>NW_017803918.1:114019-137455 GCF_001625305.1 Branchiostoma belcheri | reverse complement strand
TCTAAGATTATGTATTGATCTAACTGTGATACTAAAAGATCTGCTCTCGAGTTATTCGTTGTGAAGATATAGATCATCCACATGCCGTAAATTTTGGCTGCCTGCAAAAGTGTGGCGCTAATACAATGTTATTGGCGACCATAACCGAGTTAAACCGAGTTAAAAAATATTATTCATCAAGCATGTCTACAATGCTAGTAAAAAGTCTTATTTTCGTATTGAATTCTTCCAAAAGATGTTTTGATGCGTTTTCCTAGATATATTTGCAAATAAGCCAAATTAGCGATTTATACTAGAACTGCAACGCGTATAAAGCAAGCAGTGCTAATTCTATGAATTATTGGACTTTGAAAATGTTGTATTCGTCAAAGGTGATCTATAAATTTACTAAATTATCTTAGTTTAATATTTCCTTTGTCCAATAGCTTTTCCAGTGCCTTTCCTTCATTTAATTCGTTAACAAACAATGGATAAATCTTCCAAGCGGAAATGTTCAAAACTGCAGCAAAGGAATTTTTTTCCACATGACGGTAAATCTTGTCAAAAGATCATTACAGTCCGGCTCCATCTTCAATATTATGAAACCAAGTCACATACCTGATGTCAAAGGACCATTCAAAATCTTATAAAAGTCATTCAGAAAAAAATTTTGAGCCAAAATGCTTTTTCGCTGTCAGATATGCAAATTATGCTGCAACATCACCAATTTGCATACATGATGTCGGTGGGTCATTGCGCACCTGATGAAAGTATTTTGGAAAAAAAGCTCATCGTTTAGCGATTTCCTATTTTTGTAGCCAAAAAATGCTTTTCGCTGTCAGATATGCAAATTACGCTGCAACACCACCAATTTGCATACATGATATCGGTGGGTCATTGCGCACCTGATGAAAGTATTTTGGAAAAAAAAGCTCATCGTTTAGTGATTTCCTATTTTTGAGCCAAAAATGCTTTTTCGCTGTCAGATATGCAAATTATGCTGCAACACCACCAATTTGCATACATGATGTCGGTGGGTCATTGCGCGACCCTAGGATGAAAAGTAAGTTTTGGAAAAAAAACGGCTCATCGTTTAGCGATTTCCTATTTTTGAGCCAAAAATGCTTTTTCGCTGTCAGATATGCAAATTATGCTGCAACACCACCAATTTGCATACATGATGCCGGTGGGTCATTGCGCACCTGATGAAAGTATTTTGGAAAAAAACGCTCATTGTTTAGCGATTTCCTATTTTTGAGCCAAAAATGCCTTTTCGGTCTTATTTACCTGGGGAAGTTTCCACACCTGATAAAAAGGACTAGTCAGAAAAATTACCCATTTGTGGCCAAATAAATGGTATTTTTGGTTCTTAGGTATGCAAACTCAAAGATCCCCTCTGGACCACTCCTTACTGTTCATCAAAATTAACCATTCATCCTATTATAACATAACAATTACAAACAGAGACAATGACAGAGAGATATGTCATTAGAGACATGTTTCATTTTAATGTTCATAAATACCTCATCCCAGTATTGATTTTTGCTATTTCTTTGATATCGTATACTGTGTATGAATAACGCAGTACTGTACAGCATTACAGTTACTGTAGCCTGTATGCAAGGATATGAAACTCATCTCTGAAGATTGCTAGTAGTGTTATTTACAGTCACGAATTATAACACTATTAATAGATTAGATTTACAATGTACATACCCTACAAATGTGTTAAATACTGTACTAGCAGGTAAGACTCAAACATCCTAAAAGAATAAAACTATAAACAACTAAGTGTTCTCGTAACGCAGAACTGGGGGGGGGGTCTACTCAAATAATCTCCATACATTTCACTTTATTCCTTACCCCTACAATTATTAACAGAACAACAAACAATTCTACTAGTAGTCTTATGCTACATAATACTTATACTTCATTGTGGAATGCAAGCTTAATACCGTCATAATTATCAGACAATGTGTTTTGAGTGTTTCCTACTGAATGTTTCGGTATAACGTTCCTCAGTGTAAAAGCTGTCTGCCATGCCCACAGATGTTTGATGTGTCTTTGGAATCTCATGTTAGGGTTAAAAATTTTATCAAGAATTTCTGAAACGTAAATTTCTTCCGAAACGGTCTTTCCAGTCAGACAAGATGGCTGGCTAGTAGGGCAACTTTTCCCATGTTCTCACTTGCCCTAAGTGCAAGCCTTTTGTAGGAATCTCTTTGAAGCAAGTGCTCAATTACATCCATACTCCATTTCTCCAAGATCTGCTTTCTTTTCCGCCTGCTTCAGCTCCATGTGTTCAATGCTTTTTCGTGGCATTCAACACGAGTTGTATTCCTTGACAATGCAGGAGAATAATTAAAAAATGATATGTATTTTTGCAAAATTGTGCGTGAAGTGCATGAACTATGCTGTCTAAGCTACACAAAAAGACACATGCCCCCCCTCCCAACAAACCCTCCACAATAGCAACAAATTTTAGACACTCCTGGGCTACCTACATGTACGTCTATAGTGTATCTAACGGTATAAGTGCTGCATCAGATGTATTTGTTTTCTTCTTTAGCCATTGGTCTATAATTTATAGTATAAATTATTTACCGAGAAAGCTGGCCACTGAAGGAATTGACCCATGCCGGAAAATGACCTCAGATAAAACCACATATGCTCGTCTGAAAGTACTCAAGTCTCTCCCAAAACCCGGGACTTTTAGGCTTGAAGTCTGACCTTATAGGACCTAATATTTCATAACAGAGTCACCCAACGTCATCGAGTATAATTGTAAGTTGACATGGGAAATTTCTCGGTGGTTATCACTCGCCCCCTCCCCCATCCCCGAGTCATATTTATAATAATTTAAAACATTTCGTCGAGTTCACTGAGGCGAGCTCAGCCCTAACTTTCGTTTAAGCAAGCGTCTAATCACATTGAAATACCAAACATAAATACGCCATAATAGTTACTATGAATCATCAAAATTCAAGTCAAACAGACGTAACGTTACCTGTGCCTGTGCCGGTTTTAGTGAGAACGACGCGTGGCGTGAAAAAGGTTGTCCCGGCATGCCCTGGGACGGTGACCCCACCAGCGTAGAACCTTCCCTCAGACTCGCTGTGCTATCGTGGAAGGTGTACGCTGTAGGACGAGCGTAGTCCTCTGCCCCGATATGACATATGTATCGATGGATGGTGGTCCCCTTTCCACGATAGTTATCGTGGAAGGTGATCGAAAGGGGTGGTTTAAAAAGGAGTCATATCCAGGAACAAGGAGGAAAGTAGGAAGAGCAGTGAGACAGAGAAGGGGGAAACAACTCTACGTTTCAATGGAGAAGTCGAGACTGTATAGGCGGATAAGCCACACTTAAGAACTGCAGTCGCTAGATTCTGATAACTCAAGAAAGTTACAGCTGACAGCCAGTGAAAAAAAACAACCTTTCCACCTTTTCGGCGGTCTTCCCCTTGGCCTAGGATTGGTAGGTCCTGGTGGTATGCCTTGTAAACTAGGGTATTTGCCGGTCTCCTCACTACATGCCCAAACCATCTCAGCCTTCTGGCTCGTATATTGTCAATAATGGTTTGTTCTGCCCCTAGTTACCCTCCATGAAAATGGGGGTACTGTTTTTACTCCGTTTTATGTTTGGTCTGATATCTGAAGATTGGTGAGAAGGAACTGTACGATATTTGGCAGATTGATGGATGGGGCCTTGGAGATTGTGTAGGTTGACTTTGAGCCCCTGGTGATTGACCTTGGTACTGCAGTTTAATTTTTTTATTCTGTTGTTTTCGCGTTATGGACTGTTTGTGCGATATTAAGGTAACATGTAGTTGTTATTACCATGGTTTAGTGGTTTAAATTTGGGTCCCCTAGCTGTTTGCGTTTGATATTTACAAATGTTTAATGTTGGACTTTTTGTGTTGAATGTTTGGAAAATCTGGGGGATGGTTTGGTATGATTTTTGGTATGTGGGTAGTTGTTGAGTCTCTTTGTGTTTTGGAGTGCATTAGCAGGTTGTCGCATATTTTTATTGCTTAATTTAAAAGGATTTTCACTTTTTCACCCCTACTTCATAATAGGATGGTCTGTTTGACCCAAAAGTTGGGACAGAGTGTTTTTGTTTATACCTCCAGCTGGCAGGTCAGACCCAGGCAGCCCTATCTATTTTTGCCCCTAGACAGAGTCTGCAGGAAAATAAATCTTGTTTGTCTGGTCTGCAGGTCGTTTGCCTGTCTGGTCATGGACCTACATGTACAGGCAAATGTAGCCTGGGTACCATCCCCATAGTAGTATATTCGCAAACTCTATAACAGTCATAGAGTTTGCGAATATACTACTGGGGATGGTACCCAGGCTAAGGCAAATGACCTGCTGGCCATCAAAGTAAACAAACCATGGTAACAAGACACTAAACGCCTGCACATGACAGCTTGATAAATACAAAGTGCCACCACAAATCATTCTGCTGATAAAAACAAAGTTTGATTCATAATATCTCTATTGAAATACACCAAAAGATTACAAAATAACAAGCTATTTCATGGAGGGATGATGTCTACGACTTCTCCTTGGTGACTTCTTTGTTTTGTTAAGGTCTGACTTGAGATCAGTGAAGGAGAATTCCAGAGAGTATAGCTCCCTTGGAAGAACCCCAAATCCAACGTGGCACTAGAAGCCGTTTCCTTGTGAAGTGGCGGGAAGATAAAAAGCTCGGAGCTGGCCAGGCGCCAAAGAATTCGTTCACCTGCATTCCGATCACAATACTACAGCCAGGACCTAAAAATACCGGTCCTGACACCTGACCCGCGGTTCGGCGGTTTCTGGACACCCCCAGGTCAGCTATGGTGACTGGTCGTGCTGTTTGGGTGAGTTACAGGTTAAAAAGGCATCATAACAAACCGGCAACAGCCCACTACCATCCCCATAATTACGCGAACAACACACAATTTGCGTTCATACCCTACAACATATTCGAGCCTGACCAACTTCTTATTTGACGGGTAAGAATAGCATATGCCGTTAATGTTTAACACTTACGGAAGACATCAACAGGTAGATAGCAACGTTTATTCTTCAGCTTATTGTGTCATACACTCACTCCAGTGTATCACAACGAGCTTCACAATCACATACACAGTCTTTTATACTGTTTCCTCAGACGAAAAGTTTAACATGTCTTTACTGTAGAAACTGAATAACGTGCATGTGGACCCTATTCAGTAAGCCCGTTGACAGCCCGCCATGTTCCCCTTTCAATGGTACTAGTAATGCAGAAATAATAGGGGGTTCTGAAAATCCGCCATCCAATACAAGCCTCGGGGTGTAGGTGTCCGGAGTTGTGAGCTGAGACACTTGTTTTGTAGAGATGGGTGTAAAAATCATCTGTCCGTCCAACTTTGGAGTAGTGATTGTCAAAAGTTTTCTGTACTACAAACAATACATCTCCCTCTGTCCTCAGCAATAGCTGATTTCGTGAAAAAAGTGGCATCCATTTCTAAAAAAAGAAGAACGTCTGACCTACCAGACAATGCGGAAATCTTCCCTGTTTTATAAACTACCGCGAAACTTCCTGTTGTAGCAGAATGCGGGCTTCAACTTGTTTTTCCAACTCTTGACGTTGGAGTCTACAAGCACTGAATTTGGGTGTCAAATGTGGTGTCTACCCCCCTCCCCCCACCATTGTGTTGCGGTCAGCCCACAACAAACCAAACATCCAAACCTGTACTACCGAAGTGTCAGGTGTCCCTAGGTAAACTTACCTTTACCGTCAGACTGGATGTAGACCGTCTCTTTTTCTAAATTTGGGTCTCCAATTGTCTTTTTAGAACCAGCCAGTGGCAACTTAGTAATGACAATGGAAAATACGCCATATTTACAAGTTGAGCATATAAGGATAGATGTTAAGTCAAACTGTGCCTTTTCTTCTGAAGTTTAGATTGGTTGGCTGTTGAGAAAGTTGTTCTAAGACTCCGATATCGAACACAGGATGGCACCGTGAAGACGGTTGCACACCTAGCAGGGTTAATCTCCAAGCAGATCCTAGGGTGGCAAAAGACAGTATCACATTGGCTAGGCAGTATTCCTTAGCCAATTCGCCACCCAGGCCTAGGAGCGACAAAAAAAACACAAAACAAAACACAAAACAAAAAAAAAAAAAGGAACATAAACAAAAAGGTAGCGATCTCCCTCCATTAACATCTGCTTGGAGGGTATAGTTAGGTTACAGTTAGGTGTGGTCACACAGGTGAAGACAGGCACGCGCTCTTGACGTCACCAGGTGTGCTGACGAAGCCCCGAGAAGGCGTGACGACGGGTCGTCACGGGAGGTGAGAGTGACGTGCCAGCGTCTGTCAAAAGCGCCACAAAGGTCAGTTTCTTCCCGCGGCGATATAGTACACAAAAGACACGTTTCCACCGGTTCAATGGCTTGTTGAAGTCTACACGACCTTTAGCCGACATGTGTTAGACACTTGTCAATTTACAACTATAAAGAACGTTTCTACCACATTCCAAGGATAAAGTAATTCAATACCAGACTTTTGTAGGTGAAACTAGTTGTGAGAGTCGTCCAGGGACATTGACCGTTAATCAAATGTAGAAAATAAACGTGTCGGTTAGATCTAAGACTCTTTTCACATACCTGAGCTAACGTGATCATGGCCTAGTGAAAGGAGTGACGTACGCAAGAAATCAAATTATGTTTCGAAGGACGGAATCGAAAGGTTAAGCGAGGTGAAGCTCTGGACAGTTGTAGAGGGTTTTCATAGATAAACGTGGATTTCTTACCCTTGATTCAGAGACTTTCATCTACTGGTGACGCATCAAAAACCTTTTTGTGATAAAATGGCGTTTATTCGTCGTTTGCTTATTTGGAAGTGTCCATGTCAGCATTCGAATTAAAGTGAATTTGCCACGAAGCAGGATTATTGTAAGGGTGAAGCAAGACTATTGTAAGGGTATTATAGTTGTTGTTGCGGAACTTGAATCACAAATGTAGCTCTGAAAAAAATGCCACGTAGCTCTTTTACGCGACCAAAGGCCGTGTGTTCATGTTAAACGATATACTCAACATGGACTAATCTCTAGATTAGCCAAGATATTTACATCCAATGCCAAGTCTCAAACGCTCCATCTAACGCTTTGCATACAAAATGCATGTAAGTTGTCCACGCACGACTTTGGACGTGTAGGTTATAAGTCCCATGTCACACTATGCTTTAGTGCCTACGCATTATGTTCTGCATTGAATCCATCAATATACTACGTACCATCGCATATAGCAAAATAAATCTCAGACACAGTAACAAACTTGATTTTTCCTTTATTCTTGACAATGACTTTCTCCTTTAGTTCACGAAGTCAGCTACAGAACATAAGCACATACTTATGGCAAAAATGCTCTAAACCGCTACAAATATCGACAGTACTAAAAAGGAATCCCCCAACCCAGACTCTACTACTACCAAGACAGTGTGTATATATAGTTCAGACTTGTTGAAACCGACTTGTTGCAAGAATACTTATCATCATAATGTACTGAGTTGTGAGCAATTCTACTACAAGTAGAACTCCTACATTGCATCATTCACTGTTATTTTCCTAAGTGACCAATCCAGTGGCAAATGCAGTACATGACAAGTGTGTGTAATTTGTATATCATAAGAGGATATCAAGACCTACAATGTACATTTTACATCCTTACTCTACCATCCATGTACTGACAACTTTGTGAGCTGTCCCAAAGTACTGTACCTTCACAAAGATACCCTTAGTAGCCATTGAGGCCCTTTGTTTCTGAAAGTACCCACAATAATATGATATAATGTTTACTACATCACAAGAGACTGACTTATGCACAAATCCATGGCAGATTCCATATTGAGATTTGGTACAGTACTGGTCCTGCATATACTAATGTAGCATGACACTTTGAGAGACCAAAACAAACCAATACATGATTTTGTTTGGATTTTCCTGCCATACTGAGACTAATGACAACCATGTGCTTAACCATAAAGATGACTAGTGTTCATTTTATAGTACACAGTAGACACCTATAACATTTACATGAATCAAGTTTACAGTAATTGTTTAGCCATGACATCCCAACTAGAAGGTGACTGAAAAGCTTTACCATGTCACAGTGTACAGTAGATCTTTCATCTTTTTCCTTTTTTTTTCTTTAGTCTCTGAGATTATAAGGTATTGTGGTCGCTAAGTGCTTCTTGTGTTGATAAATAGTATTTATAAGACTCCTCAATTGTGTGTTCTTCTTGTGTCTTACTTAGAATGTAATATATAGATTTTCAAGCGATATTATGTAAGATTTTTGTACCAAGACTGTAAATATGAATGATTGAAATTTTCTCATCTAGATTGTCAATTTCAATAGCTTCCAACATAATTTGTTGCTATTTCGCTTTTCCGGTGACTCGAGAATAAGCAGTGCGAGAGTAAGTTGCGCCAGGCCCGCTGTTTTTTTAGGAGGCTCCTCAAAAGAATGTAAAGAAACAGCAGTTTTCATTCGAGTACCTTTGGCATCTTCCGGTGCATTTTTGTGGCACAAGAACGTTGATCTTTTACTCCCCAAATGTCATTATGAACCCAGGTAGGCTTACGTGTATATAAGAAAATGTGTAAAATAATGATGTTTAAAATGATGAAAATCTTACATTATATCACTTTAAATATCGAGCACTGCATTCATTCCCTTCTGTAAGTATCCGTGTACCAAACTGCATGTTCTGATATCACCTATCGTCGTGCACAGGAGCAGACAGAGGGTGAGGAGGACGAGGGACAGTCTCCCAGCTCATCCCACGCCTCGTCACGCGTCTCGTCTCCCGCGCCCGGACACGGCAGGAAGCGATGAGTCACCACGCAACCTGATGATATCAAGACAAGTCACCACACAATCTGATGATGTCACGACAAGTCACCACACAATCTGATGATGTCACGATGAGTCACCACACAATCTGATGATGTCACAATGAGTCACCACACAATCTGATGATGTCATGAAGAATTTAGTTGCCAACACAAGAAGACTAGTATGATGAAGATAAAGCACAAAGTTTGACTGACCTCCTCGCTGGGAGCCTGCTGCTGCTCGTTGGTGTCTGAGTCATCATCATCGCTGACGACGGCTTTCTTGGGTCGGCCTGGCTTCCTGCGAGGGCTCTTACCCTTGGACTAACGGAGGAACACAGAGACAAACTTTACTGCAGTGTTGGAGATAACAGAGGCTCTTTGGGCAACCAGAGGTTTTTTTAGATGAACAGATTTTAGAATTTTTCAGGGCACCCAAAAGGTTTGGCAGCATTTTTATAGCTGTCTTAAAGTGAATTAGTCTAGTACAGATAGATGCATATATGTAAGCCACATGCAACCTTACTTGTTGGTTAGGTTGTCCAATATACAGCTAAAGATGTTCTACTCACCTTTCCTCTGCCTTCCCCCTTCCCTACTCGGATCTTCATCTTGAGTGAGGAGCGAGCTGTGGGACAACAAACATCATTTTCTCAAATACTGTCTTCTTAAATTCTCTCAAACATACATGTAATACAAGACAATCTCCAGTTTGGACCACCATCAAAACCACTAATGTCTAAACTTAACCCCTTGCCAGAACATGTAAGTAACATTTCTTTAGACATTCTCAACTAAAATAAAGGCTTTGAGATGTAGATTTCCACACTTCTCCCTCAATTTATTCCTGAACCCAAACCCACCAAAACTTGCACCCCCTTCCTTCAAACTCAGACCCCTAAGTGTTTGTTACTAGTTTTGCATAACTGATAAACCACCCATAGGTGTGTGTAACTAACCACCAGTTTTGTACAAGCTGTATAAGGTTGGGCTGTAGGGTTCTATAGTTTTTAAGTCTCAACCCTAAACATAGGAACAGCAAGCCACCCTTGTGTACACCACCTCAGCTCACTAGAAGACCCCCCCCCCTCATACTCACACTCCGACTCGGACCCCTCCTCCTCTTCCTCCTCCTCGCTGTCCTCCCGTTCGTGTTGCCCGGGTGACGGCAGGTCACCTGACTGCTCCAGCAGCTCGCGAGCGTTGGTGAACACCGACTGTAGCACGATGGAGTCCTCATAGATCTGTGGGGAGGGGGGCACTTGTTTTGCTCTGATTTCCATGTTGGGGATGTGGTCCCGAAGGGAGACACTGACAATTGCTCTCAAGCATCGCATTTCAAAGGATAACAGGAGAAGTTCATCTGATTTTTTCAAGGTCCATGTTTCACATGCATATGTAGCAATCGGCAGAATTAATGCTTGGAACAGTCGCATCTTGAGGTGCTTACTCATGTCACTGCGGTTCCGTACTGTTTTTCTAAGTCTACTAAATGCTGAGGCAGTAAGTGCTATCCTCCTCTTACTACACTTCCAAGAAAGACAAATTCTGGGACCTTCTCTACGGTTGCATCCTCTATCCGAATGTTCTCTACTACCTCATTTGTGATTACCTTACACTTAGCAGCATTTACTTTTAAGCCCCATTTTTTACATGCTGACTCAAGTTCTTTTGTAGAAATCTGAAGTTTTCTAAATATAGCAGCAATTAGGGTGGTATCATCAGCATATCTCTCTTCAGTGGAGATGTTATCATGTAGCTGAAAAGTTGGATCAAGGCTCTTCAGCTCATCCATGACAAACTCGAGAAATTTGTTGAAAAGGACAGGTGACAATAAACAACCCTGCCTGACTCCCACTCCCACCTGGAACCAACTACTCCCCTATTGTAAGACCTGGTCCACAGAACCACTAGCAAAGCTTCATTTTAATATTACAATAAGGAAGGTGCTAGGGAAGCGTCTTGAATATGCATCAAGCCAGGCGATAACTGCACCGGCTTCAACGTCAAATGCCCCGCCCGGTGTTTTACATTTGTTTGTCGCCTTATTTCACACCCCCTCCCTATCCTTTTGACTTGATCAAGCAAGGAGTTAATAGGATAAAGTTACCAACTTTTAACGGAAAATGTCCTGAAACTAGACAAAGGAGCTTAAATGGGACTAGGCAAATATAGTCAGATTAACCATTAATTTTTTTTTAAATCTTGAATCGGTTGAATAAAGCACATAATCATCACAGTATTTGTGGTGGTGATTCTTCATTTTTTTTGTAAAACACAAACATTCTTCTTGTGTGTACAAAAAGCTCATGCATGATTGTTAGACAATCTTTTGTGCTTCAATTCTGGTAATGATACAATACAATACACTTTACATGCAAGCTATGCTTGGGACGCCATGTTGTACCCTGTCTAGACAAAGAGGTTAAAAATCTGATTTTTAACCTCCTTAGGTTTGTGTGTTTGGTCTTGGTCTATTGGGTATACTCATTTTGATAATGGGTTATTAGAGAAGCCATTATAGTTGAAATGCTCGAACGGGATTGACAGTTCTGGTATGTGCTTGTTTGGAAAACGTACGAAAACTATACATTCTAAAGCTACCATGATGGCTTATATTTGTATCCATAACAAGAAACATGCAAGAAGGGAAATACTGTGCTATTTCCACCCATAATGCGCAGGAAACGAAACAATAGATCAGTTTGGGCGCACTTATGCCAGACAGCCAATACACATCGCCATGCAGAATCGGCTTTTTGTCTTGCTTTTATCAAAGTCATTCAGGATCATGTTAGATTTACTAGTGACTTTCTTTCTTCATGGGAATTGTAGAAATAGTTGTCATCTGTCCTACAGTTTAAGAGCAAATTGACCAGTTATGAAACACTAAGCTGAAGAAGCCAGCACACAACAATCAAACCGCAAGGCTAAAGTTCAGGGGCCGTTGGACTGGTCAGTTGCTGGTGCTTGAACCCGACTGTTACAGCTACACAACAGCTACTATCTATATTTCAGCTCAGAAATACACAGGAACTACCAAGTTGAAATTACCAAAACTGTTAAAGAACAAGAAATGCTTCCAAGTATCAAGGAATATAATAACCTCCTTGCAAGTATTAATGGTGAAAATGCATAGAGTGCAGACAGTGGCTGTCTGAAAGGCCGGGCCAACATACTGGCCCCGGTTATAATCTATTCATCCAAACAAGGAAGTCTAAAACTCCTTGATCCAAAAGTAACAGCTTACAACGACTTTAAAGCTCCCTTGTTAGCAGAAATTATTTCATGGATAGGTAGAAGTCGCATAATGTACACAGTTAGGGCAAGGATGTTTAAAAGAGTCAGGGTTACTAGTATTTTGTTTGTGTTCTATGGTATTTCCGGCGTTTCTATGGTCTTTTTCTAGGGTCCTTCCTTTCTTGAGCCTATATATCCAGTCTCCACAAAAAAAGTTCTAAACGCCTCACAAGACGAAGAAAAAATACAACCGATTCATGCAGCCTGAAGATGAACACAAGTCACATTTTGTGAACAATTTGCTAACAACATGGAGGCCCGTCACACATCAACCTATCTTTTTTGACGAAAATGACATTGTGTAAACCTTGCTTGAACCTAGAAGGTTAAAATCAAGACTTTAACCTCCTCGCTTGGGCTTCTCTTAATTTTTCGTAACTAAATGCATACTTAGTAGTCCCCTCAAAGAGATAAGACTCGTGCCGTGATAAAATGCAACAACCCGACACCACTATTGTGAAGCGATTGAATATCATTTCAGTGATTTTTCCAGGGGTTTTTCTGAACAGGGGAACAAGGGCGCAGCGCCCTCATGTAACAACCCAGCGCCCTCATATCAATTTTCAGATTGAAGCCTAAGTCTTTTTCAAAATTATATTTTTCCAGTAAAAATACAAAAACAACACCACATAACAATACATTCTAGCATTACAAACTATGTTACTCTCATAAAAATTCCAAAATCTTACCACAAACTTAAACATTTAGCTCTAGTAGTAAAAGTTTGAATGGAATAAACAATGTTCATTGAGAACTTGCTCAAGACATGTAGCTAGACCTCCTTCATTTGCATACTATAGAACAGGCTCTGAAGTGAAACATGAGACCTGAGTTTGTAGCAGCTTGGATGAATGTGTTGCAATTGTGCCATGGGAAAGGTTTCAGCTTGTGCGTGGCAAACCCAATGTTGTCATCTGGAGCTACTGGTAACATTGACCACTAATTGTGTAAGTGTATAGAGGGTGATTTGCAGATTGTGTGTACTGTTGATTGTACTTATATTTTATAAGTGAAATATGCAATGCATGAATAGAAATTTGGGAAAGGTACATTGAGGTTAAGAGTTCAAATTTCCCCCCTCAAGTAGCCTCAAAATGTCCCATTTCACCTTCAAATTTTCAAAGGCTTCACATGGCGGAAGGGGGGATACCCCCCTTCCGCACCAAACCCCCCTTGGTCGCTTCGCTCCCTCGCCGTGATACTGCTCCCTCATGCCAATTTTTTCTACAAAAACCCCTGACGGTGTATATGAATCGGTTTTTGGAAAACCCATTTAATCATTGCGTATTTAGATATGAATCGATAACGTCATGGCAACCCCCTAAAATCCTGTCAAAATAAGCAAAATCTTGACATTCCTTTAGATTAAAACAATATTCTTATTTTCTGAAAACCGATTCATACACTACGTGACTGTCCCTATATACTCTGAAAATTTCAGCATTTCCAGCCATCGGCAAAGGTGGGGTCACAGCCCATCTCTGTAAAATCGTATGCCAGATTTTCCAATCAATAATGAAATATTATGTTAATTTTCAAGATTTGTTAAGCATTTTTCAACTGAAAAGCCTCTTGTCTAAGTGTCTATTAAATTTCAAGTTGTTATGTCACATCAAACTCGAGATATTCTCGATTTCCTATGCTACACTGTATTGTCTGCATTACACCTATTCTCCTCGACACCAGGTCTTACACTACAAGCGTAGTAATTTGCCTGTACAACAGCACACTGTGTGTTTTTGTGCAGTTCTTCTACAATGTTGACTATTTTTCTCTCCATCCCGATGGCTCGCATAATTTTCCACAGGGCTTTCCTCTGGACAGTATCAAAGACTGCTTTAAAGTCTTTGGAATGGAAGTGTAGGTTGACTTTTCTCTCTCTAGCCTATTCCAAGATTTGTCTTACTACAAAGATAGCATCAACTGTGCATCTCCCGCTTCTACACGAACGAACACTATCTACACACACCACTTGATCCTCACGTGCTTCCTCACGTGACTCTGACATCCAGCTCCGCGTCGGACGAGCCGCCTCTGCAATGTCAAGCCCCAGCAGCGTATGGTCCAGCAGCACTCTTTCACACCAAACAAAACTCAGGCTGTATAACAGTCTCGTGCTTTCCATTCTGCTGTACGGAGCCGAGACCTGGACCCTAACAGCTGCCCAGGAGCGCCGCCTGGACGCCTTCGACTCCAAATGCCAGCGAAGGATCCTGGGAATCAGGTGGCACGACCGTGTTTCCAACGATGCCCTGAGGCTGAGAACCAACCAGCTGCCACTGTCCTGCAACATCCGGTCAGCCCGTCTACGCCTCTTTGGCCATATAGTAAGATCAGAACCACCCCTGGAATTAGGTGCTCTCCTGAGAGAACCGCCCCCTCCCAACTGGTCCCGCCCAAGAGGGAGGCCAAGGCGCAACTGGCATGGTTTGACCAACTGACCACCGACCTCCAGGCCGTTGGCCTGGACATCACCACCGCCTGGGTAGCAGCCAGAGACAGGCAGGCCTGGAGGACAATATGCAGAGGCGCTACGCCCCCAACCCGAGGGGCATGCGGACCTGAGTGAGTGAGAGTGAGTGACTACACCCAGCAATTTTCCCGTCAGTCATTCAAGGGTCCAAGTTCAGGAGGGAAGGACCTGATGCTGTTTACAGTTTGCACTTGAATTTGCAACTTGGCAAAGGTGACGTTTGGCCAAAGAAATTCTGGTGCAGTATTCTCTGAATGCCAATGAGCGTTTGGC
Source organism: Branchiostoma belcheri (assembly GCF_001625305.1). NCBI lineage: Eukaryota > Metazoa > Chordata > Leptocardii > Amphioxiformes > Branchiostomatidae > Branchiostoma > Branchiostoma belcheri. Next base: position 122,562 of record NW_017803918.1, on the reverse strand, counting down.
GTGGCTCAATATCGTATTACAGGCATGTAAAGAGGGCTGTCTTGGATAGGGGCTGAAGCGGTGGAAGCAGCGGGGCTGGAACCTTTGTCGTTGTCTGGTCACTCTCTTGTCATGGCGCGGTCGTCAATCTTAGTTGTGTAGCATTTGGCTGGGAAGCACAGGCAGCACCCTTATGACCTGAGGGAACGACAAAACAGCAACATGGAACTCAATTTCATGGAACAGCTGCCACATTCGCTCTTGACTTTCAGTCTACCCAGTCACTTGTGTCCCCCTTGCTATGTCTACAGCCTTTTCTTACCACCACCCTTAGGATTGAACCCTTGGCCGCCCTTGAACTACAAACATCCAATTCAAGTTGTGCAAGTCTTTCATAATCTAACAGCTTTTGGCATCTAAAATCACATCAAATGCACCATACTGACCAAAATAACACAATTATCATTAAACTTTAAGACATTCAGTACACCCCAGGCCTGTGATAGCTTAGAATTCAAATGTCTAAACGCACTGTTGTTGCGTCCACTCAACGTTCGGTGCCACGAAAATATGGGACCCTAGCAATTGATACTAAAGATATATAAATAAATCTTCAACACACAGCATTATCAAAGAGTATGACAGACACCATACTGCCAATAGTGCATTATAAATATTGTATGGTGTCATCTTTAGCCTGGCTCTATAACACTTGATCTACCATTATTCTGGGTTCTTAAGCGACCATCAGCAGATGCCGTTTTGGGACGGTATCCAACACAGATGTGGCTAATTTTACTGAATACAAAACATTCATGAATACAAAACATTCAACCGACATCTTTCCTATTCCTACATTTCATAAACACATTTGGCAAAATTGCCATTCCGACAGTTGTCGAAACTTGTAACAGCATAGTTTTTGAAGATGCCAATACTAAATTTCACGATATAGTTTCTTGCATATCTTGATTACTCAAGTCTTTCATATACTTGAGAGGTGTTTTGCCTGAGAGTGTGTCTGACCTAAATAGTGGATAAACAAAACTACATACTATACTGGAGTGCAGCCTCTAGTGGTTTGGGTCTGCCCTGGGTAAGGTCAGGGACACATGGTGCCCTACTGTCAGGGACAAACACTAACTATAGTACAGTCTACAGTTAAACTTATGTATCTGGTATGGTAACGTTTCATACTATTCAATATACATGAGTATCTCTCAGGAACCTTTCTCTGTCATAGTAGCTATCACGACAAACGGTATAAAAGTCCAATGTAGAACAACGTAAATACTGAAAGAGCTAATGCAATTGGACCTTTCAAAAGTTGATGAAACATGTGACATTGATTTTCATAACAATACCAGGAGGAAATGTGCACAAAGTTGAGATATGTTTACTGTGATGATGTCATTTGTGAACCTTTCTGATGCAAAGAACAAAGGTCCTTGGCATGTGATTCCATTTTTAAAGATTACTCTGTACAAAGTTGACGGTTTAACATCCGATACCAATAAAAGGGAATGGTTTGCTGTCTTCGTTATTGGAGTACAAATTGGCACAAAACCCACTTCATGGGACTTTTAAATGATACTTTTTTGGGGAACAAGAGATATCAAATACCCTCTTGTACTGATAATGATCTAGTTCCACTTATCATTCCGCCCTTAAGAATATGACTACTGCAGAAAAGAAAAGGCGCAGTACGTAAGGCTGTTCATGGCGTAAGAAACTTGACGTGGAGCAAGTTGCAGACTAAGATTATTTTTTCTGTGTTGCCATAAAATATTCCAAAAAATGCTGCAATTCTTCCTGAAATTGAAAACAACAGTGGGCACACCCTGTATAATCAGTTACACACCCTCCCCAAAAGTAGAATTGAGCAAGCATTTTGTCACAAAGTAACGTACACGTTACACTAATAAAGACATCTAACCGTGCAGATACTCTATATATTTTCATGGTAAGAAAACATAAGTTGTAACTCAACTGAAGGGAAAAATCAAAGACAATTAGAGGATACATTGTACCTGTTAGCGTGTAGCTAGTCACCCTGGGACACACGTGGGGTCAAAATGCAAGGCCAGAAACTGGAAAGACAACTTTGACACTGCCTTATTTGTATTCAAGTCTCTGTCATGATTTTCCTCACACAGAACATTAGCTCCTTTGTACAAAACAACTTTACTTGTTCTCTTTGGCAAAATATTAATTTTGCACAATGACAGTGAGAGTCTGTCAACTTTCTTTTTCTTCTTATCGAATAAGAGCTCTATTTTCTTTGTTCTTTCTGTTTTTTGTTGATTCTGTTTTGAAGAATTTTGAATATGATGCCAGACTACCAGTACAGACTTTGATAATTTGAAATCATTATTATTGAGAACTTGAATTTATGAAAAGACAATCATGGTACGTAAATAATTCGGTCAGCTCAAATCAGTATCATATGACAGTGTGCTAGAAGTAAGAGGAAAAACTGTTGATATGCAATTTCTGAGCCATTCAGTTGTGACGTTTTGAAACACTATAATCCGAGACCACCATAAAAGCACTTTGGCAAATTGTACGTCGACCCACTATAAAATCAAGATGCTGGCTTTTACGCAATAGAAACTGGCATGTGATAGCGGTATCATTTAATGGTGCTGTATTCAAACTTAAAGACATTGCTACGTCACACAATATAGCACTCTCTACTCTCTCAAAAACATCTTTTTATCCCTCAAAGTTTCAGGGAATATTAGAACTATGCTCCGAAAATTTTTTAAGTTTTACAACATAAAAAGTAACATAATGGGGGGGGGGGGATTACTGACGGTCTCCACATCAACTCCTTCCCACCATGTATAATGAAAAGTCCCTAGCTTCAATGTCAAAAAAAGTTGACCGACGATTCAAACGTAATTTTGATCGTTGACTTGAGACCCAACATTGGCCTACCTCCTCACATTTATCAACAAGAATAACATAAATCTAAGAAAGTAAACATAACTAGAATTCCAAGATCTCATACCTCCATGAAATATGATCTTGATATGTAAATGTAAATTTCTTCTTTAATTGTTCAAATGACCTCTGCATTAACATGATATATGCATCGTGATGTATGTTAACTTTTGATTAACTTACAGATGTCCCAAGTATGACATTCTCATCATTCACCATTACGAAATCATAGAATTTTCACATTAATTATGCAAATTAGGTCATCATTTGCATAATTAGTATCTGTTGAAGTTCCGCCTGCCCTAGGTTACATAGTATAATGTAAAACACTGTAATTATAGAATTTCCTCATTAATTATGCAAATAAAGTCCTCATTTGCATAATTTGCATTTAATTATGTACATCTCTCTCTCTCAGCTACCTACACACCAAAAATAATGAAAATATGTTGTTCCTGTCTGGACTTATTGGCTTTTAAACATTTCGCCAGAAAGTGCCCTGCAGTTCCAGAACAAGCCGCTAGGGGGCCCAAACTCATATGACTTCTTCCCAAGCACGAGAGCTACCTTCCATCAAAATTTCATGACCCTAGCATGTCCAGATCGCGAGATATCAAAACCGGAAGTTGCGCTGCAGTACCAAGGGAAGCCACTAGGGGGACCAAAATCTCATCATTTCCAGTTTTTGTCACACCCTACCAACACACCAAGTAAGAAACCAATCCATCCAGGCGTTCTTGAGTTATCTTGTTGACCAACAGACAGACAGACAGAAGGAAGGACGGATAAACGCAACTGAAAATAATATAACCTCCATGACACATTTCATGGAGGTAATAACGCAAATATCTAACGTTAAATTAACATTTTATCGATAATCAAAACTAAAGAGATTCTGTCATGGATTTTCTGCTGTCACAGAAAATGTCCTATAACGGCTCCGTTAAATCTATAACGCCATTAATACATGTAACCACATTATATACCACGTGTTATCCACGATGAAAACCTTTACTTAGAGATTCTATCATAGTCTTTAGCCATACATGTCATAACGATGAAGGGCGAAAATACTGTTACTAGTATATGATTGTGTCTTACCTGAGTCACAAAGATCACTAGCCTGAGCCTCCACCAGACCTTTCTACGGGAGTATGGACCGTAGAATTCGGCAAAAAGGAGAGTAAAATTAGCCGGTGGAGTCTGGCCGCGAAAGGCTGTTTCCCTACCTCTCAAGCAAATCAAACCTAAGGAAGCCAAAACTCCCCGGCAAATATTCTCCAATATAGTCAGCGGAGAACAGCACAGTGATTTGCAATCGGCAAACGTTTGTCTTCTTCGCGATCTGCTTCCCGTTTCACACCAATGATAACCCTTACTTTAGAGTAAACAAATGAATCGAAGTAGAAATACGCTCTAAATATCGCCTTGTTCCCGCCCCTCGTTCAATGTCGTTGCCAAGGAAACGGCAGGTTCGTACCGGACTCAGGGGCGTCGACGTGCCCGCGAGCCAATCACAGCGCACAGACTGGGACCCGCCCACCGAACCGCGGCAAGATGATACTCGTGCTCCGACCCATAGACTCCGCCCGATGATTGCAGTAGATCAGCCTGCCAATGTAGCGATTTTTTCCGCGCCTCGGCCCTGCACGAGCCATTGTATTTTGTTCAACACGATTTCGTCCCAAGACAACATTTTTCACAACTAGCGTCGAGGATGCTAGTTCAACAGTGTCCCGTGTGAATACGATTTTTCACCTGGTCAACTTTTATGGTCCGCGACTGAGTGAGTCTTGATCAAAGTTTTGCATTTAAAACATCACAGCGTTCCAGGGCGGCGTGTTCACTGCGGTCACCTGCGGCAGCGAATATGGCTAGGCTATGTGGAATGGATTTCAGAATTCCGTGTGTTGCAGGCGATATCTTGTCCGGCAAAACATTTGAAAACTACAAAGCTGCCGGGATGTCCTTTTAAAATACACGAAAACGCCCTAAATGCGACGTTTTACCAAAGCGCTACCCATAATACATTACGGATTTTACGCAGACGTAGCACGTTCTGCCGACGTGTTGGTTTGATATGCATGGTCTGGTATCAGAAGATGGCACGTGCACTGCTTCATCTACATAGAAATTAATTGACTTTGTCTGCCCATGACGTTAGAGTCGTTTGAGTAGGCCATACAATGAATATTGCAATATTCAGGATAGAAATGGTTCTAAATGTGCTAAGCACTGATAACCAATCAAATTAGCAACATCATCATCGTCGCCACATTTCAATGAAGAATATTTTAATATTGTCCTCCACACTGTCTTGTTTTTTTTCATACTGTCTGTTTTTTGTTGTTGTTGATACCCATTGAGCCCCCTCCCATACGCATTGACGTCCCACTTATCCTTCTTCCTACTACATTTATTCTATTCACCAACTTTTAATGTAAGGTCACACCAAGTAAATTTTATGGATGATGTCCTTTGGAGACTCCAAATCTAATGCGAGAGGGCGAAAAAAAAAACAAGAAGGGCCCAAAAAAACAAGATGCCTAGATTAGAAATATACTAAGAGACGACACATGTTAGGACACAAATTGAATGAGGTGACAGAGTGTAAACAAGCAAGAAGTCTTTTATTCATCATCAAAACAGTAATGAATCAGGTGGAACAGCAGTTGTCCCGTTTTGTTTCTTTCATCACATTTTGCAGACCTGCAGAAACAAAGCATAAAAGGCAAAATTAGTTGCTGATTAACCCTTTGCATGCATTACTACATTTCTACCTATGCAAATAGTCTATAGGAGCGTTTGAGAAAGAATATCAATAAAGGTGGAACCAAACAAAATATGTTTAGAGCTATTCTACATAAGTTGCGTAATGTATTTAAGTAGGTAACAAATGTATGCCTACCTGACAAACAGGGTTTATTGTCTGGTATGCAGCAGTCTTCTCTGCCAGTATGGGCAGCGTTTCCTCCTCACCACAGTTCCAGCACACCAAAGGCAGCATCGTCTTCATCACCCCTGACTTCAGTCTGGCTGAATAGTAGTACTGTGCTACTGGTGAAGTGCATGTCACTGCCCTACATGAAACAGGTGGAAAATTATGGAACAATAGTCAATTGTGCTAAAATCCAACTCTTCAGAAAAAACTTCTTTTTTTTTCAACATAAAGGTTTAGGTTCTATGTTGTAGTTAAATGTACGTCTTTACTGTCCCCAAAGTGCCTTAAATTTAAAGGGTATATTCTGCAACAATCCATATCAAATGTACCTCACTACTCACCTGTGTTGTTATTGCTACATTGTTGTGTGCTCCCAGTCCCGGCGTAGGCTGGAAACATCCACTCCTGCTGACCTTCTTCTCTTGATGCTTTCATCATACCTGTATACATGTGTACATGTGAAAGGAAAAGTAAACCTTATGTTCCTAGTTCACAATAAATGTGTCTTAATGCAATCAAAGAAATTGAAGAGCAGACAACGTTACTAAATTGGATATCAAGGCTAAAATGATGGGGAAAAAGAATTCTTAAGAAAGACTAAAAATCCCCCCCCCCAAAAATAGTACTTCAAAAAGAGCTTTGAGCTTGAATGCGTAGCTATAGATGCCAAAATACCTTAAAAGTCCGACTGAAAATTAGCAATTTACTTGCCAAATCTGAACCAAAAATTTAAGAATAAAAAAAAACACATATTTTGCCAACATCAAGAATAAATAACCAGAAACGAATAAACGATCATTATCCATGCAAAATACATGCGAGGAGCCTTGATACATGTAACGTTATGCATTTATTTTATACTCCCCTTCTAGGAATATTTCACCCGTGTTTTTTTCCGTACAAGGTATTCGATTCAAAACAGACTTTTCATACCTCAAAAGCAGTCTTAGCCCTAGGAACAGCTTCAGTCGTAGAAGCTGTCTTGTCGATCACCATACGGATGAAACACCACATCAAATGCCTCCCGACCTTCTCGTCCTAATTTTGCAGAAGAATTGCACTGTAGCTGATCTTGACAAAACTTGCTTGAAATTGTATGGTCGAAACTCACTCGCCGCTACAAGTCTGTCGTACAGTTACGAGAAAGTTAGCTCTCCCTGGCCTACATCGAGCACGCACCAGTCAACAACAACGTTTCCACACGCTTTTACGACCTTAACGCTCACATACTTAGCGACCAAGGGTGGTGAGCCCGCCATCTTGCTTCTTTGAACTGTGGCGCGCGGACTCTTGTGCGCACGTACACCATCGTTTTGCGGCACATGTGCTCTTTGCCCATTTCGCGTTAGCCTGAGGCTATTGACAGGATCGTCCTGTCAACAGCAGGAAATACTGCACTGCTGACAGGATCGTCCTGTCAATAGCAGAAAATACTGCACTGCTGACAGGGCGATCCTGTCAATAGCAGAAAATATTGCACTGCTGACAGGACGATCCTGTCAATAACAGGAAATACTGCATTGCTGACAGGATCGTCCTGTCAGCAGTGCCATTTTTGACACTGTTGACAGGATCGTCCTGTCAGCAGTGCCATTTTTGGCACTATTGACAGGATTTTTTAAATCTTCCATTTTGGGCTCTATCGACATGATTTCTTCTTTGTTTTCATTTGTTTAAACCAGTCAGAAGGCATATGCTACTGTACTGCAGATTAGGCGTTTCACGATGGCGGCTATCATCACGTTAACAGTTATCAATACAGAGTACTCCAGCAGATATATGTCAAAACTAGACATGTTCAAAATATAAATACAAGCGAATTTCATGCATAAGCTGTCTGAAATACGAAGGCGGTTACATAAGATGAAGACAATAAAAAGACAAAAGAAGTTGATCTCTATCCATTATTTATTCTTTTAACAACTTCGAAATCAAATGGAACAAATCCAGGAAAGTACCGCTGGTGTGGCCGGTTCAGCTAGCCGGCCCGCTAACAACAACAGCCCCCTGGCGCGCGTATCCAGCTGGCCACCGAATTTTACCGGCCCCACTGGGCCCCACAGTACCGGCAAAGGCACGCTGGTTAGTGTTACTGGGTGGGGGGGGGTTGTTGTGATGCTGCTAGCACGCCTGGCGGTTATCCCTGGGTGCCCCAGAGTCCGGCGTTTATTTGGCGATAGATTTCGGGAGAAACCGTATTTGTCCGCTACCATTATCCACCCAAACCCCTTCGTCCACGCGAAGCCCTCTATAGAAACGCCTCATGCGCGAGGAGATATTTAGAATTTAGACCCAGTGTGCCAAGTAGGTCTGTTGGGAGTATGGCTTCCCGTGACTTTTAGGAGATAGACACTCGCGCGCGGGGTGGCACCCAGGCTAGCCCGATGGGTACCCGCCGGTGGACCGCTGTGTCATTCCCGTGGCGTTGTTCAGTTTTATCAGCAGTGTACATTATATACAGTGTACATGATACATGTCGTTTTATTTTGTGCTTGTCCATGCTGTAGTTATGATGCATTTTTGCATAAATCTAGATGTACATGTACATCATACCATGCTTACTGTCGCCCCGACTAGCCTCTACCAGGCACCGTGGATCGCTGGAAAAATAATAGAAATTGGCCGAAATAAAGGGAATATATACCAAGGGAGTTAGCCGACCTTATTCCCTTTATTT
>NW_017803918.1:97047-113300 GCF_001625305.1 Branchiostoma belcheri | reverse complement strand
TAAAAAAACAGACAACCTATTATACAAAGAGAATTCTGTTTTAAACATATTAGCTATTGCAATCCCATCATATTTGTCCTTTTCCAGCCAACTTCGAAATATTACGTATTTTGCGATAGTGATAGCTAGGTTTGTGTACTTAATTTCCACAGAGGGATTGGGCAGATCTGTTTTATATCCTAATATTATAACCTTGAAGTCGATTACAACATTACAGCAAAAAGTCTTGTATATATAATCCTTCACTATTGTCCAGAAAGATTTTAACCTACTACAAGCAATAAACAAATGTTGATAATCTTCTATACAGTTACATAGATTACAGATATTACTGGGTTTTATTTTCCAAACATAAAGTAACTGGCCACATGGCAGTATACGATGTAACAGCTTATAATTCAATTGCATCAAGTGTTTTCCTATTGGAAAATAAGTTTGATTTTTCCATATGTTTTTCCAGTCAGGTTTACAATTAAATTCAGCCTCCCACTTATCCTGTACACCAGGTGTTTCAAATTTCTGTTGCATTAAGAATTGATACAGCTTGGCAGTTTTCATAAGACACAAGTTGGGGACATTGGTAGATCCAGTACTTTCAGTGTTAACTGTTACCTCTGTTTCTTTCAAGCATTTTTGTATAGCATATTTGACAGAGAGCAATTCACATGTCCAGTTTCTTCTAACTTTAAGTTTTTGAAAGACTGCTTTATCGTTCATAAATACTCCATTCTGTACAATGTCTTTTACATATACAAAACCTGAATTTATCCAGTTCGGGTACAAAAGTGGTTTACCTTTTGATAATATGTACTTATTACCCCAGATCATCTGGTTCTGTATACCATACTCTAAGTTGGGATCAGTACATTGGTTATTTACTTTGAACCATGCAGAAAGAACCTGTTCATAAAAGATAGGTAACTTTTCTAGGAGTTTTTCATCAATACTGTTCATTTTGAATACTAAATTTACATCATTACCAAAAGCAGATAGATACTTTAAGGGAATGTATCTCCAAGAGCCATTTCCATAGCATATGCGTTTTACCCAAGAAGCAAGTAGAGCCTCCTTAACACAATAAATATCAAGCATTTTTAAACCCCCTTGATCAAGGTTTCCAATAACTGTCTTACGCTTAATTCTGTCCTGTTTTCCATTCCATAGAAAGTTAAAAAGGGCCTTATTAATCTCATTCAGTGTTGAGTTGTTCACATGTAACATGTTCAAGACATAAGTTAATTTTGTTACCGCCAAGGATTTAATAATAGCTATCTTACCATAGAAGGTTAGGTTTCTTGTTCTCCAAGTATTGAGTACAATCTTCAATTGTTTTACTCTTTCATCCCTATTCAGTTGCACAAGAGTATCTTTACAATGTCCAAAGTAAACTCCTAAAGATTTAATAGGCTCTGAGGGCCACTCAATCCCTTCCAACTGTTTCTTTCTCTCTTTCCATGGGCCTAGCCACAGTCCTTTTGTTTTTAATCTATTTAGTTTGAGACCTGTGACAATGTGAAAGTGATCAATACATCTTAACACTTCAATCAGTGATTCTTCACTAGATAGGAATAATGTAATATCATCCGCAACTTGACATAATTTCGTTTTCATCTATCATAATTCCTTCTACATTTTTATTACATTGTATAATATGAAACAGTATCTCAACAACAAATAAAAAAAGGAGAGCGCTAAGGGGGCAGCCTTGCTTGATACCACGTTTAATTTGAATAGTGGCTGTTCTCCATCCATTGTTTATTATTGATGCAATGCAGTCTGTGTAAATTGTTTTTACCCAGCTGATAAAAGTGGGTCCAAAGTTAAACTTGTCAAGAACTTTAACCATAAAGTTGTGTTCAATGGTATCGAATGCTTTTTCGAAGTCTAAAAAAAGAATCATCCCAGGTTTATTCTTGTCATCGCAGTAATCTATGATATCATTTATTAATCTAACATTCTGACCGATGAAACGGCCTTTAATGTATGCCGTCTGGTCGTTGTTTATTAATTTATCAAGATGGGGTTTGATTCTGTTGGCCAATATAAAAGCGAGTATTTTGTAATCAGTATTTAATAAGCTCAAAGGTCTCCAGTTATCTAAAGACTCAGGGTCTCCTTTCTTGAAAAGCAGTCTTAGCAAGGCTTTTCTAAACGAACATGGCAGTTTTCCTTCATTGAGACCCATTGTAATAACATCATGGATCAGAGAGCTTATCTGAGGCCAGAATACTTTGTAAAATTCGCCAGGGAGACCATCAGATCCCGGTGATTTTCCATCTTTCATATTTCTAACAGCTGTCTCACACTCAAGTTCTGAGATTGGTTTTTCACAGTTATCTTTCTCCTCTTCTGTAAGTGTTTTAGGAATGTTACTTTTCTCAAGATATTCATCAATTTCGTTATCTGCAATGTTTTTAGATGTATATAGAGTTTTATAAAAATTCCGACATTCTTTTAATATAGTAGGCTGATCTTGAATCTTTGAATTTTCTACAGATAAGGCTGTTACACAATTTTGTGCTTGCTTTTTCTTTTCCAAAATTTAAAAAATATTTGCTGGGTTTTTCCCCTTCAGTAATGTGGATGGTTTTTGCTCTGATCTGTTCTCCTTTTGCTCTATCTTCATAAATTTTTTCTAACTGTTTCTTTAGTAGAGTCGTACTCTGCTAAAAGTTGGGTATCTAGATTTTCATTAATGTCTTTCTCAATTTCTTCCAATTTGGACAATAAGCTTTTTTCCAGACTATTTCTTTCTTTTGCTTGTTGTTTTGACCAAGAAATGGAGAACTCCTTTATTTTTATCTTGCACATTTCCCAGATTAGATCTGGCTTATTACTTTTAAATTCCATTTTGGTATCAATTATGATTTTTTCAACTTCTTGTTTATAAGTTGGGTCATTTAGGAGACTTACATTTAATTTCCAAATTCCGTTGCCTTTTGGTATTTTCTTAGTATACAGATCTATGAATACAGCATTATGATCACTTCTTATTCCAGGATAATGTCCAGCTTCAGAGACATTACTTCTACATGTGCTTGATACAAGCCAGTAATCAAGTCTGCAGGCGACTGCTGGTGTTTTCCTTCTCCAAGAATATTTCTTAAGGCATGGATGTAGAAATCGGAAAATGTCAATTAGATCAAAAGAGCGACAGAAATCTTTCAATGGCTGATTTTTTTCAATGGTAGATCCACCTATTTTATCAAGGCTTGTATCAAATATGTCATTAAAATCTCCACCAACAAGCATTGGATAGAGATTCCAATCATTCAGCCAATCCTGAATACCATACAGGAAATTACTTCTTTCTCTAGGATCATTGGGGGCATAAATACATAGTAAGGTGTATTTCTCCTTCTCATACATAAAATTTACAATAATTTTTCTTCCTTCATGGTCAATTTTGTGTTCTAGAATATCAAATGGTACTTTTGGGTTAAAAAGGATACTAACACCTTTACTATGATTTGTTCCATAAGAATGGATAGTCTTACCACCCCAGTGTTTGTCAATGCTTTGTTGTATATCACGTGTCAGGTAGGTTTCTTGTAAGAGGCATATATCTGCTTTTTTTTGTTTCAGCCACAGTAATGTTTGATTTCCTTTATTATAGTTTCTTAAACCTCTACAGTTAAAGGATATCAACTTCAATTTATCCATCCACATCTTTCAAGAGAGTTGGATGAACATTATTGAAGAGAAAGTTACCTGACATTTGGCATACACAATGCACACCTAGGTACAAGTAGGTTTTTTTCGTGACTTACTGCTTCCTTTTGTACCCTGCTTCTGTTTACTATAGGATTGTCTCTGCTCCTTAAGCCAGTTTTCTAGTGTGGGCTGTGTAGAGTCTGATAGCTCACACATTTCTGTAGGCTTGTCATTTGTGGTGTCATCAGTCTTTTTTTGCTTTTTGTGTTCATCATTGTTCTTGTGGCTGTGACTCTTGCTTCTGCTTCTTGTGTTGTGTTGCACGATGCTTGGTGGAGCTGTTGGTTCTTCGCTGTCAGGAGATGTCTCTCTGTCCTGCTCGTCGCTGACACAGCTGTTCCCATCCGACTGCTCATCTTCAGAGTCCATGCCAAGGTTGCAAGCAGGATCACCACGCTTATGTCCAGGTTTTTTGCACTGAACACATACAACAGGTTTGTCGCATACACTCTTGTGATGCCCCGTTTCAAGACAGTTGCTGCATGTGAGTCTCTGCGTTTGGCTGGCTTCTTTCTGTTCCCTGTGATAGAATTCGGCCTGGAAAAGTCCTACGGACATCCTTCGTGGTAAAGGGGTAGAGGGTTTCTCTATGTACAGGAATCTTCTCCCTGTTAGGAAACGTGTTAACTTGCCGTCCTTGTTTCTTGCCCTTTCGTCGATGACCCGACTTGTGAGCTTGTAGCCACGTGAGCGTAGTGTTTTAGCTATTTCTTTGTTATCGTAAGACAACGGTATGTTACTCACTACAACTCTCGTCGATGCTGTGTCTGGTCGTACAACGTAGGGGTTTTTATCGAGCAGGCTTGCCTCTTGTCCTCGTAGCGTGATTGCGCCGGCTTGAAGAAGAGTCAGGCGTGCACCGACGGTTTGTGGATATAGCCGCCAAAAGGCATTTCCTCTTCCTTGCGGTTGTGCTCCTATGATCGAAATGGGGCCGGATACATCCTCAGCAGCTAGGCAGATTTCAAGACAGCTGAGTGGTGCATCCTCGGTGTTTATGGCGATGTCTGAGGTCTGCACAAACACAGGTTCCACTCTCCCGGATTCCTCCTGTCTCTGTTCGTGGGGAGGGGGGTTGCGTGGCGCCATGTTGGAACGTCATTGACTGAGTCTGGAAGACGTCGTCTCTACAGTTTCTAGGTGAAAACAGTGCACGAGGTGAAGTCACAATGTCCTTTGTATCACCAAGAGTCGATAGAAGGAGCAACAGTGTAAAAAATTGCTAAAAACGTCGCAAACAAATGATTTTCGAAGGTACGAAATTACGAGAGATTTAGAAGACGGCCATATTGGACCATTGCATGATGGGATATCCATCCAATCTAGATGTTTTGTCTTTGTGTTGCGTTGCCTGTTACCTACAACGTTTTTAGGTAGTAATTCGGTTCATGGAACGAACTCATGTTTAGGTAGATTTCGGGAGTGAAAATAATATTGTTTTCTAACCAGCATTTTGCCCGTTCTTCTTACCGGCTTTGAAAACACATGTGCACCTCTCAATTTACGCATTTGCGAAACGATCTACATGTATGGTGACCCCTTATTGTTTGGCAGTACTTGCGACGTGTGACGTGTGCAGGCCCGCATATTCCCGTACACACGACTAATTACTAGGTGTCCGGAGGAATCACAGACCCGCACACGCCGTGGCCGACATTTCCTGCACACATCCGGACACACCCGGGCACGCCAAATTTCACGGGACATGTACAGGTCCGGAAACGTCCGGATGTTCCGATTTTTGAGCAGTGTCGAACCCGGTTCGAACACCCCCCCCCCCGCTGGGCCCAGGGCGTGTTGCAAAGCTGCGCGGTCATTGACCCGCGGCCGTCGAACTCTCGAATGTTGTTCTAAAATTCTAAAGTTCGATTTGGGGCTTAAAATGCAACTTTTTTCTCCCATTTTTCCTCAATAAAAGCACTTTTTGACATCTCTATCGGACAAAATGACCAAGGTTCAATGTCTTACCTACCTACCTACTACCTTGCTGAGCTTTTTACAAGATTTTACAAGCAGCAGTTACGGAAATATCGATGTTTTTAGGTGTTTGGAACGGAAGAAGAAGAAGAAGAAGAGGAAACTGAGCAAAAACAATATGTTTTCCTTCGGTTAACATAATAAAACTCTTGTCCAAACAGGTGTGCGCTCTTTTTTGTGGTGTGAGGTGGACCAGAAGAACATGCGGCTACCCCCAGACAGTAGACAAACAACTCCCTTACGGACCCTGGCTACGATCACAGCAGACTTTGAGAGGTTCCAGGCAGAGGGGAAAGGGAATATTAAGAAGGCAAACAACTACATCAACGTCATTGCTAGGCCTCTCAATGACATCCCCATTGACCAGGTGAGAAACAAGACTGAGCATGTACAATACAAAATACTTATACATGTATATATGTTGTTATATGATATATTGTCATGTTACAAGTCCTACTGAAAGGCTTACCTTTTTCATATGCAGGTGTGTATTCCGGGATTGCACATCAGTGTAGGGTTGTACCAGAAGATGTTCAAAATGCTGGAGAGTGATCTCCCGGAATTGGACATGATTCTGGCTACAACCCTGACAAACGGCTTCCTGGAGGACACCGACACAGACAGGGCCCAGGTATTGCATGACTACCGCCTGCATGGACTGGAGCCCTACGTGGATGCGGTAGATGCTGCACGGGCAGAGGAGCAGAAGGCGGCAGACCTGCAGGACGAGATTGATGAAAGAGAAAGTGAATTAGCGTTGGGCCATGTACATGACTGAAGATCATGATGAGGATGACAATGATCAGGCTAAGGAAAACTTCCTTAATAGGCTGGAAGATCTATAGACGAGATAAAGTCCCTACAGGAGAACAAAAGCAAAATGGCTTTATACATGCACATAAGCAATTAAGTGCCTTTACATTTAACAAAGTACTAGCAAATTATTCACCTATCATTTCATGAGTCTTTGATCTGTGCTTTAGAATTAAAAACTAAGCTATATGCTCTTATTTGTGTTTAGGAGAGGAAAGCTGCCAACATCCGTGTATTTCGGTATAAGGGTACCTTGAACATTTGCCTACAAATTAGCAGTCACATATTTGGCGTACACCACTTCCACATTACTCATTTGGGGGACTTTAATGGCTATTTTCACCAAAAAAGGACCAAAAGTCCCATACCCGTTCCGTTCGACCTAAAGAATGGCTTGTTCCATCTGCCGTTGGTATCGAACACGCGCTCCATTTCGGGTTACCTGGGGTCACGTTCTACGTAAGTAGCACACCGGCAGAACGTAATGTAATCCGTAATGTATTCTGCATAGCAATTCGGTAGAATGTCTCATATATATAGAATACAACACGGGGTATTCCGTATCGCCCGAGGTACCAGCCCGACCGCGGGTCGGATCGCATTTCAATGCGAAATGTGCCAAAATTTCGTGTACCTAAACAAAAAAGTGTAACGACATCAATTCCAACGCCAGAATCCTGTGTTCGAATGTTCGAAAACGGCACACTCGGCGCACGCGAAATGCGTTTGAATTATTCTATGGAAGCCCGGGCCGTACCGTAAAGTATGGCCCGGTCCGGAACACCGTTATCGAAGGTTATCACGGCCCGGGTATGATATAAAAGGTTGTATCAGAGCATATAAGGTTGACAGCCCGTATGTAGTTTTCAAATGTTGTGTAGGACAAGATATCCTCTGCAACAGGCAAATTTCTGATGCAACGTTGACCAAACACCAAAGGAAAAACGTGAAAAATCAGGGTTTTGCGCAGGCGCAGTACGTTCTGCCGGGGTGCTCACGTAGGTCGTGTGCAATGTGTCTCGGAAGGTACTGAATATAAGGACAAACCAGAAAAAAAAGCATGTTACTGCGTTGATTGTTACTATAACACTATACATAAATATTAAACAAGTCATGTACAGTACCAACAGCGTAAAAAGTGACTTAACACTATTCAAACGGGGGGGGGGTGCTTTTGAGGCCAGCGCCAAATTTAATCTCAGATGGCGCCTGAACGGCTTACGCTAGAAGCGTCAAATTTGGTGACTTTTCATAAAATATGTCTGGCAACAATTTCATATTAAAAAGATAATTACCTCCATGAAATAGTCATGGAGGTTATATTTTCAGTTGCGTTTGTCTGTCTGTCAATCAGTCATTCTGTTCGTCAACAAGATAACTCAAGAACGGCTAAATGGATTGGTTTCATACTTGGTACATTGGTAGGGTCTGACGAAAACTGGAAACGATAAGATTTTGGACCCCCTTGCGGCTTCCCTTGGTACTGCAGCAAAACTTCCGGTTTTGATATCTCGCGATCCGGGCATGCTAGGGTCATTGATTTTGGGTGGTGAGTAGCTCTTGTGCTCGGGAAGAAGCCACGTAAGTTTGGGCCCCCTAGCGGCTTGTTCTGGAACTGCAGGACGGTTTGTTTGAAAATCTCCGAGAGACGATAATTGAAGAACCGGTTGACGTATCATCGTGAGTTTTAGTATGTAGGTAGCTTGATTGATGCTTGACATAATGAAATTACAATTATGCAAATTGGGATCTAATAATTAATGAGGAACTTCTAAAAATTCGTTTTGATCGATAATAGGGCTATGAAACACTTGTGACATGTGTAATTGAGAAAGAGAGGAACATTGGCAGATATAGAATATGTAAATGAAGACCTAATTTGCATAATTATTGACAAATTGCTACAATTTCATAGTGGAAACTGCTGGGGATTTGATACTTGCCATATTTGGAAGTTCATTTAATGTGAACAGCACTGAACATAATTTATTCAAATCAGGACCTCATTTGCATAATTTACAAGGAAATACTAGAATAGCCTTATTTCTTAACATAAGGTCGTCATTAGGCGGAGAATATGATGAACTGACTGATATAAACCATGCAAATTATGCTCTAATAATTTGCATAATCACCGTGAAAAATCTATAATTAGTCAGTTTGAATGGTTAATAATTTGGTGAAGGTGTGAGGTCGTGGAATTCTTTTGTGCATGAGACCTGAAAATTATTTTCTAGGTTGTATATAACCAACAATATCATACCTTGTCCATGCCAAATGATAAGGATTTCACCAGTATTGCATGTCACTAGGTAGGGGTTACATGTGTATATGAATATTTTGCGTTAGAATTTTGCTAATGAGCTGGATTGTAAACCATTTACAGGTGGTCATTACCATACATAAATTTGCAAAACGCTTAACATTTCATGGAGGTATGAGCTCGCCGAACTCTAGTTTCTTGATATTTCGTGTTGCCATGGCAACAGGTTTCTGACAGGCATTTTTTGAAAAAATGTAAGTTTGGTTCAAAAATTAAAATTTTCTAGGTTCTATGTTTAATTACACTTCCTTTTACCATTAATAATATATCATATAATTTTTTATCATTTATGTCTCTAAATATTCATAATTTATGCTATATTTACTGACGTCATCGTTCAAAATTCAAGATGGCGGACCATATAGTTAGCTCATGTGTAACCATGTTTTTTCACTAATTTTTCGTCTCAACTCCGTATTTTTTTCACATGAAACGTTCATATGAACATCTTTAGTCCATTTGCGTTACGTTTGGAGGCTTTATCTTGAAAAAAAATGCAATTTTCAAAATTCAAGATTTCCGATCCAAGATGGCCGACGGCTTAATTATGCATGACGTCATTTATGACGTCGTTTAATGTCATCAATGACGTAATGATGACGTCATTAGACGTCAAAATTACCCAAAAGTTGCTGTAAAGAATTAATTTTATTACTACACCATTCTCTGAAAATTTGGTGGCCCTACGATAAGTAGTTTTTGAGTTACAGGGGGCGGGCTTTAAAAGCCCCCCCCCCCCTCCGTCTGAGCATGCCCTGTAAAGCCCAGTTTGAATAGGGTTAAATTACGATCTGCGTAATCGTAAGCACGGCGAAATTACGATCGTAAGCATGACGAAACTACGTTCCGGGCGTGGGGGGGAGCAAATACTGGAAAAGCCAGGAATATGCAGAATGTTCATTTTCAGCCACCCTGTACACGGAATCTTCAAGAAGGGACTGCAACGGATACTCAAGAAAAGACGTACATCGCAAGCCGATCTTGTGGGATTTACGTATAAAAATGACGGTAACGTCACACAGAAAAATAATCTGCTAATTCCCTTTCAGTTGGAAATAAACTAAATCCATGTATTTTGCAACTGAAAGAAATTGACTGTATTTGAACAAATTATTAAACCTTGACTTTATCAATGCCGTGGCAAGCGCAACGTCCTTGGTAAAAATAGACTATAGGAGCACCGGTGGCCGGTGCTCCCAACGCGGAAGCAAAAATCCTGGCGCACCGAGATCATCCTGTCGTATGTTTATTACAGATAATGATTTTGTTTAAAACATACAAAGGTGCAAATATATCGTGGAAGTCCGGCCAATTTAAATACAACTACCGGTCAAAACAAGTTATATAGAAAATTATATTTTTCCCGGCCAGATACTTCCGTGTACATACCGTGTTAGACCTTAAAAATAATAATTCAAGTTCGTACGCCGCAATTTACCCAACAAAATACAGACGATGTCTTCAACTTGTTCCCAAACGGCACGCCCCCAACAAGCGGTTGGAGGGTAACGCGCGAGAAAATCTAAGCTGAAATTCTGTACCACGAGTCGGGCAGGTTGCTCATTACCGGGAGGTACGTTTGACCAGGCCCCCGCCCTTTGCGGTGCCGAATCTGCCCATACACAGACTTGCAGAAACGCATGACCTTTCGTAGTTGAGAGAGATGGAATGAACAAGATTGTTGTGTACTTTTTAAATAATAAACTATTTAAAAAAACGTGCTGCCGATATTTTCCTTTTATTTTGTCATATTTTACGTCAAAAAAACGTGCTGCCGAATTTTTTCCTTTTTTTTTCTTATTTTACGTCACACCCTGCCAGTACATGTTTGCAACGTTCAGACAAGCCGGCACCACGTGTCAGAGATCTGACATGAAGCAGGGCGAGTTTCCCACGCTTTTTCGGTCGGCCGACACAGCGGCCCCGCCCAAACTCGCCCAGCTTTGGAAAATATTTTTGTCAAACCTGTTACCAGGTCATCACGTAACCGCATGGACATTAAGATAATTTTTGAAAATATGAGTTCGACCTTGGCTCTGGGATCTACATATAGGTAGGCGTATTTATCGTGATTGTGTGAGTTTTTGCCGATGATTAAGTGGAATTAGACATAGTTACAAAAAGGGGCGTGACAAAAATTAATCACGATTGCGACGAAACATTTTTTCTGCTATAAAATATTTTTTTAGATACATAAAAAATTGTATTATGAAAATGGTGTTTTCACCAGTAACGTTATGTGATGAGTTCTTGGAATCAAAGAAATTGCAGTTCTTTGATACCATTTTTTACATGTTGAAGACATAGGTTTTTTTTCGATATCAAAAAACGTCAGGAAATATCAATTTTACAAGTCTGTCCGTCGCCAAGAAAGCGCTGTAAATTGGTATATACGTATATACATTTCTGTAAGTTTCGCATCCAGACTTTCTTTCGCCATCGGGGAGACGGAAAAAATGACAAGACTTGACAATCAAAGTGTTCAAGTCGGCAAGATAGGGGAAAATAACAACGCTGGAAAATCCTTATATTGTACTTGTCAATTAAACTTAAACAAGCATGTCTCATACTCTGATTATTATCAATCTCCTCTTTGTCTAGCTGCCTTTGTCTAAATTTCTTTGTAGCACGAATCTGAGTATTTCAAAACTTTGCTAGGAGCATGAACGTGCTTGCATGTCGGCACCCAAACTGCGTTACAAAATATTCTTAGGGTCAATTACCTCAGCGCCGCTTTGAAATCAGCTTTGACTTTGACATGCATGACTCCAACCTATTGCTCCAACGTACAAGTTTCTCATTTCAAAGTGCAGACTGTAAGTAAAAACAAATTGCAATATTTGCACAAAAATAGAGTATTGACATTCTTTATTTGTATTATGTTTACGTTGAAGAGAGCGCTACTCGTTCCCGATCCCAACATGACTCTGAGCCGGCACGAGCACTGTGTCTGTTGCTTTGGAGCTCCAAAGGCCACGCCGGCTCATTGCCGACTTGATTAGCTATAATGAGCTGCCGGTACCGAATCTTGTGCCGAACCAATACGTAAACACGGCGTAAGCACGATCGTAATTGAGCCGTGAGTGCGTTTTGACTCTGCCGTAATTACGTTGAAGTTTACGCTGTTGTACATCTTATTCAATATATATGTATAGTGTCACAGTGTATCTAATTAATGTATAGTTCAATTTGTGTGTATGTATAGTATCAATATATCGTTATATAGTCATGTATAGTTTCCTTTTCTTTGCAATTAGACCTTCGAACTGGATCAAATTTAACCATTCTTAGTATTTGCATACCTGCAATAAAATTGTGAGATAAGAGTGATGTGAAATTTTGTAAGTAAAGCTGTCGAGATTCAAAGTGCTTGTTCTTGCATCTTTGTTCTCAATTACATAACTGCCATATATAACAATTATTATATCAATAACAATTAATATAATTAATTATAAGTAATATAATAATAGTAATGAATGAAATTAATAATAACAATTAATTTGTGTGGGAGGGGAATAGGTCCATTTTGGTATGGGGATATGGTGAAGCCATCTGCTGCGTTTGCTCCCGAGCAAATGTCGGCCTGTTTAGTTCTTTCTGTTTTTTGTATCGGGTACAGCCTTACATCTGCCTTTCCACTTTTGGTCTATCCTCATGCACCCTGTGAGGCAGACGTGACGGGACGACACCTTACTGGCCTGGGACTGCCAGGCTTTGGCGGGCGGTAGTCGTTCCTATGCAGCTAAACAGCCACTCCCTCCGTCAAAAAGCGGTCCGTGGCGTCCTCCCTTACGCCAATATAGGAGAACTTATAACCCGTATCTGCCAGTTCCCGCTGAGATTAAGGGGCCGGGGGCACACCCCAGTTTCTCGTCCCCATTGAAACCTATAGTTAAGAGACGTTTTTCATTGACGCCGCACCTTAAGAAAAAAATTTCCCGCATACCACATCTATATAGAAAGGAAACATGTAACGTAGTCTCTGATATATCCGATTAAAAAAAAAGTACTCTAGTACTGATATTCTCACAATAATGGATTTCCTGAGGTATGTCGAGCGCCCATATCGGTGAGGTCATCGACAAAGCCGCTGGGGACGCTTCACTGTTTGCCGCCTCGGAGTGATACTCGGAAGCGAAGATTTGCCGACAAAAACATATCCAAAACAGCCTATAGGGGTCGAACTTTATCCAGTACCTTAATTTTACACTAAGTAACTAGGCACAGAACGGCCACCAAATATCCCTTACTCCAAAATAAGCTTGGACTGGGGTGTGCACCCTTAACGGACCTCTGCTGTGCCGGCGGGGCATGTTATGAAGTGGTGCCTTGCCCATAGCGCACCACCTCCCTGTCGACTCTAAGGACTCGCTCCAAAGGAGAGACATGGTCTATACGTCCGGAACATCCCTAGAGCTGCAGGGGGTGCCAGAAGTTGGCCGTGGATCACTCCGCACCAGCGACTGCCTACGGGTCCCCCCTCCGTTGTGTACTGCCTTTGGTCTGACCTCTCCCCGCAGCCTGGCCGGCATGGTTAAACCTGCCAGGGACTGTAATCCCCAGCCAGTATAGCCCAAGGGATTATCAGGGTTCCCAAGACTTCCCTCCACGACAATGTAGCAGTACAGGGGGAAGTCTGTATCTGTATAGCTGGTATAGCCGCCCTTTGGTGTAACACACCAGCTTTACAGGCACGCGGCGCGGCGGCAGCTGGTTACATTACACCAAACAACCTAATAAGCCTAACCTCTGCACATCTAATTTCTATCATTGCCTTAAAGTATCTAGTGACAATGCCCCTATTTATTTGGTAGCAACAAGTTCCACTCTACAATAATTCTCGGGAAAAACAAGTTTTTGAACACCTAAATCATACTCCCTATTCACGCCGCCGCCATCTTGGATCGAAAACGAGGCCGGGTGGGCAAGCGTATTAGACGCATACCAGACCTCGGCCGAACACAATGGGGAAATTCCACTGTTGTGTGCCGAGTTGCACAAACGATTCTCGTTACGATCCAGAGAAAAAACTGAGTTTTCATCGGTTTCCAAAAGATAGTACGCAACGCAAAGCTTGGATTGTGAAGATAAGGCGTGATATCGGTAAAGATTTCCAGGTATGTGAACGCTCGGATTGTTTACTTGTAGCTAGCGTTCGTGTAGGGGGTGGGGGGCGCACCTTGATTCGATGTTGTACTTCCATGTTTTCCGTACCTTACATGCACTATGCAATAGGTTGACTTAAAGTAAGTAAATGCAAAGGACTTTTGCTTTAAAACTGTGGTTATCTTGGTTTGTTGTCGCTGTTTTCTGTGTGGAAAATGATCGGAATGTTTACTTGTCGCTAGCGTTCGTGTAGGGGGTGGGGGGCGCACCTTGATTCGATGTTGTACTTCCATGTTTTAAGTATCTTACGTACATGCACTATGTAATCGGTTGACTTGAAGCAAATAAATGCAAAAAAAACTTATGCTTTAAAACTGTGTTTATTCGGCACAACCATTTATTTTTCAAGAGCTGACGTTCTGTGTGGAAAATGAAAGCTAAGATCATGGAATGAAGTGTGCTAAAATCCAAGGTTGCCTCAAATTTACATGATGTACATAATCTGATGTATATAAATTTACATGTTGTTTATACTTTTACCAATTATCAGCTGCTAACAAGGTTACAATATATTATTGGATGTTTAAAAAAAGAGAGAACAAAACCCTGAGAAGTGTGTAATACACACACATAGGTAATCACAATAAAGCATTATCGTTAAAGCAAAATGTATGTTTCCCTTCATCATTTTAGTTGTCTGATAGTACACGAGTGTGCTCAGCCCACTTTCCAGCAGAAGACTTCACCCGGACACTCATTGGCCTTAGGAAGCTGAAGGCTGGAGCTGTACCTTCCATCTTTGACTGGACTAAAACTACCACTAAGGCCAAGGAAAAAAAATGTTGTGTTTCCTGTTTCGGTCCTGAAAAAATTAGGGTCGGTAGGTAGGGATTATCTTATTTTATTTTTTATTTTTATTTTTTTTAGACTTTGATGATTGCTGTGTTTATTTAAGTAGAACAAGTTGAAAAATCAATTATGCAATATTATATTTCAGGGGTCTCCAACTTTGCGCCCTACGCCGCGCGCAGGAGAAGCTGTTGCATTTTAATACGTACCATTCTGAAATGCAGTTTGTAGCCTTCTCCTGCAACTTGAGTTGAAAATCTGTCTAACTTAAGAGATAGAAAATCAAGCCCAATTAAGTACAAATATTTCAACATAATAATTGGTTGGTATGGTACATTGTCTAGTCTGGTCAAAGTTAGTGGATTCAGAAGAAGAAAAACTTCTGAAGGAAAAAACGCCTGAAGAAAAAAAAATTGGAAGAAAAAAACTTTCGAAGAAGAAAAACTTTTGAAGAAAAAAAAAACTTTTGAGGAAAAAACTTCTGACGAAAAAAACTTCTGAAGTAAAAAAGATCTGAAAAAAAAAATATTATTCAGCGTAAAATTTTGATTGGTTTCTATCCCAATGTTTTCCTAAAAATCGATATGTGATTGTATCAATTTTAAACGCCCTAAAATTAGCTAAATCGGCGCAATTTACGATGATTGCGCAATACGCGTGCCCTATGACCTTTGACTTTACGGGTCACGCAGCTCTAAATGCAGGCGCCCTCCCCACCTCGGCCGTCCGATTTGCAGGCAAATTTCTACTTTTTTTTAAGGGTTTCGGGACCTAAAAACTAACACCAGAGGGAAAATAAACCACATACGTTATTTTTATGGTAAAAATCGCTAAAATGGACCAGGCATTTTTCTGCCGCGTTGCCGATTTTGAGATTCAGGACTTGCGGCCACCATGTGCTTTACGTCGATAGCGAATTTTCTACGGTTTCGTAAACGTATCGGCTTTTTGTTAAACTTATTTTCGGGGTCGAGGGCTTTGTTTTACAAACAAATCAGACAATAAGCGTTGTTTACACGGCTTCAAAACGCTAGCGGGGCGCCCGATGTTCCACCAATGACAGCGATTCTCTCGGTAGCGTCGTGCAAATGTTTTGGTTCAGCAATATGCAGGGGTCCACACAAAAATAAGTCTAGGGTCGGCGGTTTTTTTTAGGGTCGGTCGGGAAACAGGAAACACAACATTTATTTTCCTAGGCCTTAGTATGATTACTACCAACACAGATGAACTTCATAATAGAAAACTTACTGTTGATCATGTCCACCAGTTGATTGACCGCCGTCCCCACTTCTGGCCTCAGGCGCTCACGGACGGCCACTCCCAGGGTCTGGTCAATATCTGCACATTCAATAACAGTGTGGTCAGTTTTATATGGTAGTTAAACATGAGCAGCGTAATTTGTACTTGTCCATAAAACTGGCAGTGTAAAATTTAATGTTGCTATAGGCTCCTGTGCCCTATAGTTATTTAA
>NW_017803918.1:86307-97027 GCF_001625305.1 Branchiostoma belcheri | reverse complement strand
ATCGACGATCAATTTACACGCGACGCAACAACACATCAGCGCTCGCCATGTTTGGATCCGTCCGACTGCTTGCCACTGAGTGTCTGCACGTGGAATGTGCATAAGAGACACTCACATGACAACATCGACGATCAATTTAGACCCGTCGCATCAAAAACAAAGATGTGTTTCCACCTACCCTGGAAATGTTGCGCCGTAAACACTGCTGGTGTTGGTCCTGCTGGAGTAGGACCTGCTGGAGTGAGAGGTTTCCCTGGTGTTGGTCCTTGCTAAAGAGTCAACTGTCGCCGTTGTCCTGGGTGCTGCACTGCTGACGCGGGTAGTCTTGGAGTCTACGACATCGCCCGAGAAACGTTGCGCTGTATAAAACCCCGCTGGTGTTCGTCCTGCTGGAGTAGGGCCTACTGGAGTGACTGGTCTCCCTGGTGTTGGTCCTTGCTGAAGATGGCTCGGGTAGTCTTGTAGTCTGCGACATCACCTTTAAAACACAAACACAAACACGTCACGCAGAGATACCAACTATATTTTAACTACCCACTCGAATGTGCCAACACCATGAAGGCATCACCACTCCATGATCTAAGGGTACAAAGTACCGGAGGCTTTAGCACTCGAGTTTCCAACCCTCCTGACAAACAAAGAAACGCTTATCTGCCAAAGTCACCACCCGGAACCAATTTATTTCAAATGCAAATGTACCACGTGCAACACGCTCCCGCCAAAATGACAAAACGAGTTACCAAAACTCTGGAAAACTGAAAATCAAACAACGGAAACGACACCAAAACCGTTCCGCAGCCCAATGGAGTGGCCAAGAAACCCCCAGACTGTTGGACTCGTTAGGGATGTCACCGTAGCCCGGGCCGAAGATCACGGCTGCAAAATGCGGTAGGTACCCGTTGCTGTACCGGGTACTGAGGTTGTGGGATCTGCTGCTGCCTTCCCACATCTTGACCGCTTGGGAAACGAGGTTGTTGTGCTGCTATAACTGCAAGAGCAAACGACATTGCTTATTAACCTGCAATTTCTTAACCCCGTGAAAACCTTTCACACTACTACCACACTACCCGCCCGAGCGCGCCTCCACCGCGAGGGCAACCCGCAACACGATCTTAATGGGCACGAAGCCGAAGGAACACCGCTCGGGAAACCTCCCCTGCTAATTTTACAAAATGGCTAAAACCACCCTCGAAAACTCAGAAAAGAAACCCTGAAAAAAACAAACTACTAATAGTCAATTCTGGCTCAAACAGACACCCACGCATTCAAATGCAAATGACCCAGGTGCGAGACTGCCGCCAACATTCTTACAGACAACCCACACAAAAACTGTCGGAAAAGAAAAGCAAACCACGTCCTGTACTTCGCACTACCCAAACCTTCTCTTTCAGGAACTCAGGAACAGGCCTCTGCTTCTCTAACGTCAGCGACCAAAACCAGTCCGCCTGTACCGGGTAGGAGGTGTTTTCGAGGTGCGTCCGCTGGTCCTGCTGAAGTTACAGCTGTCGCCATTGTCCTGGATTCTACACAGCTGGTGCGGGAAGTCTACGAATCTGCGACGTTATCTTAAAAACAGAAACACGTACACGTCAAACAGACACCACATATCTCTTTTTCTACCCACTTAAAAGTTCAAGAGTGCAGCAAAGAAAAACAACATTCATCTGCCAAGCTCACTTCCCAAGACCAGTTAGTAACAAATGCAATACCACGTGCAACGCATTCCTTCCAAAAACAAAATGATACCAACTCGGGAAAACAAACAAAAACCCGTGGACACAAAACGACAGCAAAAACCGTTCTGCACTCCTCCAAACCGAAGGAGTCGTCGTGGAAGCCTCCAAACTGCTGGACTCGCCAGGAAGACACCGACACCCAAACCGAAGACCATTGCTGCAAAACGTGGGAGGGCTGGGAGGGCACGCCCGGCACTAGCACGTCGCTCCAAGCTGGCGTAGCGGAGGCTTCCAATGATCGCAATGGTGATTAGCCTGGCTGGCATTCATATTTAAAGGGATAATGACGTCATGCAGGATTTAACCAATCACAGCGCAGTGTAAATAGTTCAAAATGTTTGATTTTTGTATGTAATGTGGACACAGGGGTTCCCACATCAGTTTGCAAAACAACTGAGCTGGTAGCATGTTGATAATTTCTAAAAACTAGCAAAAAACTGTTCTGGGGTCCGCGCGGACCCCAGGTGTACGGATTAAAAAAATAATCAGTCCGGGAAGGTGTACTGTTGAGGGTTAAAGAACCAAAGTACCGGCTTCGATCACCATTGAAAGACACAAAACGGTAGAAGCAATCGGTGTTAGGTCCATGGTGTCAACAAGGTCATTGTGAATATGCAACATCATGCAGTTATTCAATCTTTGTTCTGTCATTGATGACCTGAAATATGTTAGGAGCAGTCTTTTCAAGGATGAAAACGCTCTCTCTGACGTCCGACAGACGTTATTGGGATGGTTAAGTACAGTCAGCAGTTTGTGCGTCTCAGAGAATGTTCAATGTGATCCAGTGGCCATGACCGTCGAAAAACTTTCCCGAACCGTGATTACTCGGAGATTACCTTATCGAAGGTGTCCAACAGACGGGCAGCTACGTATATTCGGAACAAGGCATCCAGTCTTTGAGAAAGACAACACTCAGTACCATACTGCATCCCGGGTTGATACTTCTCAACTTGATGCATGATGACTGCCAAGCCAAGATATCCTGCCTTGCTTGATCCATTTGTCCTGTTCCTATGGTGATGCGAAGCTGAAGGTGGTGAATTCAAACTTCTGATGTACACGGTAAACTATCGCATGCCTCACCGTGAGGACCGCCGTATGCTCATTTAACTGCCCTGCATATTTGAAACGTTTTGAAACATAAATAAGTATAACTTAGTTAGAAGTTAAATCGCGATCCAAAAAGCAACCAATATTTGCTCTGGACACCTTTAATATATGTGCATTGATTTTTTTTTTTTAGTTTTGGACGACGGGGGTCTACTTCTACAAACAAGAAACTGACATTATCATCATTGAAATGTACACACTAATCTAACTCCCATGCAAATTTTGAAATACATTCCAAATTTAAATCAGGACCCAACAGGTACTAGTAGGGTCACTATCCCTGGGCACCTTAGATGCAATGAGTTCTTTCTTAGACCCCCAGTGAGCCTCGCACTGCCTCGCCACCGAATAGCCTTCCCAGACAGGACGTACACAAGTGCCGCCAGAAAGTAGTACGTGACAAGGACGAAACGTCTAGTTAAAAGTGTTAGCTTTTAAACTATCCAGATTTTGCTACATCTGTGCAGATAAAAACTTTAATTGTGCTTGTGTCATTATACATATCGTAACAGCTTAACAGTCCCGTCGCGGATGGATATAGACCGAATTTCTCGTCGCACGACCGCACCCAGGTTCAGTTTGAGAAGAAGGGCGGTGGTGTGAGGTAGGTGCTGTATTTCCAGGTCGTTTTGTGTTCTAAATTGTCATTTCTGTGATCGTCAACTTGCGTAGAATGAATCCTAACGATGTTACGGTTACTCGTAAACAGATGTGGCCAAGTTTTTTTTGCGTCGATTGATTCTGCCGTTTAGTTGAGCCGCACAGTGTTTTGCACGGTAGTTTGTGGAATGTGTCTCGTCATCAAATTATAAACAGTTTGCACCAACCTTTGGCCAGGAAAAAAATCTCTAATTTGTGATCGTAGAAAACGTCCAAACAATGATGATTATAAATAGGCCAATTTTTACTGCTAATGACAAAATTTCATAAGAATTTCGTAGAAGACTGACCGCGGCTGACATCTGTGATGGATTACTTTGTTTACGTGTTGGCGGACGAGAACTGCGTACTTGGCAATTTTCTCGGACGATTTTTCCAAATTGATTACACAGCCTAATACAATTACAAGTATATATATTTTTTTATTCGTATATTGGTTATATTTTACAATTTTTTTTACGTATGCTATCCGTACATACGAAAAATTTTTGGAACCGAAAAGAAATACATGGTTGAGCTATACCGAGCAACTCGGCCTCCGTTAGACTTTTCCTGGTTACTAAAACCTACTTGACCAATATCTACTAGTACCGTGTTGTCAGTTCGGTATCAAATTTCAAGAATGAGAATTTTGTCAAAGTATTTTGATACTAATACTTATATTCGTGTTTCCCCTACAGCTACTGAGATGAACATCAAACACCGTGGATCAGCTGTGAGATGAGGACCATCCACATAGAACACAGCTGTGTCCACGCAAGACATGAAATACCATTAGAAACCGCATATTTCTGCAGCAAAGCGCGCTTTTTAATATCTGACCTGCGCTCAAATATTTAAACTACACTGGTCGTTTGTAATTGTGTAAACATCGTTGACTGAGCAGTTAATGATCATTACTGAGGTAATGGATTGGCTTGCGGTAGATCGGTCGGCCAACTCAATGGTTGATACATAGTTCAGGTCTATTTCCTTCTGCTGTCCAGCCTCTTGGAAACCCAGACTTCGGGGACTGTGCCATTGGCTCAGTGGGGGCTGGTTCAGCTTAGATTAGTTGGATGTTGCAGCGATTTTTAACAATTGTTTTTTTGCTGTTGCCACAACAATGAAAGGGGTGGATCAGACTCGAGCTTAAGTCGGTCTCAGTGGCATAAGCTCTATGCAAAGTTGTATTAGCCGGGATGCCCGAATTGTCGGACATTTCCGACTACAGTTACATGTAATCCTACCCTGACCACTGTGGCTTGACAACAGTAAACCACAGATTGAACGATATCGGTGGCGATACAGGTCGGACTAGATCTCTTATACTTGATGTAACTTCAGGGGTGCCAAGCAGATATATGGAGTTACAACAAATTGTTGGGCGCTTCAGGCAGGTGCACATATGGCACTTGAACATTCCGGGTTAGTGACTACCGAACCTTGGCTATGAGTAATTACAGGTTTCAAACGGTCTCATTCCGGCACGAACGGCTGTCAATACAGCTTAACAAATGGGAAAGGAATACAGTGTGCTAACAAGGGGTGGTCATAGAACAGACCACCGTTACATCGTGCACGCGACATGGTGTGAGGGAAGGCTACGTGCCGACGCATCTCACATCAGAATCTGAGGGCATGGACACAAGTCCAAACCAAAGAATATACATCGTCACTCCTTTCGCACTACTACATGTTTATATATGACACGAATCACATTTCGTTGTCTAGAAGTCGTAATGCTAGTTCGAATTACAACATCATTGGTGGCGACACTGAGTGCAGAGACACCACTCAGAATAGACACGCCACTCACATTTCAGGAACCCGGTGCTTCCGGGGACAGTTTTTTTTATTTCCAAAATCTAAAGGAGTACAATCTTAAATCATTCTTGGTATATGTATTTTCATAAGAAGTTGAGCACATTCGTGTGGGTAAAAAGCTGGTGCTGTGCATCTCTGATTACTGCCATCTTGAAATGACATCAAATTTCATTTACTCTGAATATACCTCTGACTGGTGTGCTTTCTGATGATAACTCCTCTTGCCTGATATGTTCTATTTATAGGTATACTGCACTTACATGTCATTGCCCTAATGTTACAAACATACTGTATTTTTAAATAATTAGTAGAAGTTCACAAATATTAGAATATTGTATAATAGAACATAGAATAACAGTATCCTCAACATTTGAAATTTTCGGGGCATGCCAAAAAAAAAAAGCTGCAGGGATACAGTTGGAATATAATAAAAGAAATATAAAGTAGATTGAAAAGCATCTAAGAATCTTTTTTCTAGTATAGTTTAATAGTACCTTGCAGTAAAGCAAATATGAGCCCAGGCTAGTAGCAATGTTTTTTATGAGCAGTTATGAATGCTGCCATATTACTAATATTGACAATTGAAAAGTATTATACATAAAATAGTACAAATAATATAATAATAAGTATAAATATAATGATCATTAGAGGTTAGAAATAGTTTGCCTGTCGTAAACGGCATAATTCCCTTACACAAATTCATCCAAGAAAACTAGAAAACCGAAATAAATTCTCACCCATTTTACAAAAGACTGCCCCGTTATAGACCGATGTCTTACACCACACCAATTTAATTCCAGTGAACTTCATGTACCGACCTGTCTGGTCGACGCCGAATGCATACTGTTCGACTTGTAGGTGCCTGTGTACATCCATGCCGGTCGGGCGTGTCGGGGAACACCGGATCAGCATCGAGGGCATCGACTGACCACTGGTGAAAGCCATACATCAAACAATTCAGTGCTGCCAAAGGCGACATCATGAAAACTCCGGTGTGAGATTCACTATTGAATATTATTCACAGCCCTCAAAATAGCTATTGCGGACCTCGAGAAACGTCAAGGGCGCAAACGACAATAAGCCAGGGTTACGAACCAAGACCGAGAAGAAGTAGTGTTTGTCTACATTGACTCAGTTGTAGAACGTTAAACATTTCAGTTGTACAAAAAAACAATCCTATCAATGGTGATGACACCACTTACCTATGTGGGATTTTACACAATAGCTAGCCTGGGCTGGGCAGGGTCGCAACTCCCTGAGGGTCACCCACCTAAAGACCCCGGATACCCGTCAAAGTTCGTCTAGGTTACACAGTGAAACAGTGAAACAATAATTTGGATAAAATTTGGGATAACCATTTGAAATATAAATCAGAATCGTCCCCCTACCGGACATATAATAGAAATGGTTTTCCTACCTGATATACGCAGGGTCGTTAGCAGTAAAATTTCCTTCCTAGTGTCCACATAACATCCCAGTCTACATATTTCAACGTCCATGTAGTGTCTTGTAATGATCAATCTCACACGGAGGGACTTTTCACACGACTGTATTCTAAGTGGTGTTCATATACAGTGACTGTAGGAGGGTAACCATCTGTTCTCTATTACATCATTCCAGTTCATATTCAAGTCTGATTGTATGGTTGCCGGCTCAGTAAGGGAACCTCCTCTCAGATCTCGGAATGGGGTCCGGAAAGGTCCACAGTTCCGGACGCTGCCGCAAGGGCTCCTCCCAACCGCATTGTCCCTGGTTGATTCCCCGCGGGATGCAGTACAATCGCGGGTGTTCGTAGTGCTCTGGTATTGAGTCGAGGCGGTCGCGCACCTGTCCCCTCAGCTCTTCTACCATCCTCAGGAAATCCCTACACTGGGCATTCAGCCCCTGCACCATGGCTACAATATCGAAGCCCGGGTGGGCGCAGAAAGATGACACGAACGCCTCCATGGGATGCGTCCTGGGGTCTGCGTCCGGGACCGGTGGGTCGCGCCGCCCGCTCTCAAAACTCCAGAGGAGCTGGTAGAGATTGTGAGTCTACCAAAGCTATAAATCTTCTAAGGGCATCGATGCAGGAGTCTGTGTCCAGCGAGTCCGCCTTCTCGATATGCACTGCCCGTGTTGACATGCATGTGAACACCACTCCATACCGTTTAACGATGATTCTTCCACGCTTGGTTTCTATCGGACCAAAGTAATCCACACCCACTCTCGTGAAGGGTGGCTCATCAGGAATGACGCGGTGTTCTGGCAGATCAGCCATCTGTTGCATCCACACTACAGGGCGCCGTTACACATCTCAAACAAACAAACGAACGAACCCACGAACGAACGCACCCTGCAGATGTAGATAGGGGTCGTCGTCAGGGGCTGGCCGTTTGGCACCCCGGCCGGCGAAAACACGAAGTTGGGGCTGGTGTTCTTCGGCGTGCACTTCTCACCTGCCACACTGAGATCAAGAAGAGCCATCGCAGCTAGAAAAGTCTCCTCAGCGGCGGTGGCTCTTGTCGCTGCGGTGTTGGCCATGGTAGAGATAATGATTCCTTTTTCTGCCCTGCGAAAAAAATAACAAAATTTGATGTTTTTTACTTTGAAGTGTGAAGGTATGAGGACATGCTACAGTTTATTTCAATTACAAAATTGCACACTTGCAAACTTAACATTTAAACATTATATCAAAAACAAATGGCGAAAACATACCAGCAATTATCCATTTGCAGGAAAAGCGTGCCCGGCAGTTTGTTGTTGTACTTCTGTGAAAGAGCAAAATATTTCGTATCACGAGAGTGCATAGGACACGGAAGTCACGTCATCATGATTACATTTCACAGCAATGACTAGAATTCGAAGAACCGAATGTGACCATTATTCGAAAATCGGTGACATGACTTGAAAGAAAAAATACCCAGCTGTAGGGCGCAGTGAGTCTGATCGAAATATTTATCACCTTCAACAAGGAGACTATTTTGCCATCTGTTGCTCACCGGTCTTCCCATGGTTCCGCCTACAGGTTGTGCACTTGTTGATCATCTTGCGCACCAACTTGTTAACTTGGGGTATCCAATATCTCTCTCTTGACCTTGCAATGACATAATTCCGCCCCAGGTGGCCTACTTCCTCGTGTATACTCCGTATGATCCGCAGCGTTACTGCTGACTCCTTAGGGAGTATTATGGGGTGCCTTTCTTCTTCTGATAGAGACGACATGTCAAGTCTCCCGCCCACTCTCAGCAGACCGTCGTCTCCCAATATTGGGTTTAGCTTGTGGGCGTTGCTGGTAGATGCTACTACCGCATCCTTCGACCTCTCTAACGACACTATCTCTTGTTTGTAGTATCTGTTCTGCACGTGCTTGAAAATAGCCTTCTCAGCTTGATTGAGATCGCGCATTGTCATCCCGTTTTCAGTGGCCACTTTCCTCTGCCTGAGGGCTTGCTTCACTTTGATGATCCAGGCCACTGCTTTCTTAAGACGGTGCCAACTGGAATAATGCGCTATTAGCGCATCCATGGGGCTCTTCTGTTCCGCTTCTTCCGCCCCAATGGCGTTCACCTTAACTTCAGGGTCCCCCTGTAGCATGCTGACAGCGCCAACTGCTTTCACCTCTGGGTCACTTACGCTCCCCTATAATACCATTGAATATATCCAAAAAAAGCCAGTACTGTTGTTTACAGAAAATGGTTAATTCTACAAAAAAGATTTTCCAGTAGTAGAAACATCAGTTCAGTTTAATCCATCTGGTCCCATGTTCTAGTGTTAGGCCTGCGCTATGAATTGTGGAATTGTAAAACTGCTATATATACATTACATCACACATGTCATGTGACCTGCTCTGTTGGCCAAGATAGGGTCCTCCACTCTTTGAGTGGGGCTTTGAAATGTGGGAATATCATGATAAAGTCATGTTGATTTAATTATATGGATGACATTCGCGCACGCATCAAATCTAGCCTGATTTTTGTTCTGCACCATAGCCTGATTTTTTGTTCTGTAACATTAGCAGAATGTCAGAATATAAATAGCCGAAAAAAAATTCTATTTTGAACAATGTTACAACCTTATCAGTATGATTAATGAGACAAGATAGAACATTAAATCTACAAAGGCTTAAAATATTTCATGGAGGTATGAGGTCTACTGTTGAAACTTTGGCTTTCATTTAAGGTAATGTAGCACTCACCAAGGTAATCTCGGACAGGCAGAAGATAGAGGCGAATACTCCCTATTCACGCCGCCGCCATCTTGGATCGAAAACGAGGCCGGGTGGGCAAGCGTATTAGACGCATACCAGACCTCGGCCGAACACAATGGGGAAATTCCACTGTTGTGTGCCGAGTTGCACAAACGATTCTCGTTACGATCCAGAGAAAAAACTGAGTTTTCATCGGTTTCCAAAAGATAGTACGCAACGCAAAGCTTGGATTGTGAAGATAAGGCGTGATATCGGCAAAGATTTCCAGGTATGTGAACGCTCGGATTGTTTACTTGTAGCTAGCGTTCGTGTAGGGGGTGGGGGGCGCACCTTGATTCGATGTTGTACTTCCATGTTTTCCGTACCTTACATGCACTATGTAATCGGTTGACTTGGAGTAAGTAAATGCAAAGGACTTTTGCTTTAAAACTGTGGTTATCTTGGTTTGTTGTCGCTGTTTTCTGTGTGGAAAATGATCGGAATGTTTACTTGTCGCTAGCGTTCGTGTACATAATCTGATGTATATAAATTTACATGTTGTTTATACTTTTACCAATTATCAGCTGCTAATAAGGTTACAATATATTATTCGATGTATAAAAAAAAGAGAACAAAACCCTGAGAAGTGTGTAATACACACACATAGGTAATCACAATAAAGCATTATCGTTAAAGCAAAATGTATGTTTCCCTTCATCAATTTTAGTTGTCTGATAGTACACGAGTGTGCTCAGCCCACTTTCCAGCAGAAGACTTCACCCGGACACTCATTGGCCTTAGGAAGCTGAAGGCTGGAGCTGCACCTTCCATCTTTGACTGGACTAAAACTACCACTAAGCGTCGTGGTCCAAGGAGGCGTTTAAATGAGTAAAAATTATATTGTTTCTTTTAACCTGTGTTGTTCTTATGTGCCCAACAATAATAAAAGCTATTTACTCATACAACATTGATAATTATGGACAATGAAATGTATTAAACAAACAGCATTACAACTATATGCAATCCACAATGAAATGGCGATGGCATGTTTTTCATTTATATTTTAGTGTGAATCCAGCCCCAGGTTGTTCCAGTGATGCAGGGGACCTGACTGACAATGGTTCCAGTGGATCAGTTCCTGCACCATCAGCCGAACATGACTACCTACCTCCATCGAAAGATGAACAACTGAGAGATGCCCATGCTGAGATTGAGAGGCTTCAGGCACGGGTCAAGGAAG
>NW_017803918.1:59746-86287 GCF_001625305.1 Branchiostoma belcheri | reverse complement strand
ATAACCGCGGGACCCAGTCACCGCTCCTGTTATTCCGGAATTCCTTTAGCGGGACCCAGTCACCGCTCCTGTTATTCCTTAGCGGGACCCTCTGTCACCGCTCCTGTTATTCCTTAGCGGGACCCTCTGTCACCGCTCCTGTTATTCCGGAATTCCTTAGCGGGACCCTAGAGCTGTCACCGCTCCTGTTATTCCTTAGCGGGACCCTAGAGCTGTCACCGCTCCTGTTATTCCTTAGCGGGACCCTCTGTCACCGCTCCTGTTATTCCGGAATTCCTTAGCGGGACCCTAGAGCTGTCACCGCTCCTGTTATTCCTTAGCGGGATTACCGTACAAGATTACTACAGATGTGCTTGTCTAATTTAATTAGCCCGGCTAGGTTCTGAATACATATGTAAATTTGTTTACCAAACGGCGGTCGGACGCGTCGCCGACATGCTCAAATCATACAACTGCCACAAAAATATACAGTACGTACCAAAGACTAACAACAAATATCAGTACCAACTACTGTATCTGTAATTATTGATCACCAAGTGTGTTTCACAAGTAATGTTAGGCCAAATATTCACATACAGATGCGGATCGCCCTCCCACGCTATACACTATTCATATGCAAATACGTCTATCAGTGTTGGCGCCCGAGACGCGACGCCAAATATATGTTCAAGTGGATCAAGTCCCTTACAAATTATACAAAGACCTTCCAAATATATCACTACGAAAATCTGTTGTCTAAGTTACTAGTGTAACGACACGTCGTTCTATGATTCCTAGATTACAATCTATACTAGTATACGGTTGTCCTCCCCACACAGATACGTTACTCGTACTCGTCGCCCTCCCCACTCGGTACGTGGCGGTTAACAAGACAGTAAAAATTGATTCAAAATCTAAAAATGCCACCATTTATCGGTTTTACAAGTCCACAATACGTTCAAGTATTACTTGTGGGCTAATCTAGGACAAAAATCCAAGCAAATTAGTACAATAAGACGTAAAAATGGGAAAATACTCGGGAGCTCTCGTGTTTGCTGCCGCTCACCTCCGCGCCTGCACATTTCATAATAGAACATGAGGAAGACATGTAAAGGGACAACTGGTCATGACTGGAATAAAATGGTATGACTTCCCTGGTGAAAGTTGAAGGGACCACAAAACTACTCACTTACTGCATATCAGTGGGAGGAAGTACTTAAAGTAGAAAACATCAAGAGCAGTTTTCATTCTAACCCACTCCTCCTCGTCATACCTGACCCGCTCTAAGTGATAGTTATCCTTACACTTCACAAGGAAGTCACACCACTTTATTCCAGTCAAGGCCATCTGCCCCATCATCTGGTAGTAGTAAGCATGGATTGTCTTAAGTTTGTACGTGCCATCGTTGTTGTTCTTCTTAAGGTAATCGCATTCCTTAAATGTGTGTTTGTCTGGACATTTGATTTCTAGCAGACCATGTGGATCTGTAGCATTATGCTCGTACACCTCCTGTCTGGCGATGCTCCGAGGTGTGGGGCTGAGGGGTTTATCGCAAACCCGCTCAGGTAGACATTATTACCTGTCACTTCAGCGTAGAGTTTGGCGGCTTCTGGCTCATGTTCAATTCCGAACTTCATTGCAGCTGTTTGTATGTTTTTGGCTGACAGGAATCTTTGAGCCAGACTGGAATGGTCCTTCTTCCTGGAACACACCTGCTTGAAGATGGAGGATGTTAGTCTGTGTTTCCGGACATCGTGCCATATCTTGTTGTGACTTTGGTCTCTCGTGTTTTCCTCCACCTCGTGTGCCTGTGACAGTGTGAGGTGTAAGCCAAGGTAGACTTCTTGTTCTGTTTGACTGGGGACATGATGATATGTAGATGGTAGTGGTGGTACTGGGAAAGCCGGGTATGTAGGTTTGCATGGGTGATTGATGATATCTCCATTCTTTTGTTGTGGTTTCTGTTGGTAGGAGAGGACTGATCCATGGGGAACCGCGCCAAACTTGCTGGGGACAGATGGAGGGTTGGGAGACTTGGGCAGGACCTTCAGGATCTGTACGTCACTGTTAGCAGCACCTAGCTGCTCCATCAGCGATGTGGTGAATTCTGCGCTTGCTATGGGTTGGGGCACTGGGCAGTACAGGTTGGGCACGACGCCGGCTTGCGCCACACGTATCCGCTTAGTAGCCTTCTGCACAGGTTTCACTTTGTTGATATGCAGGGAATCCACCGGCTTGGCATTTAGGCCTTCTGTACGTTGTGGTATGTGCCATGCCTGAGGGAGGGATGTCTTCAGTGCCCTTCCCCTGCCTTACAGCCGCACTTGGAGGCCTAGATAGTCACAGGATCACGTGCCACAGTCACCTGTGAATCAGAACAGAGATATTTAAAACACAGAAGTACTTTTTTTCTCTTTAACACATCACAATGAAAATGTATTTTATTACAAAAAAGTGCATAATATCTCAAATGACAGAATATTTTAAAATCCAATCTCTTGTGCACCAGTATACTGACTTGGATTATAAGTTGTTAGAATACTTTGCTTTATCTGGACATTACCTTTTAAATATCTAAAGGTGCAACTGAGGGAGGAATGCTCACGCCCATGGACGTTTTACTCCAACCCAGGAGTGTTGTGTTGTATCCTTGAAGACAGATGGACAACAACTGTGCAGTGTGCAATAAACAAATATAAGTAGAAATGTTAACAACAACAAATTACAACTTGCATAAGTCAACAAACAACAGAACATTTAGGCAGTCAAAATTTCTACATACCGTCAGGCTGTATGGAGGGTCATTTTTCTTCATCGAGGGGTAGGCTCTAGCTCTTATTTTGCAGCTGTCAGTGGCTTTAGCCTGGACTTGCACTGCATAAAGCAAAATTCAAATATTTTTGCAATTTATTCAGTGTGTTATTTACAGCAGTTTATTCACCAAAACATGCTACAATAAATACATATTCTATGTAACTATTCACTACTGTATTTTCTGCCAGCTGAATATAATATGTATTATGTGCACAAATCTCTGGAAAAAAGGACGAAAAAAAACAAGCTGTGTACAGCGGCTTGGAATATTAGTGCTTTGCCGGCGATATGCAAAATTTTACGTCCATGTGCGATACACGCGGAAGATCGCGTAGTTTCCAACTACTCCGATTTCCCCCCCAAAAGAAGGACAATAGTTCGTTTTCTTGCTGCCCTGGTGTTACTATCACGTCAGCATTGTTCAGAGGTAACACGGCGGCGTGCGTGTGACATATGTGTGCCGGAACTGCAGCTGTGCAAGTTAGCATGCATTAAAGATTTTTCTGCGAAGCAACAACGAAGCCACGTACCTTCAACGTCATGAATGTACCCCTCGATAAAATTCGAGTATCCCTTAGTTTGTTTCGCCCTTGGGATTTTGGCTGTTTCATTGGCCCAGTCATCAACAATTTGCTGAGTTAGTGGCGGCACGCGCGCCAGGTTTCTACTCCACGTAGTGGAAACGGAGGGAGCGGCCATTTTCTGTTTGCCCACCCGGCCTCGTTTTCGATCCAAGATCGCGGCGGCGTGAATAGGGAGTATTGGTTAAAAACTCTGGTACTTGAAGTCATGACTATTTCTTGTTCTTTTTTAGGCAAATATCAAAGGATAGAGGAAAAAACCACTGACCTTGATGCTAGGTAAAAAGAGTTTGTTGCTCTTGTCCTTGTCAATTTGGTCTTTCCTCAGCCTCAGGACCACCGTTCGACAGCCCGGCGCTAGTCTGTCTGTCATAAAGTTTGTAGCGCAACACCCACCGTTGCTACCCCATTTCTCCTAGAAGGAAAAAAAAAGTTTTGTTAATTTAAAAGGTAGCCCAAAAGATTTGTATGCAGTAAAAATGGATTTTTTTCTTAATTGAATTTGTTTAGCGTTCTAAGTTGAATGAACCGTATCCCATAGTATAATGATATCTGTGAGGCAGACGTGGTGACCTTAAATGGTTGCTTGTTTTTGTTTGGTTGTCGGGTTTTAGCTATTTATCGGTGGCCCCCAAAATAAAGGTACATAGTTAGTTTAAGGGCTATTCCAAATGCTTCAAGTACAAAATGTTGAAAAAAAATGTTGAAAAGAAATGGCAGTTAATGCCAATAACTGATTTCCTCATCAATAATATTTTTTGCTTTGCCGCCCTAAAATTGTACTCCGCGTGCCATTACACAAACATCTACGCGCGTTCTAAGCGAGGAATTAACGCTAGAATTGCCTTTTTGCGCGTTTTGATTGAGAAATGCATGATATTTCATCCCATTTTACACATGTGAAGAAGTCAAGAAGTTATTCAAGATCTGTACTGAAGATGGTCCCGTCTTTCCATCTCATATCATAACAAATAAAACATAATCTCCTCTGAATGTTTCTTGCTTTGCCACCCAGAAACTGTACACCAGTTTTACACGAGAAATGAACATGATTTAAACGAAATTGCACGGCTTTTGTGCGGATGTAGAAGCGAAGAAGTTATTCTAGATCTGTACTGGAGACAATTCCATCGTTCCATCCCATATCATAATCTCTTCTGATTGCTCGCTCCTGAGGCTGGCTTATCAATTTAACCTGCCATTATGTATTGATATTTGCCGTTAAATCCTACTGGAATTTCCTGAAGCTTCGAAGCTGATTGCTGTGTTTTGTGTAAGAAGCCTTGGCCTTAACGACCCATCATAACGAGAAAGGAACTAGACTGCCTACTTAAATGTAATATAAGCCTTTTTGGTTATACTGCATACTAATGATATGACGTCCTATATTGAGCAAAAATGATCGTGGTGGCCAATGGCCAAGTAGTTAGGCTAGCAGACAAGAGATCAAGAGGTCATGGGTTTTATTCATAACATTCTTGGCTGAATGTTGACCTGGGAAACACTGTACTACAGAATTGGTTCAACCGCGAATCAAAATCCTCACAAAAACGTCCTTTTTTCTCCTACTACGAAATATAACCACCGCAGAAGTAAATGAATTTACAGTATTGAGCAAGAAGGCTGTATTTTCTATTTCTGTGTAAACGTAAACCAACCTTAAAAGGAAACAAAACATTGATTCTTAACCCTTAAAAAAGGACATACATATCTGAAACTTAGAAGGCGCCCTGAGAAGGCGTGACATCTTATGTTACTCCCTCTACATTGCCCACAGCCAAAAAAACAAACAAACACATGAGCAAACTTTCTCCATGACGTTGCAGGTCTGTAAATGCGGGATTTCTCTGTTCCTGAGCTCCGTTATGTCCCTTCTCTAACGAAAAAGGTGTTGAACCAGAAGTTGCACACTTTGTCCTGGAGAGACACGGAAACATTTCAGACTTTCCTCGTTTTGTTTGCCACATGTGGAGACTATTATATAGCTATAAACATGTAGAGCATTGGTGCAGAATGAGCTGTCTTTCCGCTTACAATATCACACCAAAGATATAAATCCTGGCAAATTTCATTCTCAAAATGCCCTAAACAAATAGGCACACTCAATCTTAGTGAAATTTTACAGCTTTCACTGCCTCAACTTTTGTTGCTGGTGAAAGAGTTCTGTTCTGATGTTTCCATGGTAAGTAACGTTACTATGGTAACCATGACCTACCCTCTTCATCATCTTGTTAGGTTTGTGATACAGTTCTATTCTGATGTCTCCATGGTAACCATGGTAACTATCATAGCCATGTTCTACCCTCTTCATCATCTTGTTAGGTTTGTGAAACAGTTCTATTTTGATGTCTCCATGGTAACCATGGTAACTATGGTAACCATGTCCTACCCTCTTCATCATCTTGTTAACTTCTATTCTGATGTCCCCACACACTGGTAGCGGTTGAGGTAACACAAAATAAATCCTCTGATTCCCTCTTTGCACCCTGGGAGGAGAAAAACAATCAGAACAAACTCATTACATATATTTGCACCAATTGTCACTAAAATCTAACAATAAGAACAACAATTGAATCAAATACAAAAGGGAGTCATTGAAAGGTGGAGTGGGCAAGGTAAG
Source organism: Branchiostoma belcheri (assembly GCF_001625305.1). Classification (NCBI taxonomy): domain Eukaryota; kingdom Metazoa; phylum Chordata; class Leptocardii; order Amphioxiformes; family Branchiostomatidae; genus Branchiostoma; species Branchiostoma belcheri. The sequence continues at coordinate 80,293 of NW_017803918.1, read as the reverse complement.
CAGACACGAAAATTAAAGGTCACATGTTCGATTGCTTGCATTCCTAGTTATTACCTCCTTGGATACAGTTCAGTTTTTCATCGTTATCAAATCTGCATAGAGCCATTGTTATGCATTCATTATCACCCTTCCTCTATTGTCATATGCTCTATCCCCTTTGTCTTTTATTCCTTTTTTTTGCGCAAGCTTTAGCCCCAGACTATCTCTTTCAAACCTCCTTGGTATGAAGGTGAAATGTTTGTAAGTTAATTTGGAAATTTAGCCCTGTTTCTTCTGAGTTTGTAAATATGACTGGAAAACTGTATTCATTTGTGTATAATACATGTACCAATGTTCATGTGTTTGTGGTTCTTTCAATTGGCTACAGTGCCACTGGTAACAAATTGTGTGGACTCTCTTGAGGTCATTGGACTAACCCTGTTAAAGAGGTAAAATTCACTGACAAATCGCTGATGCAAATATAAGGTGTCGCCTGTATCAATCTGAGCGATCACCAGCTAGTAAACAAACAAGCCTGTGAACACCTTCCCTGTCTTAGAGTGCTCTGCAGCGACATTGTCCTCGCCATCTGCTAACCAATCGTCAAGGTCGTTGCAGAATGGATTGATAAGCTCCCGTTTGGGGGGTTGTGGTCTTCGAAGGCGTTAACTGGAACTGTGGAGGAACAAGGGGTCACATTTTCTGTTATTACCTAAGACCACAAAGAGTGGCTTATATGGTGACGTCCATGCGTCGATTGACTTTGACCTGTTCAAAGAAAACAAGAAATATTACTTCCTGTAACTACATGTATGACCAAAGAGTCATGACAGCGACGCAAATCGCAAGACTGGAAGATGTGATGAAAGGAAAGAAACAGGGCAGGACAACTGCTGTTCCACTGATTTATTGACGTTTTCATGACTTAGAAAAATACTTGCTAGTGGTTACACTGTGTCATCTCATTCAATTTGTTTCCTATCATTTGTCGTCCCCTAATATATTTCAAATCTAGGCATCTTTTTTGGCCCTTGTTTTTTTTTTCACACTCTCGCATTAGATTTAGGGTTTCCATAAGAATTACTTGGTGTGGCTTAATTTGATTATATGGATGACATCCTCTTTAGCACCTGAAGCTGAAACTCTGTCCCCGTTCTTTGGCGTTCAGGTCACCAAAGACCTCATTTGAGAGGACGTCTTCCTCTGACTTCGCAAAGTATGCAAAATCGTCGAAGCTAACTGGTCGTTGTTATAATAAGTCATGAGACCTCTTCCTCCATCTTTCTCTCAACTTGAAGGGTAGCTTTCCAACCAGTAACTTAATAATAATATTGGCGTATTGGTTCAACTCTTGCAGGTGCTGCTCCCCTTGCATGGCGTTCTGACATTCTTTCAGAAACAGCACATAATTCTTTAAGGACTGCTTGTCCTCTGGTTTAACGTCCGGCTACTTTTCCACTTGTGCCGAGTACGCTTGGCTGACTTTGTATGGTGTCCCATACCTCTTCCTTATGCTCTCTTTGGCCTTCTTGTATCCTTCAGTTGGATCCATCAACGTGCAGCTAGCCACTATTTTCCTAGCTTCGCCCCTGGTGAAAATGTAATCAGTTTAGCTTTGAGTGGGTTGAAAGTTACCAGCCATTGGTCTGACCAGTTTCCCACTATTTCATATCATGATTTAGCCTATCAGCTGAAATAACTGGGTCTTTAACAACTTCAGTCAGTGAAGTATCGTCTGCAAATAGGCGACCGTCTGTTACCAAATCGTCAATTAAATCATTAATAAAAACAAGGAAGAGTAATGGGCCTAAAATAGAGCCCTGTGCCACTCAGAACAGGTGCCGTTGATCACGACACGTTGCTTTCGATCATACAGATAAGACTCAATCCAGTCTAGAAGAGATCCAACTATTCCAAGTTGTTTTAACTTAAAAATTAACCCCCCGTGCCAAACTTTGTCAAAAGCTTTAGATATGTCCAAAAAAATAGCACGTGTATCAAATCCTTGGTCAAGTGCAAGGTGCACATTATAAGTGAGATACGCCAATGAATTTATAGTAGAGTCCCCGGGAGAGAACCCAGAGTTACGATCTGTAAGCAGCTTGTTTTCATGCAGGTAGAAAGACAACGGCATGTAAACAATTCTTTCAAATACTTTAGATATACAACATAGAAGAGAAATACGCCTGTAAGTTTGCCTTGGTTTGTTTATCGCCTTTCTTTCCAAATTGCTGGAAAACAGCCGCCTTAAACTAATAAATTGAATTCAAACAGCTAAGATAATGGCCCAGCCAGTGATGGGGCAATGTGTTTGAGAAGCCTATTACCTATGCCATCGGGTCCTGTGGCCTTGTTCATATCGAGGTTGCACAGGATTTGATACACGTCAGAAGGAGAACATGACACATGTAATACACTCAAGAGTAGTTTCAGTTCTCGGCACAACTTGGGGTAGAGAGGCACCAACTGTATGTTTGTGACGCAAAGTACTCGTTAAAAATGTTGGCTTTGGCCTTATCATCGTATATAACACGTCCATCGTTGATTAATGATGGTATTGTGCGGTCAGTTTTACCGAGAAAAATTTCTTTGGAAATTGACCACCACTTCTTTGGATTTGTGGTTGGGTTACTGAGATCTAGACACAGACTATGTCGATGGTTTGTCTTAGCTCTCCTAATCAAGTTAGTGCAAGTGTTACGAATGCGTTTAAATGCATTAAACAAATTCAGGCTATTGGTCTTTCTGTACTTCTGGTAAATTCGCTTCTTTTTCCGCAACATGCGTCTGATTTCACAGGTCATCCAGGGTGGATCTCTCGGGCGGACTGTGATTTCTTTACTGGGAATAAACAGTTTAATAGTGCTGGTAAGTATTTCCATGAACGACACAGCTGTAGCGTTTTTGTCTGAACTGTTCGCTGACAATATGGCATCCCAGTCCATAGCAACGAGTCTGGAGTTCAACCCCTCATAATCTGCTTGTTCGAAGTTATGAACTGTTATGTGTTGTCTGGATGGGGGGAGCAAGTCCCTGAAGTCTGATCGGAGGCGTGATTTGGCAAATCTGGTGCAGATACTGGTCCGAGAGTGAGTGAGATCATGTGTCGACAGGGCAGAGGAGTAGTCTGTATAATAGGTACCTAGAATGATCCTAAATGCTCTTTTTTTTATCCTTTCAAGCTTTGCTGCCTGGTCATTGTTCAGAGATGAGTGCCATGCCGGTGCGGCGTTCTCGAGCGCGAGTCTCACGTACGAGGTGTACACAGACTTCAGGTCAGGAATGGACACTCCGAAACTTTTGAGGCGGCGCAGTAGGTAAAACTTTCTGTTAGCCGATGACAACATGTTGCTGACCTGTATGTCCATTTTTAGGTCATTTTGCATAGTGAGGCCAAGTGTGGTACATACATCAGGGGCTGTCCATCAATGCTGAGTGGTTCCGGAAGAGGTGGGGACTCGGAGAAACATATTTGCATGACTTTGCGTTTTGGGGGTTTCATCAACATTTTGTGATCTGTAGTCCATTTGTTTAGGTTGTTTAGTGTAGGTTGTGGAGAACATGGTTGACGGATGGTTCTTGTCAGAGCTAAATTCATGTCGTCAACATAATTCCAACGGTAAATGACTTCACAGAGGGCGCTGTCAATCACGACCTTGGAAAATCGCTACGGTAAAAACAAAACATCGTGCATCAACTAGACCATACTAGAAGACGACGTACCAAACTACGCAAATGAAACGCGAGTTACAGCTGTCAACACATTTGACAAAAGCGATTTTAATACTCTGTGCACGGAGGTCATGACCTCCTTTACAGAGTAACAATAGCATAAATTACAACTTACTATGATGGTAGAACTTGATTTGATGCGTAGTTTTACCGGGGACGGCCCTCGGGCGAACGTGCTATCCACGTCCCGATCAGCCAGCAGGCACAACCGCCGGACGTTCGGTGGGTCGCCCGGTACCGCGATGTGGCAGCGTCTCGTGACTATTTCCAGACAGGAAACGCCCAAGAAGCGAATCGGGAAGCTGTCTGTGTCCACACATAAATGCAGAATTAGAAAAGGTCAGTCAATGGTTCAAGGCGAATAAGTTATCCCTTAATATAAAGAAGACAAGTTTTATTATTTTTTCTGGACCAAAAAAGAAGTATGATAAAGAAAAAGCCCACATATATATAAATGATAAACGTATCAATCAAGTAAACCACACTCGCTTTTTAGGAATACTTATAGATGAAAAACTTAATTGGAAGATACATATAGATTTGATTTGCAATAAGATTCATAAGAACATAGGCATCATTAGAAAAATAAAGACCCTCCTCCAACGAAGAATATTTATAACATTATACTACAGTCTAATATATCCGTATCTATCATACTGCAATTTCATTTGGGCGAGCACTTACACAACTTCAATTAAACCACTCTATCAACTACAAAAACACTTTGTTAGAATTGCAGCTAACACACACTTCACAGCACACTCAGCTCCTCTGTTTCGTGAACTAAAAATCATAAATGTATATGACTTAAACAAATTACAAATAGCCATTTTTGTTCATAAAATCGTTCATAATACCAATAGTTTACCAGATCAATTCAACACTTTTTTTACATTCAACTCAGACATTCACCAGCACAATACGAGACAACATAACCATTTAAGGCCGATCAAGACTAAATCTACACAAAAACAATTCTCAATAGTGTATAGAGGCCCCATCGTCTGGAATAAGTTAAGCCAACTGTTACAAGACTGCCAGTCAACTCCTGTATTTAAAAAAACTTCTTAAAAACTTTTTCCTACAAATTCCCAGTACATCCACAATCTGATTTGTTTGTTTTCCTTGTTATTGTTAATATTTTGTTTTAATCGTTAATTCTTATGTTAATTATTTAATCAGTTTAATCTGTAACATCTACCTGAATTACAGGTATAAGACTTTTGTTTAATTTCGTTTTAGTTAGTTTATACACCTCAGTTATTATTTCTGTGTCTTGATTTTGTTTAATTAATCATTGTTTAATTATTTCATTGTTTAATTTTGATGTTTAATTTAAATATGTTTTGTCATAAGATATCTTTGCTTGGGGTAGGCCTCTAGAAAAACCACCCAGGTTTCTGGCCTACCCCGCACATTCTTTGATTATTATTATTTGATTGTGTAATTGTTTTTAATATAGAGTCAATTCCGCGTCACCGAGTGGGTTGTTATTGTCATTATTTAGAAATGTTTTGAATTCTTTGTAATTGTTTGTCTAAGAAATTTCATAATTTGGAAATATTTTGAACATCTTGTCAATATTCTAAATAATTCCCTGGTTTTCTAAAACGTTTGAAATATTCCTGATGTGGATTATGACATTTCCAATAGTTTCTAAATATTTCTAACAGCACTCTACCATTTTTTACCATTATTTCGAATTATTTCTAACATTTTGTAAATAGGTCAGTGGGATGGGAAGGAAGTAATTCACACATCCCTGTGGAGTACAGGGTAGACTGCCTGGGCGTCAGGCATTGATGCCTTACAACAAAAGAGCCACCAGTGTCCAGCAGTGAAATCTAAAAAATATACAGAGGAAGACAGAAGAGTAGGATTAGCACCTACTTTTATGGGGGCAATTACCCACATCTACCATTTGGTTATTTGTTTGAAATAGTTCTAAATATTTCGAATTGTGAAAGAAACACATGGGTAGTTCAAATTTATTCTAAAGAAAGAGATCTTTGTACAGTCACATTCAAAATGTTTCAGAAATATATAAATGAATTCAAATATATAAAAATTTTCATTTTCAAATTTTTGAAAAATTTAGAACTTTTGTTACTGGGGTATTCTTTTCTTCTAAATAATTCACACGTATTAGAAACATGGAGAAAAAACTCACTCGGTGACGCGGAATGGACTCTACGTGCAAATGGTAAATAAATAATAAATTAACAATAAACACAACATAGCAAAACATCTGAATTGTCCATTAAATGGACGGCGTGTTTACAGCAGGCAAACTTACTGCCAGACCAGCCATCTTTCAACTGATGACGTGTTGACCCGGCCGTTAATACGATGCCGCAATGAATCTAGGGAAATTTTCCAGGCCCCTCCTGCATCAAAATAATGCACTAAGACTCAAAAAACTTATAAACACCGATCTTAAAGCACATAAGCATACTTCGCACCCTCGAGGATACTTAACACGACAAGAAACTGGTCTTTAACCATTATTTTCCAGCGTTTTCTGTCGTCTTTTTATAGCTAAAATTTTGAAACCGCCGCCATGTTTGTCCATTTGCGCAAGCTCAGAAGACCGAAAGTGACGTTTGGCGGCGATCTTACCGGAAACCAGGCCCGATCAGACTGTGTGATGTCACGAGCTGGTTTGGAACACGGAGGAGTTTGGCGCCCAGGTATTCAAATCACAAACTATATTTTCTGTTTTAGATCTGCCCAATTTTGCCTATTTCTTGTGCTTCATTCTCCTGTTGAGCTCCGCACAACAACATCTGTTGCTATTTTATGAGAAAACATCCCGCCCATCAGCCAGGTGACGGGAATTCACCTGCCATGCGCAGGGAAGAAGTGACCCGACAGGCTGCACTATTTACCGCATTGACCAGCTAACCCAGGTCCTGTCCAAGAAAACGTACCAAAAGCACGCTTTGCAACCAGTTTGGCATGTAATTGCCAACATGTTTGATTCATACATTTCTTATGTAGACAATGGACAAATGGCGAGTTGTTTTATGCTCAGGAAATGCCATAAAGGGGCCTAAAATAATGTCGGGTTTTGTTGGTCCGCCACTGGGCAACCGGGTTCGAAAATGGTTCCTCACGCCCATTTATATCTACCTTAGTGTTAACGGCATTCTTCCCTTCTCCACAGGGATAAAAGGCCATAGAACATCCTAGATTTTATTACCTATCGGAAGGCTCCACGTCGCTATATTTGCTACCGAGAATAGGGAGAAACGCTATAAGATAACGCAGTGTTCAAGAGAAAAATAATCTCTGGGCCGCACTGCTGTAGTGGAGAAGACTTGTTGGAGAGAAGGTCGAGGGCCAAGAGGAAGATTTATTTGCTGGGTGCTGCTGGCCGGCATCGGGACAAATAAGCGAAAAAGCTAATCAGTTGCCTAGCGTCATTTCTAGGATCGTGCTTTTCTATGTGTGGCCATGCACAAGAGGATGGATCATGATTGGGACAGAATCGCTGCTGACAGAAAGCAGTCGAAGTCGAGTGGGGGGCGCAGTCGGACCCACAACCTTTCCAACTCTGGGGTGCTCATGGTAGGGCCCAACTTCAGAGTCGGCAAAAAATTGGATGTGAAAATTTTGGAGAATTAAGATTAGGTGAGAAAGGCTGTGTTATTTCCCCATCTTGATTTGCGTGAATTATGTTCAACTGTCTTTTTGTGGTTGATTTGGCAATGACTCATGTGCATAAGCTTTGTCTGGTGATGTAGATAAGAAAAATTAAATGTAAACGTCCAGCTGACATCTTGGGTGTGATATTTCTCCACAGGCAAGAACTTGTACAACCAAGGACATGAGCATGTGGCCATCAAGCTGGTAAGGGTTGTTTGCTGTTCAGCCATTTTTGTGTTATGGAATTTTGGCAGTGGCCATTTTGCCCCTGTACTGCCATTGTTATTTGCCGACCATTGTTTGCTCACCTAATGGTTGCCAATAGCTGCGTCCTCACATCCTTTTTTTATGTGCTTAATTCATTTTTTCCAGGAACCAATGAAATCCAGAGCACCACAGTTGCATCTGGAATATAGGTTTTACAAGGCACTCGGCCAAGCCGGTAAGTGTGTACATACTGTTACAATAATAACTTTATTGCGCAACAATTGTACAGGGTACAAAGTATGGCATCTACAAATACTAAGACTAACCTAAGTAATGAAGTAATCTAACTGATACAAGAGTTGGTGTCTAGTATGAGATAGCATAGGTAACATTTACAATCATTTGGAAGAATTTCTTATTTCTATACAGTCTTTAATATATATCCCACAGGTCAACACGTATTTAAATTTGGGTTTTAAGTCCATTGAAGTAAATCCTGGTATAGAGGTTGATAGTCTAGTAAATAGTGAATTACGTACATTAACATGTTTAGGACATACAATCAAGAAGTGATATTCGTCCTCAATTAGCTTTGGTTATATTTTTTCGCATATAAACTGCTTTCTTTCTTGTTTGCTTTTAATGTATAACATTACTGGTATGTTTTTTTAATCAAAAGCACACTGGGCATATTTTGTTACATGCGCCAGAAAAATCGCATAATGCAGGTATGGGAATTGCTACTTATACCAGTACATACATGTATCTTGGTTAGAATAAAATGGTTTTTTTTCTTAACTGAAGTGCAAGCATGTATGTCTATACCGGTAACAACACAATGAACCGGATAGTGAGTGAGAAGTGAAGCCTGGTTATGATGTAATAATGTAGGTACATGTAATGTTGTGAGTGTATTGCCTGTATAGGTGCAGCCTCTACATGTAGGGTATTCTTGTGGAGGTATTTAACAGAAAATGCATTCTTACAGTTGGATGGATAACAGTGTTAAAGGTCAGGTTCAGTCAGCTTCTTATTCCTCTATGATGTCCCCTTTTTTATCTACATAAATGGGCTGTGTAGGGAATTCATGTTTCATTTGGGTAAATGTTGGTCACAAATTTTCATAATTTATATACATCAAGTGTGGGAAAGCATCATCGTTGTATATGGAATGTAATTTACCTCAGGATCTATTGTGATAGTGTGTATGGTCACAAACAAAACTATAATAGTAATATTTTTTTTAACTTGAGAAAATTGTCAAGAGGCAAAGGCACCGAGAGAATGGTCCAGAAAAGAGACAAGAGCTCTCATCCAGTTTTGTTCCCGACCATGTGAGGGTTGTTGGCATCCGACTGCATCACAAGGGTGGCCAGGGATGAAGTCACCGCGGTTCTGGTCCAAAGCAGTGGAGTATGTGAAGGAACGGTGCAAGTACGACTATACGTTCAGTTTGGTAGTAGAGTTCTGTTTACTGACTAGATTGTAGGAAACCTGTGAAATACCCACAGATTCTTGACATTTCCCTTACCAATATGAGTGGGGTGAAATGCCGAAAGTATGTCGATAGTATCCTCAATGCTGCAAGAATATCTCAGTTACCTAGTTACAGTAATCTCAGTGTCTTTATGTATCGACTTTAGCTGCAGTCAAGAGAACGTTTATTACAACATTAATTTTACACTAATATTCCCTCGTTGGTTTCGTATAAATTTGTTTGATTTTTTTATTTGTTCCTGACAGTAATTTTTCATGACTTGGAATGGTCTGCAATCTTTAATGTAGGTCGATTCAGTGTCTTTCCCTTGGACTGTATTTTTTCACATGTTATTGTTGTTTTCAGGCCTTCTGTGATCCTGTACCAAGATGCAGTACAACACCGGTACCCAACCCTGATTCAGTGCAGTCCTGATTCCGACCACGTGCCCCCAGTCCCACTAGTAATGATAGTAGCCGTAGCATTCCGGCATGCAGTGCTTTTTTCAACCCAGATCTGTCAAGGAGTCCTCATTTACCAACTCAACTCAGCGAGGAGCTTTATTCAAACAGAACATTCACGGCGGAGCTATGGTGGGAAGCTAACGTGACGTCATAACATTAGCATAATGTGACGTCATAACATTAACATAAAACCTAAATGGCGTGATTCACTTTCTTTCTTCCTTTCTTTCTACCTTAAGTGAATATGAAGGTTACAACTGGAAACCTTTAGTAACGAATAAAAAGAAATATACGTGTTCCGGAATAACTGGTCTCCCTTCCTTTATCTACCCTAAATGGTAATAATCTACTTTTCTGTTACAAATACAAGTGAGTATATAGTTCTCAAATGAATATTCTGAACCTTTGAACCGTATAATATAAAATAACTACTATTCTACGTATGTTAGACAGTTAACATGCACTATTTGAACATAACAATGCGGAGATAACAGTATCAACCAGTAAATCATATTGACATTATTGTGAAAAGGTGAAATCAGTAACATTCATTCTTTATTTCAGGTAAAAGAAACCCACATGACAAAGTACAACATTAAAAAAATAATACAAGGCTCTAAAAATATACAAATAATACAGAGAACAAACCTAGATACACAGTAAATTGTACGTCCTTCGGAAATATGAGTTCCTGTAGAAGGCGTCAGAACTTATGAAGCGCCTGATGATTGCGTTATGGGAGGACAGTAATCGTTTTAAGAAAGAATAACAAATCTTCCTCCTCCTAGTATCAAAAGTGTCAGTAAAGTTGTAGACAAACATCTCGCTCGCACTACATCGCCGAGGTAAACTCATAATAATTCTAAAGCAGTTGTTGTAAGCAACTCGGCATTTAGACAGAACACCTGAGCTAACAGAGCTCCATAACTGGGCGCCATATAGCTGGGCGCAATACGTCGTAAACAGATGTCTCTTAACAGATGGAGAACAACAGAAAAATTTGCGATTGATACTGTTGGCACGACAATAGATACTCTTCAACAGAGCAAGTACACAGTCATCATCACTTAATGTGGCATTTAGATGTATACCCAAGTAGACAAAAGAGTTTACATACTTCAGGTTGGTACCATATAGACTAACGGATGGCAATGGCAGCTGAAGTGGCAAACGTGTACATGGGAAATACATACAGACATTCTTATTTGTGTTAAACAATATGTCACTGCCATAGCCAACTACTTCACAAATCCCTACTAGTCTCTGCAGAGAATGCTAGGGCAAATCAGGCATAAGTCATCAGCATAAAACAGGTGGTTGGTAATTGACCCACCAACATAGCAGCCAACATTGGCATTGTTTAGGCTTACACTCAGATCATCTATATATACATTAAAAAGATATGGGGACAGTAGACTACCCTGGCGCACTCCGTTAGTCACAGTGAAGCTGGGAGAAAGAACTGCACCCCATCTTACAAACATTCTTTGATTCGTATACCAGTAAACCAAGAATCGAACTAAATATAGCGGAACATTTCTGTCAATCAACTTTCTGAACAATGTCCAATGGTTTACGCGATCAAAAGCCTTAGAGGCATCCATAAAGCACACAAAGACAGGGGACCCTAACCCCCTGTAGTACTCGATAATTTGCTTTAGCATAAAAACACACGTCAGTCCCATGTTTAGGTTTAAAACCAAATTGAGAATCAGACGTCAGAAGAAAAGGCTTCAGACGACTAAGCAGGATTGCCTCCAGGACTTTAGATAATGCCGAAGTGATCGCAATGGGTCTGTAATTATCAGTACAAGTGATGTTACCAGATTTGTTTTTTACAACAGGAACAATAATAGTATCTAAAAGACTACTGGGAATGAAATTATGGACAATGGCAGCTGTAAACAGCAAAGACAAATGGACATACAGGCTCGGACCAGCATATTTCAGGTGCTCATTCCTTATACCATCTGACCCACACGCCTTACCATTGGGTAAATCCTTAATGGTATTGGCGAGCTCCGGTGCGGAGATTTGCATTCCGTGGTCAAAGCAAACAGATGACAGAGCGGAAATCACTTCCGGCTTGTGAGTTTGTTTATCTACAGAGTTTAACAGAGACTCAAAATGTTCTCTCCAACGGTTAGTAATATTCTCCGCACCAGAAGTACCATCTACAGTGTTTGGTAGAACCGTGCTGTGCTGTGGAAAGCAGATGTTGTCAGTATTTAGTTTAAACAATAACACGTTGTTCAGCAACTGCAGTTCTATAGAGTTTGTAGGAGTGTCCTTGGCAGGTGGTATCCATATGGATGTAAAACATTTTGTCGTCGTTCCAGGAAAAGCCGAAGGCTGTAGTATTTATCTATGTTTTGAATATTAGAAAGCACGTGTAACTTGACATAAAACCGGAAAAATCTACTCTTGAACTAAAAACTACCGAATTTCGCAAAAAATGCCTGTCATAAACCCGTTGCCATGGCAACACAAAAAATCATGAACTCATCCCAATGATACGAAATTGTTGCCAAGTATATCTTAGGAAAAGTCACCAACTTTTGTCGTTCTAGCGCAAGCCGTTCAGACGTTATCCGACAACAAAGTTGGCGCGGGCACTTTTAGCCCCCCCCCCCCGGTCTAGATAGGGTTAATTGAAGAGGTGATTAACTACAATCTTGAAGCAATTATCATATTTGTGGACTTCCGCAAGGCATTTGACAGTATTATCAGAGGAAAAATGATGAAAATTTTGACAGCCTATGGGACTCCCGATGCATTGGTTAATGTCATCAATTTGCTACATCAAAACACACGAGCAAACGTAATCACGCCTGATGGGGAAGCTGATCTATTCAACATCACGGCTGGTGTCCTACAAGGAGATACTTTGGCACCATATCTCTTTGTAATTGTGCTCGACTACGTTATGCGTCAAACCATTGGTGAACAGGAGAATGAACTGGGTTTCGAGGTAGAAAGACGGAAAAGTAGACGTCACCCACCTGTTACCATAAGTGATTTTGACTTTGCTGATGATATAGCGCTGTTAGCTGAAAGGATAGTTCAAGCTCAAGAACTCCTCTATCGTTTGGAAACTGAGGCTGCTAAAGTTGGTCTTCACTTAAATGCCAGTAAGACGAAACTAATGGCATTCAACCAGAAACTACCAGTCATTATTAAACCCTGAACGGACTGCAACAAGTAGGGGAAAAGGAACCCCAACCTCTAAACATTTTGGTCTGTCTTTCGCTTTTTGGAACATTCACGGACTAGGTAAAAAGTTAGAAGATAGCGATTTTCTTAAGCAAATATGTAGGTTTGACTTCTTCTCACTACTAGAGACCTGGCATGCAGGTGAGGTACACTTTCCCAATTATCTTAACTTTAGTAGCACTAGATCCAAAGGTAAAAAAGCGAAACGTAGTTCTGGTGGAATTATATTCTTATTTAGAAAACAATACAGAAATTTTGTAACTAAACTAGACAGTACATCAGAGGACATTCTCTGGGTTAAAATTGACAAAACGTTGTTTAACATGGATAGAGACATTTACGTAGCATCAGTATACATTAGTCCATATAAGTCCACTGTACATTCCAATAGAGAATACGACATTTTCGATGTTCTCGAAGACGAAGTAGCCCACTTTCAAAACCTTGGGGAGGTGATAGTTGGAGGGGATCTGAACGCCCGCGTAGGAGATTTAAAAGACCACGTGGTCGACGATGGGCTCATTGGCAGTCATGTTCTCCCCGATAATTACGACTATGACCACCCCCTCCCCCGTAACAATATGGACACAAGTAAGCCCAACCCTTTTGGTAGAAATCTAATCGACCTATGTATTAATAGCAAATTAAGAATTCTCAACGGCAGGACCCCTGGGGATGTACTAGGTAAACCTACCTGTTACCAACCGAACTAGTGGTACCAGTGTAGTTGACTACTTTCTAGCTAGCGAGACAATCCTACTTCGTAAAATCTCATTTTTTCACGTTCATCCATTATCCCCACTTTCTGATAACTGCAAGCTATCCTTGATTTTACAATGTAGTTCAAAACAGTCTTCCAAGAAAACACCTCTTCCTACCCGACCTTTCTGCAAATTTATTTGGAATGCTGATTCAAAGCAAAAATTTACAGAATTTATTAACAGCGATAACTTTGTTTCAAGTGTTAATAGCTTTCATGAAAAGAACTATCAATCCTCCCCAACCTCAGTTGACACCGCGCTAAATGATCTCGTTCTTCCTCTACAAGAAGCTGGTAGGAAATCATTAACTTTGCGTAGCACTAAAAAGGCGCGACCGTCAAACAACAAACAACAAAACAAGAAAAAGTGGTTTACAGAGAATTGTGCAGCAGCTAGGCGAAATTTAAATAGTCTCGGTAAACTGCTTTCGAAAAACCCACGGGACCCTTTTATAAGGGGTCAATATTTCAAAAGGAAAAAGGAATATAGTAGACTAATCCGTCGAACGAAACAAAATCATCAAAATAACATCCTTCAAAAACTAAACTCAATTTCTGTCGAGAACCCTTCAGCATTTTGGGACCTTCTTAAACAGTTTAAAAATGATAAAATAACGACAGAGGAAGTAATCGACAACGAAAATATTTACAAACACTTCGTAAACTTATACGGCAGACACGCAAACCCTGATACGCCCAAACTCAACAATTTCCAAATGCAGATCAAGAACAAATTGTTAGAACTAGAAACTGACTTGTTTAACAGCAACCCTCTAGATACAACAATACAGCAAACTGAAGTCAAACAAGCAATTTCTCAACTAAAAATGGCAAAGCGTCCGGCAATGATTTAATACTTAATGAGATTCTAAAAAGTGCCGCGCACATACTTTCAAAACCTCTAACCAAATTATTCAACCTTTTTCTGTCTTCCGGTTATTTCCCTCAACAATGGTGCACGAGTCATATTGTCACTCTGCACAAAGGCGGCGCCAAAGACAACCCTAACAACTATAGGGGGATTTCTGTCATGAGTTGTCTTGCAAAATTATTTACGTCAATCCTGAACACACGTCTCACTACCTTTTTAGAAGAACATGCACTTATCTCCCCAAATCAAGCAGGATTTAGAAAAAAACTTTGGAACGAACGACAACATCTTCGTTATTGATTCACTTATATCCAAATATGTAAATAGTAACAAACGACTCTATGCGTGTTTTGTTGATTTTCAAAAGGCGTTCGACTCCGTGTGGCGTGAAGGACTGATGTATAAATTACTTAGCTCTGGAATTGGTGGCAAATTTTATAGCCTGATAAAGTCTATGTACGCCAACCCTCAGACATGCATAAAAACATCCTCAGGCCTCACACCACCCTTTACAACAGACAAGGGAGTAAAGCAAGGGTGCAATCTCAGTCCCACACTTTTTAATTTATTCATAAACGACCTAGTTAAGGAATTAGACAATCCAGAATGTTCTCCTCCCGCCCTCCACAATTTACTCGTATCTAGCTTACTATACGCAGACGACGTAGTTATCTTCTCTGAAACAGAAAATGGACTGCAGTGTGCATTAAACAAACTCAACATGTTCTGTTCGAAGTGGAAACTACAGGTAAATCTTAAGAAAACAAAGGTTGTACTTTTTAACAGATCAGGACGAGGATTTAATAATGTGAAATGTATGCTTGGTACAGAGAAGGTAGAGACCACTACCTCTTACTGTTACCTCGGAGTCTTGCTAACTGCGTCTGGTAGCTTTTCTTTAGCTAAAAAAGAGTTGTCCCTCAAAGCACGAAAAGCCATTTTTAGTTTTAAATCTCTCATCCGTTCACGGATTTCTTTAAAGGCTCTATTTAGAATATTCGATTCGTGTATCAAGCCTATTATGTTGTATGGCTGCGAAATTTGGGGGGGAAATCACTTAAACGATAACAGTACAATTGGATTACTACATAACCGTTTATGTAAAAACATTCTCGGCGTTCATAGAAACGCCAGCAACATAGCGTGTAAAGTTGAACTAGGTAGATTTCCATAAGATATTGATGTTTCAGTTAGGGTAATAAAGTATTGGTTACGGCTAAGACAACTAGATTACTGTACACATCCTTTACAAATAGATGCCCTATTGTCCCAACAACATGATATGGTAAATAGCAACAAGAATAGCTGGTTATGTCATGTGAAAAATATACTGGATAAGAGCGGCAAGTCTTTTATTTGGTACAATAATAACCGGGATGTTAACAGTAGATCTGTATGTGCATCGCTACGGAAAAGGCTTACAGACATGTATACGCAGACCTTTCTACATGATTTATCTGTCAATAGCGGCAAATTAAGATTGTACAAAAATCTCAAATGTGACAATTATATGGAAACCTATTTACATCACCCTGATTTTGAAATAAGATCAGCTTTGTGTAAAATGAGAATAAGCGCTCACACACTAGAAATAGAAAAAGGTAGATACAAGAAACAGCCTCTTAGCGAGAGATACTGTAAATACTGCATGGAAGCAGTGGAAGATGAAATGCATTTTATCTGCCAATGCCCTAAATATGATTCTGAAAGAGCCAAGCTATTCAAAGAAGTCTCCAAAATTTCCCCAAGCTTCCCACACCTAGCAAATCTACAAAAAACTATATTTCTGTTGAAGTCATCCGTCCGATCTATTTTCCAAGAAGTCGGACAATTTATCTTCCACTGCCTCCAGAGAAGAAGCCAAACCCCCCAGTAGCCTAGGAAGAAAAGAATTAGGATAGTCGATATGTACTTTTTATATACTCCATGTCTCGTGTCTCTCAAATATGTATATATAGAAATAGTACTTTGGATTAGTAGAAGTAGAATTTCATGTCACATGGTTTTTATACGTTATATGTTGTTTGTATTTGCAATTAGCCCTCGGGCATGTATTTGCAATAAACTTTCCATTAAACCAAGAGTGGAGATACGGTTGAGGTAGTTACAAACTTTAAATATCTCGGCTCCCATATGAAAGATGCAGAAACTGACTTTGAGGTCAGAAAGGCTATAGCTTGGAAAAGCTGTCACAATCGAAGCAAGATCTGGAAATCCAAATTACCACGCAGAATAAAACAAAGGCTGTTCATAGCCACAGTCGAGTCCATATTATTATATGGAGTTGAAAGGTGGTACCTAACCAGATCGCTAGAAAAAAGGCTAAGCAGCTGCTACACTCGTATGTTGAGAATGTGCCTAAACATCCCATGGCAACTTAAAATCACCAACCGGCAACTATACCAAGACCTTCCCCCTGTCAGAATGGATATTGCTGGGCACTGCATAAGGCATTCAGATATCTTGGCATCCAACTTTATCCTGTGGGAACCTTCGAAGGGAAGGGGGAGCAGAGGGAGACCCAGAGTAACATATTTGGATAACCTTCGAATATTCGTAAGGATACTAACTTACATGACACCAGGGAGATCAGAAAGGCCATGGTGGACAAGCCGCTGTGGAAGAAACTATCAGGATTGCTTCGAGCAGGAGCTTGAACTGAGTAAGTAAAAAGTGTTTTTCTTATTGTTAGATATTAGTGAAAATTGGTGCAAATATATGTAATGAGTTTGTTCTGATTGTTTTCTCCTCCCAGGGTGCAAAGATGGAAACAGAGGATTTAATTTGGGACTGAGTGTTACCTCAACCGCTACCAGTGTGTGGGGACATCAGAATAGAACTGTTTCACAAACCTAACAAGATGATGATGAGGGTTGGTCATGGTTACCATAGTAACGTTACTTACCATGGAAACATCAGAACAGAACTCTTTCACCATCAGCAAAAGTTGAGGCAGTGAAAGCTGTAAAATTTCACTAAGATTGAGTGTGCCTATTTGTTTAGGGCATTTTGAGAATGAAATTTGCCAGGATTTATATCTTTGGTGTGATATTGTAAGCGGAAAGACAGCTCATTCTGCACCAATGCTCTACATGTTTATAGCTATATAATAGTCTCCACATGTGGCAAAGAAAACGAGGAAAGTCTGAAATGTTTCCGTGTCTCTGCAGGACAAGATGTATAACTTCTGGTTAAACACCTTCTTCGTTAGAGGGGACATAACGGAGCTCAGGAACAGAGAAATCCCTCATTTACAGACCTGCAACGTCATGGAGAAAGTTTGTTCATGTGTTTGTTTGTTTGTTTGTTTGATTTGGCAATGTAGAGGGAGTAACATAAGATGTCACGCCTTCTAAGTCCCATATATGTATGTCCTTACAATCAATGTTTTGTTTCCTTTTAAGGTTAGTTTACGTTTACACACTAGAAAATACAGTCTTCTTGATCAATACTGTAAATTCATTTACTTTCGCGGTGGTTATATTTCGTAGTAGGAGAAAAAGAACGTTTTTGCGGGGATTTAGATTCGCGGTTGAACCAATTCTGTAGTACAGTATTTATATAATTCGCAGTGTTTAGAATTTGCACTTAAGAGGCCACCGAGGCATGTAATATGAGTAAAGTGTCTTTCCCAGGTCAACATTCAGCCAAGAATGTTATGAATCAAACCCATGACCTCTTGATCTCTTGTCTGCTAGCCTAACTACTTGGCCATTGGCCACCACGATCATTTTTGCTCAATATAGGACGTCATATCATTAGTATGCAGTATAACCAAAAAGGCTTATATTACATTTAAGTAGGCAGTCTAGTTCCTTTCTCGTTATGATGGGTCGTTAAGGCCAAGGCTTCTTACACAAAACACAGCAATCAGCTTCGAAGCTTCAGGAAATTCCAGTAGGATTTAACGGCAAATATCAATACATAATGGCAGGTTAAATTGATAAGCCAGCCTCAGGAGCGAGCAATCAGAAGAGATTATGATATGGGATGGAACGATGGAATTGTCTCCAGTACAGATCTAGAATAACTTCTTCGCTTCTACATCCGCACAAAAGCCGTGCAATTTCGTTTAAATCATGTTCATTTCTTGTGTAAAACTGGTGTAAGACGGGACCATCTTCAGTACAGATCTTGAATAACTTCTTGACTTCTTCACATGTGTAAAATGGGATGAAATATCATGCATTTCTCAATCAAAACGCGCAAAAAGGCAATTCTAGCGTTAATTCCTCGCTTAGAACGCGCGTAGATGTTTGTGTAATGGCACGCGGAGTACAATTTTAGGGCGGCAAAGCAAAAAATATTATTGATGAGGAAATCAGTTATTGGCATTAACTGCCATTTCTTAGCACATTTTTCAACATTATGTACTTGAAGCATTTGGAATAGCCCTTAAACTAGCTATGTACCTTTATTTTGGGGGGCACCGATAAATAGCTAAAACACGACAACCAAACAAAAACAAGCAACCATTTTAGGTCAGCGACACCACGTCTGCCTCACAGATACTATGGGATACGGTTCATTCAACTTAGGACGCTAAACAAATTTAAAAAAAAATCCATTTTTACTGCATACAAGTTATTTTGGCTACCGTTTAATTAAGAAAACACTTTTTTTCCTTCTAGGAGAAATGGGGTAGCAACGGTGGGTGTTGTGCTACAAACTTTATAACAGACAGACTAGCGCCGGGCTGTCGAACGGTGGTCCTGAGGCTGAGGAAAGACCAAATTGACAAGGACAAGAGCAACAAACTATTTTTACCTAACATCAAGGTCAGTCGTTTTTTCCTCTATCCTTTGATATTTGCCTAAAAAAGAACAAGAAATAGTCATGACTTCAAGTACCAGAGTTTTTAACCAAGGATTTACGTGTTCAAAAACTTGTTTTTCCTTAAAACTATTGTAGAGTGGAACTTGTTGCTACCAAATATATAGGGGCATTGTCACTAGATACTTTAAGGCAATGATACAAATTAGATGTGCAGAGGTTAGGCTTATTAGGTTGTTTGGTGTAACGTAACCAGCTGCCGCCGTGCCGCGTGCCTGCAAAGCTGGTGTGTTACACCAAAGGGCGGTTATACGGAGAGAGAGAGACTGGTTTGTACCATAAGAGTGCCAAATAAAAGCCTGTGAGCAGCCATGATTGGCTGAATTGAAAGGCTTAAAAGACAATGGTCATACTTAAAACTATTGTTGATAAACAGCTCTCTGAACCTGGTGGTAAGCTATACGCATGTTTCGTCAATTTAAAAAAAGCCTACAACTCCGTGTGGAGAAATGGCTTATACTATAAGTTACTATCGTCAGGTATTGGCGGCATGTTCTTCCAAATTATTCAATCCATGTATTACGATGTACAACATTGTGTTAAAACACCTAATGGTTTGTCAGACTACTTTAAATCAACTCGCGGCGTGCGCCAAGGATGCAATTTGAGTCCTTCTTGTATTTAACCTCTTTGTAAATGACCTCTCTTCTGAGTTATCATCTCCGTTATGCGACCCTGTCTTCCTCAGGGATACTCCAATTAACAGCCTTCTCTGGGCGAATGATCTAGTACTCTTGTCAAAATCAGAAAAAAGGTCTAAAAGAATGCCTAAAACGACTTGATACATTCTGCTCGGTCTGGAAGCTATCAATTAATAGAGATAAAACTAAGGTAATGATATTTCTTGGAATATACGATCATGCAATAAAAGAAACCCAAATTTCCAATCACAGGGTCAGGTTTTAAACATAGTAAACTTTTATACATACCTAGGGGTAGATATAACACCCTCAGGACCATTTCATCGTGCAACAATACAACTCAGAATAAAAGCCCTACGAGCTTCCTTTAAACTCAAGTCCCTCCTTTTGTCAAATCACAACCCATCCATTCCTCTGGCCCTTGATATGTTTTTTTTATTTATCTATTTTATTGATAAACAGTTAAAACAAGACAGGACATAGTTATGAGCAACTCTAGCATAAGCTAATTTTAGACTCACCACTAACATAGAGTACAATACTAGTGTAACAGAAAACAACAACAGACTAAACAACAACTGGGCATTCAAGTACACAAGGGTCAAAAGGTATACAATGGAGTTTGGAAGAATTATGTGAAGGCAGTATAATATATACTATATACTATAATATAACTAGACTATTAAACTGACTTGGAGTTTGGAAGAATTATGTGAAGGCAG
>NW_017803918.1:16230-59380 GCF_001625305.1 Branchiostoma belcheri | reverse complement strand
CAAGTCAGTTTAATAGTCTAGTTAAACCAATCCTGCTCTATTGTAGTGAAATATTAGGACCAACTGTTCAGTCACGTGATCTCATTCTCAATGGAATGAATGCATATCCCAATAAAAACATAAGAGCTTTGGTATCAAAAATTATATCTTCGATATTGGGCAGAGATGTAAATATCAGTAAGGCTTACCGTGTAGGGAAAAAATCTAATTCTGATTCGTCAAGGCCGTCATCTAGCCGCCCTATTCTTATCCGACTCAGTAACTACAATGACAAGTTAGATATTATATACAAATCAAAAACACTAGCAAGCCAAAATGTAACAGTATCCCAGCCTACTATTTCTTGCGAGATTTCTGACCTAGAATACGATCTTCTAAACTTCTGTAAGATACTTCTCCGTGTTCCATAAAGTTCAGTTTACGCTGCTGTAAGGGGTGAATTAGGCGTATTTCCCTTATACATAGATATTCAGATACAACTCATCAAATATTGGATAAGATTGAACAACCTACCTAATGACAGAATTGTTAAAAAAAGCATTTCACGAGGCTGTTTGACAAGAACAAGACTGGGTAGTCCATCTACGAGACATACTGTGCAGGCATGGGTTCCGAAATACATGGCTGAATCCTTCCACCAACGTCAACTATTTTGGACTCAGGTTCAAAGAACGCCTTAAGGACGAATTTCTATCTGGCTGGAGGCAAAAGATAAGAAACTTTAACAAGCTTGAAACTTACTCAAAAATTAAGAAGGACTTTCATATCGAGAACTATCTCCTATCAGTTCAAAACAAAGCATTCGTACTTAATATTACAAAATTAAGAATTGGAGCACACTGCCTCGAGGTTGAAAAAGGCAGACACAACAATATACCAGCCAGTCAGAGATTTTGTCATACGTGCAAGGATAATGTGGAAGATGAGTATCATTTCTTGATGATATGTCCAACATACAATGTAGAAAGACTTAAGCTAATGCAGATGATCAAATGTAAGACCACAAAAACATTACCTAATACAACTAGAGAGGCGTTCCATGTACTTATGTCATGTCCCGAGACAATTTCTGTTTATCTAGGCCAATACATTTATACTGCCATGCAAAAAAGACATCTCAAGATAACTACTTAAGAATATAAACATGTAAAGCTGCAAAGTGGATAATCAAGACTTTATTATATACTTTGCTAATTATATAGTATAACGCATTTTGACATCTATATGATTTTAGTCAAAATGTTTGTCAATATTGTTAAGCCTAGTACCTGTAGAATCTGTATGGTCCATATACAGCTGTTCATTGCATTGATTAGCACGTACATGTGACAGTGTAATGCATTAGCTATTAGTTCTACTCAACGTTCTGCTAAAGATAGTACCTGCTGAACCTATATGTAGTATTTTAGTGGACTTATACTAGCTAGTAGTCTTTTCTGCCATACGTTGTACCTGTTACAATTGTTGTGCAATAAACTGCAATAAACTTTGACTTGACTTGACTTGTAATACTTACAAATACTATACATACAAAAGGTTCAGGATAAAACATTCGCCATTATAATTTACATTAAGACTAAAATACATTCAATAGTGCAGTAAAAGACTAAAAAGGTAGTGTAAAAAAATTAAGTACAAGCCGATGGTATAGAATAGATCAATTCTCGGCATTCAGTAGTTTGACACAGTATGGTAGAGTGGTGTTCAAGAAACGGGCCGTCCTGCATCTAAACTGGCTTATGTCATGCGAATTTCTGAGGTTTCTTCCATGTGAGTCAACCCGACGTGACGGTAGCCAAGAGACAAACTCAGACTTGGCCAATGATTTGGCAAACTTAACACAAACTAGAGTTCGGCGAGCTCATACCTCCATGAAATGTTTAGCGTTTTTGCAAATTATATGCATGGTGATGGCCACCTGTAAATAGTTTACAATCCAGCTCATTAGCAAAATTTTAAAGCAAAATATTCACATACACATGTAACCCCTACCTAGTGACATGCAATACTGGTGAAATCCTTATCATTTGGCATGGACAAGGTATGATATTGTTGGTTATATACAACCTAGAAAATAATTTTCAGGTCTCATGCACAAAAGAGTTCCACGACCTCATACCTTCACCAAATTATTAACCATTCAAAATTGACTAATTATACATTTTTCACGGTGATTATGCAAATTGTTAAAGCATAATTTGCATGGTTTATATCAGTCAGTTCTTATATTCCCCACCTAATGACGGCCTTATGTTAAGAAATAATGCTATTCTAGTATTTCCTCATAAATTATGCAAATGAGGTCCCGATTTGAATAAATTATGTTCAGTGCTGTTCACATTAAATGACCTTCCAAATATGGCAAGTATCAAATCCCCAGCAGTTACCACTATGAAATTGTAGCAATTTGCCATTAATTATGCAAATTAGGTCTTCATTTACGTATTTTATATCTGCCAATATTCCTCTCTTTCTCAAATACACATGTCACAGTGTTTCATAGCCCTATTATCGATCAAAATGAATTTTTAGAAGTTCCTCATTAATTATCCCAATTTGCATAATCGTCATTTCATTATGTCAAGCATCACTCAAGCTACCTACATACCAAAACTCACGATGATACGTCAACCGGTTCTCCAGTTATCGTCTCTCTGAGATTTTCAAACAAACCGTCCTGCAGTTCCAGAACAAGCCGCTAGGTGGCCAAAACTCACGTGACTTCTTCCCAAGCACAAGAGCTACCTACCACATAAAATTCATGACCCTAGCATGTCCGGATCGCGAGATATCAAACCCAGAAGTTGTGCTGCAGTACCAAGGGGAGCCGATAGGGGGCCCAAAATCTCATCATTTCTAGTTTTCGTCAGACCCTACCAACGCACCAAGTATGAAACCAATCCATCCAGCCTTTCTTGAGTTATCTTGTTGACCAACAGAACGACAGAATGACAGAATGACAGACAGACAAACACAACTGAAAATATAACCTCCATGACTATTTCATGGAGGTAATGAAGCGTAGAACTGTAGTTTGTGTACATGCCTCCAAGAATTATCTTACACGCTCTAACTTGGACTTTCTCAATCTTGTTTGATTGTTGCTTCGTCAGGCCTGGATGCCAGACCTGGCAAGAATACTCAAGCGTAGGGCGGACAAATCCTACATACACAAGTACTAAGTCGGCCACATCGAGACCATGCTTCTTTAGGCATCTAAGCATATACAGTCTACGATTAGCTTTGCCAATTATCCATGTCACATGGGCAGTCCACAAAGAGTTAGCTTGAAGCATTATCCCCAGTACCTTGGCAACTTGTACTACCTCAAGTTCAGTTGTACCTTCTAGCAGTCTAGGTATTGGAGGAGGATTTCTCAGGAAACGGATATACAGATACTGATATACAGATACCAGCTATACAGATACAGACTTCCCCTGTACTGCTACATTGTCGTGGAGGGAAGTCTTGGGAACCCTGATAATCAATTGGGCTATACTGGCTGGGGATTACAGTCCCTGGCAGGTTTAACCATGCCGGTCAGGCTGCGGGGAGAGGTCAGACCAAAGGCAGTACACAACGGAGGGGGGACCCGTAGGCAGTCGCTGGTGCGGAGTGATCCACGGCCAACTTCTGGCACCCCCTGCAGCTCTAGCGATGTTCCGGACGTATAGACCTTGTCTCTCCTTTGGAGCGAGTCCTTATAGTCGACAGAGAGGTGGTGCGCTATGGGCAAGGCACCACTTCATAACATGCCCCGCCGGCACAGCAGAGGTCCGTTAAGGGTGCACACCCCAGTTCTTCCGCGACCGGGGTCCGTGGTAGTCCCAGCTTATTTTGAAATAAGGGATTTTTAGTGGCCGTTCTGTGCCTAGTTACTTAGTGTAAAATCATAGCACTGGATGCAGGTCGATGTCTTTATAAAATTCGACCCCTATAGGCTGTTTTGGATGTGTTTTTGTCGGCAAATCTTCGCTTCCGAGTATCACTCCGAGGCGGCAAACAGTGAAGCGTCCCCAGCGGCTTTGTCGATGACCTCACCGATATGGGCGCTCGACATACCTCAGGAAATCCATTATTGTGAGAATATCACACTGCTCAAAAATCGGAATATCCGGACGTTTCCGGACCTGTACATGTCCCGTGAAACTTGGCGTGCCCGGGTGTGTCCGGGTGTGTGCAGGAAATGTCGGCCACGGCGTGTGCGGGTCTGTGATACCTCCGGACATGCCCGGACACCTGGTAATTAGTCGTGTGTACGGGAATATACGGGCCTGCACACGTCACACGTCGCAAGTACTGCCAAACAATAAGGGGTCACCATACATGTAGATCGTTTCGCAAATGCGTAAATTGAGAGGTGCACATGTGTTTTCAAAGCCGGTAAGAAGAACGGGCAAAATGCTGGTTAGAAAACAATATTATTTTCACTCCCGAAATCTACCTAAACATGAGTTCGTTCCATGAACCGAATTACTATCTAAAAACGTTGTAGGTAACAGGCAACGCAACACAAAGACAAGACATCTAGATTGGATGGTAGAGGAAATCAGCGTTACATTAAAAGTTGGTGAATACAAGGACATTATACGTATTATGTGTATAATGTCCTTGGTGAATAGAATAAATGTTGTTTGGGGGCCGATGTCTGCTATAAACTCGCCCTCGCCAGAGTCTGGTTGACTTTTGGGCCACGCCAGGCTTATATAAACTCTGCTAAAGAATCTAGAAGGATATATAAAGCTTGGTATGAACAAGGATTTTATTTGAACATGGAGCTTCAACTAGGTTATGATATAACGTCATTGGTATGAATGGGGTCTAAGTGTATCCCTGTATATATTTGTAACTATAACCCTTGCTATGAACAATGAGTAGATTTCTTTGTGTGGTCCATCGTCTCCCCGCATATATTAACGCCTCATTATACCGGCACCATATTTATCTACAGTGGGCAAAAACAACAACACAATTACTGATCAGAATTTTACCAAACTAGTCTATTGGGAACCTTCGACCTTGACATATTTCACCTTTTGAAACATGGTCGTTTTCTTTGGTAATGAGAGGGACCGCTCTGGTGTTTTTTCAAATATCAGCCCACTTTAGTGTAAAATAATTTTTTGGAAGAGGCAAAAGATGCACGGTTTACTTGTACATTGTTGTCAGATGTGTATTGTGGTGTCATGGTCAGAGACGAGACGGCGCCTATGTCTTATTTACCTTGTTTGTTTGTTTTTATATAAGAGAGGTTTAACTTCCTTGGTTATATTTAATTTTTATACTTTAAGAACACGAAGTTGAAAACATTACACGGGTAAACTGCAAATTATGTGTTGATGATAACATTCCAGACTATTTTATAGCCTATGCTTTTTATTAGTGTGCGTGCAACTTTTACATAATAGACAAGCGGGACATTTCACAACTCTTTGTATATCATTATTCCTGCGGTGACCTGTAAACCAGACCAGCCAATTGCATGCATTTCTCTTTGTTGGGGTTTGAAAAGAGGGCCAATCAACGCTCGGGTCATTATTTTTTGAAATCTTTCCGTTACATGCCTGGTTGTGGAGCGTGCATTGTACAACTATCCTGGACACAAGCAAGTTCACGCTAGGAACTTAGTGAGAGCATGGAGGTAGAAAAGGGTCCATGGTGAGAGATTGTGTCATATCTCATCATCAACACAGGAATATCGGTATTGCGCCTTTCTACGTAAATTGGAGCAGTTTTCAAGACAAGAACGCCGTGGGACACTGGCAAGACGAACTGGGACAAGACTACTCTCCAAGCTGAGGTTGATTGGGAAGATTGTGAACGTCAGAGTATGCCTCGTTCTTTGGAAAGCCGGTAGCCAGGATCCTGGGAACCAGGCTGTGGGCATAGGCGAGTGATAGTCCGCGTGCAAGAGAGTATTAGACCGGACCAGAGGACCGATGTACACCCCTCCGGACTATACACTGTGTCCCGACTCAAGGCCGTGCTGTGGCACAAGATGTTCGGCCCGTGGGTCACCGCCTCAGCGAGGCTTGTTGCACAGCGCGGAATAAAGAGCTTGGGACGGCTTCTAACGACTGGTGCCCAGACGAGACTAATATCTGCTCCCGTGACTAGCTGCGTCAAGGCAAGACACAGAAGAACGAGACGTACAGTTTGTTTCAGCTGAGCTGAAAGACCGGCCGAAGTACACTGGAAATATTGGAGGCACACAAAACACAAACAAAAAGTCACAAAGCCCAAGCACCATGTACAATTAACAAAGAAAACAAAATTATGCAAACAAGAAGGGGGGATAAACGGCTATGATGCTACTTTACATTACAAAAGGCATATTGGAGGGGGGGACGTGTGCGGGTGTGTACGACCCGTACACGAGCTGATAATGAGGAAGATAATTAGGTGAAAATTACCGCTAACTTATGCATATTTCATACACACACTCAGAGGTACGTGTCACGTATCCAGGTGTGTGCAGAGATTTACGGGTGGCGTGTGCAGACGTGTGCAGGCCTGTACACGGCCCGGACACCTGAGTGGTTCATATCCGGGCCGTGTGCAGGCCCGCACACGCCAAGTGTACGGGTCGCGCACACCTGGAAATGTCCGTATATTTGGAATTTCCGGGCGTGTGTACGGGAGTATACGACCCGGATACGTCGGTTTTCGTCTAGTGTCAGTACTAGAATTTTTTTTGTTTTTATCGGATATGTTTGAGACTACGGTACATGTTTCCTTCCTATATAGATGTGGTATGCGGGAATTTTTTTTTTCTTAAAGTACGGCGTCAATGAAAAACATCTCTGACCTATAGGTTTCAATGGGGACGAGAAACTGGGGTGTGCCCCCGGCCCCTTAATCTCAGCGGGAAACGGCAGATACGGGTTATAAGTTCTCCTATATTGGCGTAAGGGAGGACGCCACGGACCGCTTTTTGACGGAGGGAGTGGCTGTTTAGCTGCATAGGAACGACTACCGCCCGCCAAAGCCTGGCAGTCCCAGGCCAGTAAGGTGTCGTCCCGTCACGTCTGCCTCACAGGGTGCATGAGGATAGACCAAAAGTGGAAAGGCAGATGTAAGGCTGTACCCGATACAAAAAACAGAAAGAACTAGACAGGCCGACATTTGCTCGGGAGCAAACGCAGCAGATGGCTTCACCATATCCCCATACCAAAATGGACCTATTCCCCTCCCTAACAGATTAATTGTTATTATTAATTTCATTTATTATTATTATTGTATTAATAATTATGAATTATATTAATTGTTATTGATATAATAATTATTATATATAGCAGCTATGTAATTGAGAACAAAGATGCGAGAACAAGCACTTTGAATCTCGACAGCTTTACTTACAAAATTTCACATCACTCTTATCTCACAATTTTATTGCAGGTATGCAAATACTAAGAATGGTTAAATTTGATCCAGTTCGAAGGTCTAATTGCAACGAAAAGCAAACTATACATGACTATATAACCATATATTGATACTATGCATATATACATATTGAACTATACATTAATTAGATACACTGTGACACTATACATAAATATTGAATAAGATGTACAACTACGTTGAAGTTTACGCTGTTAACAGCGTAAACTTCAACGTAGTTACGGCAGAGACAAAACGCACTCACGGCGTAATTACGATCGTGCTTACGCCGTGTTACGTTTTGGTCCGGCACAAGATTCGGTACCGGCAGCTCATTGCAAACATGTACTGGCAGGGTGTAACGTAAACTAAGAAAAAATAATATAAGAAAATATCGGCAGCACGTTTTTTTGGCCTAGTTTATTAGTACACAACAATTTTGTTGTTCATTCCATGTCTCTCAAGGTTCGGAGACCTCATATCTCCATGAAATATAAATTTAATATGTAAATGTTCATTTCATCATTAATTATGCTAATGACCTCAACATTAACATGATATATTTATGGTGATGTCAACTTTAAACTAACACACATATGTCACAAATATGAAATTCCAATCATTTGCCAGTAGGGAGTCATACAAATTTCAGATTAATTATGCAAATTAGGTCCTTATTTGCATAATTAGTATCTGTTGATATTCGAGCCGTCATAGACAATGTATCAAAGTCCTAATATGTTAAACACTGGAATTACAAAATTTCCTCATTAATTATGCAAATTAAGTCCTCATTTGCATAATTTACATTAAATTATGTACAACTCTCTCTCAGCTACGTACATACCAAAAATGATGAAAATATGTTGTTTCTATCTGGACCTATTGGCTTTTAAAGTTTTTACCAGAACAAGCTGCTAGAGGGACCAAACTTACACCACTTATTCCTAACAGGATACGTTATCAGTCACCAAAAAATCAAGACCATAGCATGTTCAGGACAAAAGATGCAAAAACCGGAAGTTCTGCTGCCTTACCAAGGTCAGCCTCCAGGATGCCTTGACCTTTGACCTCGACCTTTGGCCTCCTAAGCCCTACCTACAAACCAAATATCATCACAATCCATAAAGGCGTTCTCAAGTTATGCTGATCAAAAGTTTGCGGAAACACACACACACACACACACACACAAGCACACACACACGCACACAGACAGACACACCGAAAACAATATCTCCATTTTTCATGGAGATAATTACGAAAGGTCACGCGTTTCTGCAAGTTTGTGTATGGGCAGATTCGGCACCGCAAAGGGCGGGGGCCTGGTCAAACGTACCTACCGGTAATGAGCCACCGCCCGACTCGTGGTACAGAATTTCAGCTTAGATTTACTCGCGCGTTACCCTCCACCCGCTTGTTGGGGGCGTGCCGTTTGGGAACAAGTTGAAGACATCGTCTGTATTTTGTGGGGTAAATGCCGGAGTACGAACTTGAATTATTATTTTTAAGGTTTAACACGGTATCTACACGAAAGTATCTTGCCAGGGAAAATATAACTATCTCTGAAATATAACTTGTTTTGACCGGTAGTTGTATTGAAATTTGCCGGACTTTCACGATATATTTGCACGTTTGTATGTTTTAAACAAAATCATTATCTGTAATGAACATTCAACAGGATGATCTCGGTGCGCCAGGATTTTTGCTTCCGCGTTGGGAGCACCGGCCACCGGTGCTCCGATAGTCTATTTTTACCAAGGACGTTGCGTTCGCCACGGCATTAATAAAATCAAGGTTTGATAATTTGTTCAAATACAGTCAATTTCTTTCAGTCGCAAAATACATGGAGTTAGTTTATTTCCAACTTAAAAGGGAATTAGCGGATTATTTTTCTGTGTGACGTTACCGTCATTTTTATACGTAAATCCCACAAGATCGGCTTGCGATGTACGTCTTTTCTTGAGTATCCGTTGCAGTCCCTTCTTCAAGATTCCGTGTACAGGGTGGCTGAAAATGAATATTCTGCATATTCCTGGCTTTTCCAGTATTTGCTCCCCCCCACGCCCGGAACGTAGTTTCGTCATGCTTACGATCGTAATTTCGCCGTGCTTACGGTTACGCAGATCGTAATTTAACCCTATTCAGACCGGGATTTTTGGGGGCATGCTCAGACCGAAGGGGGGGGGGGGCTTTTAAGGCCCGCCCCCTGTAACTCAACAACCACTTATCGTAGGGCCACCAAATTTTTAGTGAATGGTGTAGCTATAGAATCAATTATTTACAGCCACTTTTGATTAATTATGACATCAAATGACGTCATCATTACGTTATTGATGTGATTTTTTGGGGTAAAACTGCCTACATGACTTGTTCAATATTTATGTATAGTGCCATAGTAACAATCAGCGCAGTGACATGTTTTTTTCTGGTTTTTCTTTTTATTCAGTACCTACCGAGACACATTGCACACGACTTACGTGCAACGTGACCCCAGGTAACCCGAAATGGAGCACGTGTTCGATACAAACGGCAGATGGAACGGGCCATTCTTTAGGTCGAACGTTAAACGGGAATGGGACTTTTGGTCTTTTTTGGGTGAAAATAACCATTAAAGTCCCCCAAATGAGTAATTTGGAAGTGGTGCACGCCAAATATGTGACTGCTAATTTGTAGGCACATGTTCAAGGTACCTTACACCGAATTTCACATCATTTGGTTGTATATCCAGGACTCAGGATCCAAAAATCTAATTTTTGTCGAAAAATGGCCCCCCCCCCAAAAAAAAACCTTCATAATTTCTTTTTAAAGGCATATATTAAAAAAATAAAATAAAAAACACTTGGGGGTATTGGCCCACTCTACCTCAATGCCAAATTTCAGGTCTTTTGGCTGAAAAATAACAGAGTTGAATTCCTTTTTACCGAATGGCAGGAGAAGGAGGAGGAGAACAAACACTAGGGAAAGCAATATGTTTCACCACACAACTATTTGGTGTTGGTGAAGCCATAATTACTTGCGTATTGGAACGTGGAATGTGAGGACAATGTTACCGGGATTTAATAATTTAGACATAAGACATGGAGAAAAAAGAAAGACTACACTCATTGACAAAGAACTTTAAAACCTGCAAAAAGACACTGTGGCTCTTCACGAAACAAGAATTGCCGAAAGTGGGTGTTTAAGGGAGGCAGACTTCTACTGGAAGGGGTTAGAAGCAGATCAGCCAAGGTGGCATGGTCTTAGTTTTGCTGTGAGAAATACCCTTGTTCAATCCATAACTTAACTGGTTAACAATGGATAATGCCTTGCCACCGTATGATCTGCTTGGAGATTAGCAGAGCCTGCCGGGCCAACACCGGCCGTGTCAGCCACGAGAGGCACTGCTCAGCGAGGACCGCAGAGAAAGGCTGACCTGCAGACCGTCTGACAAGACGCCAAGAGCCCCAAAAAGATACAGATACTGATTAAGAATTAAACATTGATCACCATGGTAAAGAAAACACCACTGGTTACATGAAACAAAAAAAAAATTAACAAAACCTAATGCTCCCTCCCTCACCCATAGGTCACATGTATCTTCACCCAAACAGAAGAACCCAAAGCCAAGGAGACCAGTAGAAATTCCACACAGCCCAAGTCAAACCAGATGTAAGAATATCTCAGTCAGCTCCACGGAGATACCGGAACTTGCTGTACCGGTACAGTTACGGATACTACATGGCCTAAATGAGCCTATACTTAAACTGTTACACATGTATATTCTCTGACAAAACACTTCTTGGGACAGACTGCAACATTGCAAGTGCCCTGTCTCCAGAATAGTAACATTAAAACTCACAAAAAACAAGATGGAGTTGGGTATACAATTTCATTCACAAAGCAACACGTTCTTCGTGGAGACAAGTGCCCATTCATGATAATGTGCAGACTGCAGAGTTACGAGAGGGGCCGCCAGTCTCTGGAGGGAATTCCCGGAACTGTTCACTTCAAGTCACTTAGTAGGGAACATCTCAATTAAACTGTAAAATGTCCGAAAATCAGAAATGTATAAGTTCATAATATACTTGTACATTTGATACATTGTATAATGTAGAGTAGACATACACAGACAACAGTGAATTGTAATTCTTACACTTTAAGTATCACAAAAAAAGCGTGAAAAAAATAAATTTGTTCCCCCCTGCAAACATAATGCCCAAGTCTGGGTAGCAACAGGCCAACATATGGCACGTGAGCAGGGCCGTGATCTGTGGCCAGGCCACGCCCCCAGATCTCCCTTGGTGAAAAGGGGCCCGACTCGGAAGAACATGTAACTATCGAAAACGAAATAGACTTTGTTCCCTTGTAAATGGCAACATAGAAGCACGAAATGTTAAGATTTCTCACCCAAACAAAAAGTATATTCACTACAGCTCCTACAGTGTATAATTTTTTCTTTTATTAACAATTTACTTGTTAATAGTTGTGCTATAAATTACGGTTCTTGTGATGTTGGTGTTTCGTGACTTTGTGAGAACGGAAACTGATACCCCTATTGCAAGTTGCCCCACTCAGACTATTGGCTGACGCAATCTGGTTTCAGTGATGGGATTGGTGTAAGTTTTAACAGGTCAGCTCAGCTGCATTGTCCTGTTTTCATAACGCGGGAGTTTTTTTTTCCATGCTGACTGTAAATTTGGCAAGGGACGGTGTTTACTTTTGCCATGCCGCGTTCACAGAAAAGCAAAGTTTGGGATCATATGACGAAAGTGCCTGGAGGGAAGACGGCAAAATGTAAACATTGCAAAGCTATTGTTCAATGTAGTGGAGGCACTCATGTCTAAGCACTTGCGCCGGAATCACAAGATAGAGACGTCACCCCATGAGGCCTCTACTGTGGTAGCAGCAATGTTCAGGGGCCAGCCAAAGGGCAACTGTAAGTTTTTTTTTTTTCTGTAATGGACTTATTACAAATTCAGAGACTTTTTCAGTGAGGAAATGTTGGTTTATATTACCTAATATGCATGTTACTTTTTATCAGAAGTAATGAAAAGATCCCTTGTAAAAAAGTGGTAATTGTTGTATTGGCATTGAAATTCTTCAATACATGTATATACTAGTAGTAGAGCTAGTGCTAAGTACCTTTTTTACTCCTGTCAGCATCATTGTCAATCAATGTAATCTCATCATAATTTATAGCAAAGACATTATGATTAATTTTGTTCATTTTAACTGATTCTTGGGGTCTGAGATTCTTGGGGTCTGAGAATGCAGGCTCGAGAATGCTACGAGAATGTGATGGTATGTTTTTATTTTTTGGGGTACTTTTGTTGACTTTCATTTTTTTGTTTTGCCTTCAGTCCAGCACAATGTCTCCTGTATGCCTGCATCTGCCTCTACTTCTGAAACAAGACAGGACTCCGCATTGCCTGCACTACCATCGCTCGGGTCTTATACAGAAACTAGCGACATGGATGCCTCTGCTATGTGCAGTACTGCAAGTACATCAGCATCAACAGGCGTGTTTTCTACCTGTGCACTCCCTCCAGTAAAAGTAACGCCATTCACTCTCGCCAAACAGGCCAAACTTCCAGAAGACCAGAAACATCGCATAACAGGGAGGTTATGCCACTACTTAGTGAAATCACTCAGGCCATACGCAACTGTGGAAGACCCTTACTTCAGGGCATTGATGAAGGAGTTAAATCCACTCTACAAGGATCCAAATCGGGCATGTGTTGCAGAGAGGATCATCCCAGAGATGTACAATGCTGCGCTCCAGAGCTTAAAGTCTGAGCTGAAGGAGGTGGACTCTGTAGCCCTTACAGGCGATGGATGGACTTCTAGAACAGCAGACCATTATCTCACACTGACAGCACACTACCTCGACAACTGGGAGCTCAAAGCAAAGGTGCTTCAGACATTGAAAGCAGAGGTCAGCCAAACGGGAGACAACATTGCTGTAGAGATAGAGGAATGCATGCAAGAGTTTGCGTTGATCGGAAAAGTGGAGGTGATGACAACTGATAACGCTAGGGCCATGATCAATGCCATATCCAAGGCAGGCATTGGTTTATCAGTAGGGTGTTTTGCACACACACTAAATTTGGCCCTACAAAAGGTCATGAGCATTTCATACGTACAGAGCATGGTTGGAATGATGCGGCCAACGATTACCTACTTTAAGAACTCCTACATGGGAAAGGTTGTTTTCAAGGAGAAACAGGTAGCCCTGAATCGCCCTCGCCACAGTCTGTTACTGGACTGTAAAACCAGATGGAACAGTTCCTATGCCATGGTATCAAGATTCCTGGAGCAGTATCCGGCAGTTGTAGCTGCCTCCATGGATGACAGGATCAAGACCAAACCTAACTTCAAGAAACTGCAGAAGTTGGACATAGCTAAGATGGAAGGATTTGCCAGAGTGATGTTCAAACCATTCCAAATAACAGAAGCCATGTCTGCAGAGCGACGTCCTACTTCTGGCCAAGTCCTGCCTATGATTGAGAAGTTGAGAAAGCACCTATGCACTTGCGATGCAGATGATACCGACTTCATGAAGAAGATCAAAGGAGTGATCTGGGATGACCTGAAGATGCGCTACCAAGATCTAGCAGTAAAGAACTTTTTCGAGGAGGCAAGTGCTCTCGATCCAAGATTCAAAGGTGTAGCAACAGAAGAAGCCTGGGAGAGACTGACAGATGCAATTGAAGCTGAGACTGAGCAGGCGATACATATCAAGAAAGAGCCAGAGGAGCCTGAGGAGGTAGCCAACCAGGAGGGTCAGTCACAGGAGAGTGTGGAGGAGGATGGTGCTCCGGCAAAGCGACGGAAATTGACGGCTATGGAAGAACTTTTCAAGGACGAGGATGACGAGGTCATCATAACCCACCAGGAACCACCTTTGCCTGTGCGAGTGCGCATAGAGAGAGAGAGAGATCCAGAAGTACAAGGGTCTGCCAAAACTTCTCTCAACTGATGATATTGTAGCCTTTTGGAGGGGAAAGCAGGACGAGTTTCCCCTTTTGACCAGGCATGCCCGCAAGTACCTGATTGTTCCGGGCACTAGTGTTCCCAGTGAACGCATATTTTCTACAGCTGGGGACATTGTTAAGGCAGAGAGAGCATGCCTCGACCCAGATAATGTAAATGTGTTATTGTTCTTAAAGAAGAACACATAGGTGTAGTAGTAGTAGATGTGCTTAGAGCATATTCTCTACAGCTGGGGACATTGTTAAGGCAGAGAGAGCATGCCTCGACCCAGATAATGTAAATGTGTTATGTGTACAATTAAACATTCTGTTCAGTTCAAACATGGTTCTGTCCTTTATGAAGATCGTCCATTATTTGAACAAAAATATATTTGTAGTTCAGGTACAGGTTTAGGTCCGGACCTGTACCTTAACCCATGTACCTGCACCTGTACCTAAAATTTGTTTAGGTACACAGCTCTACTTCAAACGCATTGTGATACCCTTGTCCTAAATAACCATTTTATATGTATGGATTGGAATATGAGATCGTTCTGCACCGTTATATATTTTTTTTTGGTTGCCTGGTTGAGTGCTGCCAACTGCAACCACAACCATGACCTTGCTTGTGACCGATGTGTAGACATAGATCACAGCCTCAATGGAATACACAAGATGGTAGAGAAGGAAGGTCTTCTGTCAGAGGAAATAATGAGTTGCCTGCTATTCAGCTTTGAGCAATCATCAACTGCCATTCTCAACTGGAAAGCCCACCTGCTACGTTCAGTAAATCAAGACTTTGCCAAACAAGCTGCCCTAGAGCAACTGGATGACGACATGGCCCTCATCATCATGGATTGGGCAATGAAGTTCCTGCCCTTAAGATACAGGGAACAAATGTCAGAATTCTTTGGCAAACGTGGAAGGAGCTGGCATGTGACAGCAGTCATCACCATAGGAAAGGAGGGGAAGTACGATGTCGAGTGCTTTGTTCACGTGTTCAACAACGGTGAAATGTGAAATATTCTCTCTCTCGATATATACATATTTTCTTATGCTACAGTTTTTAACAACAGCTCCACCTGGAGCTGCTATGGGCTTTTGATTTCTAGGTTCTCATGATAGATGTAGGTCATTCTGAAGATAACGATAAAGAATGTAGACATAAAATGTTTGCATTGCAAATCAGTTGATTAGTTGTTGTTAGTGAATAGCTTCATTGTTGTAATTTACATATTGAATATATGCAGTTATTTAGGAAAGAAGCAGTTTGGAAAAAAGTTTCACTTTGCCTGATGGATGATTAGCAGTATGTTTTTAAATGAGGGTATAGTCAACGTTTGGACTACTCCCACCCGTTTGGACAACTCCCACCCGTAACAAAGAAATAAATGTAAGGATTGGCAAAGCTGACGCTTCTTTTGGAAAACTTAGTAAGAGAGCATGGGAAAACCAGAAACTGACAAAAAAGACAAAGGTACTGATCTACAACACATGTGTACTCTCAACTCTGTTATATGGTAGCGAAACATGGACAGTCTACTCACGACAGGAAAAAAAGACTCAACAGTTTCACCTACGCTGCTTGCGGAAGATCCTGTATATAAAATGGAAGGATAAAGTCACAGATGAGCAAGTTCTCCAGCAGGCAGGTGCACTGTCCTTGTTCAAGATCCTGCGGCGAAACAGACTGCGTTGGCTCGGCCATGTGAGCAGGATGGATGACTCCAGGCTTCCAAAGAAAGTTCTGTATGGTGAACTTGCCACAGGTAGCCGACCAAGAGGAAGACCTAAACTGAGGTTTAAAGACACATGCAAAGCCACCCTCCAAGACTTTAACATTAACAAAGACTCCTAGGAGAAAGTGGCAAGGGAACGAGGCACATGGAGAGCAGCGATACACACGGGGATGAAACTGTTCAAATCTGCCAGAGAGCATAAGAAAGCAGAGGTCAGGAGTAGACGAAAGAAACCACCAGAGGAGAATGACAAAGCCCAAGAGTACTGTTGCCGATTCTGCGGCAGAGCCTGTCGGGCCAGCATCGGCCGTGTCAGCCACGAGAGGCACTGCTCGGCGAGGACCGCAGAGAACGACTGAGCTGCAGACCGTCTGAGAAGACGTCAAGAGCCCTAGATAGTCAACGTCAACGACGAAAATACTGAAATGTCCTCACAGAACTCAATTCATTTACATTGTTTTCTATTGATTTTTTGATTGATTTTATTATTCGCACAACAAAATAATACAGAAAATTATGATACAAAACAATGATAAGAACAGGTGCAGGAGGAGGAAAAAAGCATGTGATGCTTATACAAAGCCCTCCTCCTCTAAACTAAACTAACATAAACTAAACGAATTCAAGTTAATCAACAAATTAGATAAAGAAAACATAAACAATGAAAACAATACAATCACGGTATCAGTTGATGACTTAAGTAAGATAATATGTAGTTGAAAAAAAAACAATAACTAGAAAGGTAACATTAAGACTTCGGCAGTGGTGGGTAGTTCAAATGACGTCAGTTGACTAATTGGAAGTGCCTTGATGTAATCAAGAGGATCTTTCGCCGTCGTGGGTATTTTACTTTCAAGAGTAGGACCAACATTTACAAAAAAAATAGTTGAATTCTTCACACATCATACTTTTTTCTGTGATAATTCGGGAACCAGTTTGAATTTTAGGAGGGGTTGAGTTAGATTTGTTACTACGATTTAATAGGTCATTAATAACGTTCCAAGTTTGCCGTACATTTGTGGAGGCTTCCGAAAATTTCGAGTGATAGTAATTCTTTTTGGCAATTCCTAATGTGTGACATAATTTGTTTTTTGTATACTTTGTAGGTGCTCTCTGTCAAGGGAGTTGGGTTTTTGACATAATTTCCAAAGAGTTTGTTCTTCTTCTTGATCGACTTAAGCAGACCACGGGTTAACCAAGGTTTTTTGTGGGGGTGTTGGCCGATTTTTGTTGATTTCATTGGGAATGATTTGTCAAAGAGTGAATAAAATGTAGTAACAAATTTATTGTAAGCCATTTCTGTATCAGTTGTTTCCATAACGTTCGGGGGCCCAAGATGTGTCTGTTAGGGATTGAATAATTTTTTTTTGTTCACCTCGTTAATCTGTCTATATGAGTACCAAATATCATTATTCGAGGGCTCCTCAATTCCAGATATCAAAAATATTGGAAAGTGGTCTGATTTCTATAGAGTAAGCCTGAATGGTCTGAGTGAGAAGTCTTTTTGGGCAAAACTTACAAAGTAGTACATGGTCTTCCATTTTATGCTGGTTTTGTAATTTCCAAACTTAAGCTGAGTAAATGTACTTCTTAATGTCAAATGCTAAATCAATCATGAAAACCACTAGTAGTGCAGAAAGCCACTGGAGTAGTTGATATTGCTGACCCCTATCTTCTGTCTCCTGTTCAATTTTCCTTTCTTGTATTCTTGAACATGTAATGAGCTGGTTTGTATTGAGCTAATTTTAGTTTTTACGTTGGCCATAAAGCACCTGTAGCTATATTCCCATGTGGCATGATTATCAAATGATATATGTGGAGTCCTGATAACCCCCATACATATCCTTTTCCTTTATGGATCACATATATTTTGTAACACTGTTTGGCGTCTTAGAGACCAACAATAACATGTGTATAACCAACTTATTTCTTTTGCAAGTATCCGTGTAACCCTTATGTAGAGCCCAAATAAACATTTCTGAATATTACTAATATCTGTTTGACAACCATGCATCATTTCCACACAGCAAAGCAAAAAAAAAGGCCAGAACTTTTGCCGTAGTAAGATCTCATTAACTGATTTATTGTAGTCCAAACCCCAAAAAATCCCAATAAAGACCCCCAATCACGGCTCGCGTTATGCGTGTCCCAATTTTACGACACCTGTTTTTTACTCAGTAAATGTCCCTCTCTCCAGCAAAAGTAAAGGCATGTTTCAAAATTGCCGCGTGTTGGAATAGCCCCTTAAAAATGACTAAAATCTAGAGAGATGAGACTTCTGTTTTCATAGGTTCTGGTAACCCCCTTGCACACCCTCTTAATCTTTATATTTCATCTTCAACTTTTGTTCAGTAAAAGTAGAAAACCCATCCTATATGGAAATATAAAACTTGTGTTCATATCTTTATCACAACTATCTTGGTAAACATCGCAATTTCAGTAATTTTCAGCCCTAAACATCCTCCCATGGCAGGGGCAGCGGCTCCGAATTTAGGGGTGGAGAAGGAATTCGGAGCCGCTGCCCCTGCCATGGGAGGATGGCCCTAAATTGTCTAATTTTTGAGGGTCTTCGAGGGGGGTCCCAGAACTCCATAACGAAAAATAGATGGAGGGTTTTAATTATATGGCAGTTAACAATTCCACATACCTATCCCAAATGCATGTCCGTTTCACAGCTGGCGTCGATATGTCCGGCGCACAATGAAAGAGCATCAGCGACAGGGATCAAAGCCGTTGACTGAAGTAGTCATGTTAAAATTGTGAAAAAAGAGAGATGAAACTACATGTAGGGGCTATCTAGTCTCAATGAACAGCGAAATTAAATACAAATTTTTGCACTGTTTAGTGAATGTGACTTGACACAGACTGGCAGATGTTCTTCAGGAAGGTCTTACTTCAAGAATGTTCATCCAATTTTTTTACAGACTGTCAGTAAGACAAATGTGGTGTTGATTGGTTTCTAGACTTAAGAGTAGAAGACCTACCAGAGAGTGAATCAAGAGCTCATGGGTTTGATTCCTGGCATTGCTGGCTAGACAAAAGTGTCTTTGGGAAACTGACTGTACACAACTTTCCTCACTCCACCCAGGTGTAAAATTAGTACCTGACTTTGGTTGGGGAGGTGAAAGACAGTGGAAGGAGAGGGATAAGCTCCGCCTTCCAATGCCCTTGCCCTAGACCCACTGCCTCTATATCGTAGGCTACTAGACCTAGTGCTGTGTACCGGTTTGCTGGGCTCAGATCCCAACTTGTAAAAACGTTTACGTTCACGTCCCCCTCCCCCCAAAAAATGAATGGTGGGAACCAGGACTTGGTTGAAAAAAAATACCATGTCTCATACTTTTCGTTCCAAACCACATAAAACCTTTCATAGATTGCAAATTATCTTTGCTGCAAAATGAAGAAAGCATTTCTATTGGGCATTGTCAAGTGTCGGCCTCCATGTTATGTGGCCACAGTTTCACCCAGACAACATTGCAGTGTTGCCAACATACAATTTTGCATCAATTAATCAATCAATCAATCAATCAATCAATCAATCAATCTTTATTCATTTAGGAAGTCGCGGGTGACACATGTACACCCGAATTACGTCCTTATTACACCACCTTACCAATCTTGTCACGTTGAAAACATTCACATTTTAACGACTTCACATCACATAGTTAAAATCTCATTTTAAAAACATCACAGAATCATATCACAATTATCAGCGTTTCCACCAGAGGCCCGTCCGCCCGTCAAATGACGAGTTGATCTCGCTTTGGACGGGCTGAACTCAAACAGAGCCCGTCCTCTTTAAGAAATTGACATACCTTTTGCTAAGAACTTGGAAAAATCCGAAAAATGGCCACATTCTTTGTTTTTGCTTTGTAACTGCTGGCGCGGGGACGCCGTCCACAACCAGAATTTCACGGCAGAAACGCACACTTTGTTTGTCTTGCTATTATTATGCTTGCTTGTCGGTGCCTTTGGCATACGTTGATCTCATTAATAACCCATTCTTCAACTCTCCAGTCGGTCTTTTCTTCAAGCCTTCAATGTTTATGCCAGCGTCATTCCGTTAGCCAAGAACAGGAAATTGGCATTGCACGTGCACTGATACCAACGCTTACGTCCACAAACTAATTCAAAGGCACTCGATACCCTGTTAAATTGTTAATGCTGTCTGATGGTGCCAGATCCGGGCGACACGTGTCTGAGCAAGGAGGTTATAGAAATAACTTTTGCCGCCGTAAGATATAAAATTAATACAATTTAGCCGAGGGTATTAAGAGGGTCTGCATGCTCTTTTCCGTAAGGCGTAGGCGGGCCTTTTAAATTTCCCGTAATTCGTAGGGAAGTTATTTTATTCAGCGTAATTCGTAGTGAGGAGGTGAAAATTTCCCGTAAAGCGTTGCCAGTGCATTTCACGTAAAGCGCAATCGAGCCAGAAAATTCCCCGTAAATCGTAGTTCAGACTCCCAATTTTTCGTAGGCCGTAGTGGATGA
This sequence comes from Branchiostoma belcheri, assembly GCF_001625305.1. NCBI lineage: Eukaryota > Metazoa > Chordata > Leptocardii > Amphioxiformes > Branchiostomatidae > Branchiostoma > Branchiostoma belcheri. The sequence goes on along the minus strand of NW_017803918.1, from coordinate 38,820 downwards.
ACTTGCGGTTGACCTGTTGGGTCATCCTTGTACGCAGGATTTGCATGTAAAAAGTTGCAGAATATACCGTTTCAGAGGGTCAAGATTTCAAAATTTTCACAGGGAAGCATGCCCCCGGACCCCCTAAAATGTATGCGATGAGTCACGCCTTCGGTGCTGCAGTAAAATATTATTTTGCCCCCTCCCATAGAAGTAGAGTCGCTTTGCTGCCGTCTCTGCTTTCCTTCTCCCATCTGGGTCCAGGTGTGGTGCACGATGGCTCGACCACATAACGCCCGTGATGGTCTGCATTTTATCACATTCTGGGTCCATTCTGACCCAGTATCAGTGCAGTTGGAGTCGTGACAGTGTTTAAAACAGCGAAGTCACTGATGTAAATCAGTTGACAAACAAAATAGACCAGTCAACTCTGCCTGAATTTGAGGCGAAGCGCCAGAATTTAGCGTAAAACGTTGCCGGCCTTCTTAAATTTTACGTAAAACGTTGCGGGCCTCGATGAATTTAGCGTAAAGCGTAATCAGGACCCCCCATGCAGACCCTCTATTAACGTCCAGCGTTAGGCGGAGAGAGCTACACATTCAAGTTCAAAAACGGAGGAAACGTATTTGTGTTTTGTGACGTTCTTTACGCGTGGGAAAATTTATGCACATTGTTGGAAAGCGGTAAATAGTGCAGCCTATCTAAGGCATCCCAGAAGGAAAGCGATACTTCAAGGGGAATTCCTCATGCCGGCCCAGACTGTCTGGCACCAGTGCCTAGCAACAGTAAAGCGACAAGGGACATCGTCTGTCAATCACACAACTTGCAAGACTTTGCGGCACTACATCAAAGAACAAAGGAGACCCGCCTTTCCCAGGCCCCACTCTCCTGGGATCTCAGGCCGCATGTTTCATTCCGCCCCAAAACAACGTTTTCGTAGCAGAATGTCCTTGGTATATTTCTGACAATATATGCGCGACAATTGTAGCAATATTTTTTTTTTAATGTTAATACTTGTAAAAATTAGCAGAATACTTGTAGACAAATAATTTCAACTTGGAAACAAGAGTAAACAAATTATAAGTTGCGTGAGTTACGTCCCCTGCCACGCCCCCTCAGATATCAAGTAGCTCATTTTATTTTCCCGGCATGCACTTCCCAACTGGACGGGCTCTCAGCCGCGATCTGGCGGAAACGCTGTATGCTATACATGGCGCGATTACTCAGTGCTAATTGTCATGGGTATAATGATGATGATATTTTTTTCTTTTTTTTAATAAGCTAAGTTTTAAGCAATTTAAACAAATTTGCAAGGTCCGGAACTTCTGGTGGCAATGACTGACAAACAGTTCTGGAGGTCAGGCTTCACTTGCTGCACCTCGTCAGAGGAGGACTGATGATGTTGATGAAGTTTTAAGCTGGTACTGATCATTATTATATATGTGTTAATACCAATGATCGCCTTATTGACATAGGTGGTTTTCATATCTCTGATATATGTCTAGTACTAGTACATGCTCTTTTTTCAGCTTTATGAACATCACTCTTTCAACGAGAAAATGCTGGCAATCTATTTCTGTCACAGGGTGAATATGACACAGACGGTACTAGCAGTTAGTTGTTCCTAAGGCCCCTAGCCTCCAATATTTAAGCCTGCTGTTGTAACAACTTAAAAACCACATGTATATCACTACCAAAAATGCTTTTTCTTGTTTTTCTTGTTTTTCCTTGTACAAAGAAAATTTACTTGTAGCAAGAAAATTATTCTTTGAACAAGAATCCCCGTTTCAATAAAATTAAGAAACACACGTTGTTCTTATTCTAAGAATTTTTTTTCTTACAGCTAATGAACTCAATCTATAAGCATATTGTTCCTGTGCTAAGAATAACAGGTTCTTACACAAAGAATCTTTTAGCTTCTTAAGGATTATTTTCTTAAAACTATTTCCTATAGTTCATTTCACAAAGAACTAACTGTTCATTACACAAAGAACTAACTGTTCTTGTGGCAAGAAAACCGTTCTTTCCACAAGAAAACAATTCTTGAACTACAAGCTGTTCTTGTAGCAAGAAAATCATTCTGTCCACAAGCAAAGATTTCTTGAACCAGGAGCTAACTGTTCTTGTAGCAAGAAAGTCTTTCTGTCCACAAGCAAAAATTTCTTGAACCACGAGCTAAATGTTCTTGTCGCAAGGAAGTCTCTCTGTTTACAAGAAAATATTTCTTAAACCAAGAACAGTGATTCTTGTAGCAAGAAAGCGATTCTATCCACAAGAAAATATTTCTTAAACCAAGAACAGTGATTCTTGTTACAAGAAAGCCATTCTGTTCACAAGAAACAGTGATTCTTGTAGCAAGAAAGTCTTTCTGTCCACAAGAAAAGATTTCTTAAACCAAGAACAGTGATTCTTGTTGCAAGAAATCCATTCTGTTCACAAGAAACAGCGATTCTTGTAGCAAGAATGTATTTCTGTCCACAAGAAAAGATTTCTTAAACAAGAAACAGCGATTCTTGTAGCAAGAAAGCCATTCTGTCTAGAAGAAAAGAAATAAATATTATATATAACGTTAATATAGCGTCAGAAATATAAAACAGAAAATAATGTTGTATATATAGCAACTACATATTATTTTGACAAACCACTTGACAGTATAGAAATGTTTATTACCACATTCTTTGTATACTATAATATCTACAATCAGGCCATTTTCATTCTTAGAATGGAAACATTTTTACAGTAAACGTTCAAGCTATTATACAATGTAACTAGCAAGCCATCACGATTACGAAAGACGGATATCACATTAATTTTCTGAAACATATTCAGCAAACCCTGCAGTTTTGGCATAGCATTTGCAGGGTCGCAATCTTTGGACATCTGAAAAGAAAGGAAAGGCCTTTGTTAGTTTACACTGTTTACTAGGAGGCAACAAAGTCAAACTAGGATGTTAATTGATTATTACTCCATTGACAAAGTCGTGTACGGTAAAAGATGTTAAACTTGTCAGACTATAGACCGAGGTAGTACCGTCAACATGCGTCCCGTGGCGGCTGGACAGGTCTGGTACCACGGGAACATCAGCCGACTCAAGGCGGAAGAACTTCTGGTGAGGGCCAAGAAAGACGGATGTTTCCTTGTGCGGGACAGCGAGAGCGTCAAGGGAGCCTTCGCCTTGTGTAGTCTTTACCATGGAGCCGTGCACCAGTCCAGAATCCTGCTCGATGCTGATGAATTACTGGCATTACAGACCATCCGGGGTGTCCAGGAGCAGCGGTTCTCCAGTCTGCAGGACTTGGTGACCCAGAACAGCTTCACGACTGATGTCCTGGTCTGCCCCCTGAAGGAGCCTGTACAGCAGGACCAGTCTGAAGAGGACTCTGATGATGATGAAGATGAGGACCGTCTCCTATCTGTGGCGGACCTCTCCAAGTCTAGGACAGAAACAGTCTCACAGGTGTTCCAGATGAGGCTAGAACAACTCAGGTTGTCCAGAGTGGACAATGGTTTTGCTGGTCAGCTGCGGCAGTATGTCCAGCAGGGCCTGCAGCAGGACATGGACAGTCTGCGGACAGGAGGGTCGTCAAGCCTGCCGCAGCTGCACAGGAGTTACATGGCAATTTTGAAAGTTTCCTGGCTAAGATGAACGCCATGAGACAACTGTTTGATCAGACCACACCAGGAAAAAACAGGAAGGCATCTGATGCGGTGAAGGATAACCAGGGCCAGTTTAAAATGCAGGAGCTTTTGGAACGATTGACCACCTGTAAAACTGTCATCACGAGTTTGGAAAGAAAGGCCTCCAAAGTTCTGCAGGAGTTTGTCCAACCTGAAGCTGACAGTGAAAACAGCACCAAGGAAAACTTCCTAAAGGGGGAAGTGGCCAAGTCACCACCACCCTCCATTCCTCCCAAGACTTTTGAAGTGAGACAGGAAAGTCTGGGTGCCATGGAGTCCACAGGTCGACGTCATGAATGGCAAGTTGTACAGTCTCTGCAGCCCGAAGAACCCAGAGGAACTCTTCACTCACAAAAAAAATTGCAGTTGGTCAAGTCTCTAAAGGCCAGACTAGGAATGAGGGCCAGAAAGCAAAGTACTTCATTTTTGAGGATGAGGGCCAGAAAGCAAAGTACTTCATTTTTGAGGATGTCAGGTACCGTTCTGTCAGTTGTTCTGTCAGCTCATCCAGCATATGAAGAACATCCACTCTAACAGTCTAAGGACAAGGAAGTGGACCAGATCTCTGTCTTTGTTGGGACCTAGAATATGGGAGACGCCCCTGCCCCGTCCAACATTTCTTCATGATTCAAGTGTCAAGGTCAGGGGAAGACAAGAGACAGGGGATTTAAAACAATCTCCTTGAATTCCTGCCCTCTCCTTCCACTCCCACACTTCGGGGAGCTTCCATTAATACCTACTCTGGGGAGGGTAACTTCTACATGTAACACCTCCCCCAAGAAGATAACTACCTTACCTAGATTATCTTCTAACAATACATCGTAGAAGTTGCTAACATCCAATCATAATACAAGTGTCTACTTCAATTACATAACTGTCGCACTATGCTACTAACAAGGAGTCAGCTAGCTAAGTAACAAGTACAGACTGCTGACCTACTCAGGGTTGTTGTCAATAGTAATACAGTCAGGACAACACCCCTGTACAAACCATTGTATTACTTTATAATAAGTGCATAAGCATATTAAGTGGCCCAGTACCAAAAGCATCTCTAAGACTGCATACTTCCTCTTTGGCTACGACCCACCATTGAGCAGGGCCACATCTGTATTTCCTACTAACCCTACCTGGATTAAAGCATCTAAACTCAAGTTCAAGCCTCTGTCATCAAGTGTCCCATCCAAGAACACTACACAGTGTCACACCATGGTGTCAGAAGACTAGAGCCTTCGCCTTCAACTCTGAAAAAGGAGGAAAAGTGAGTTTGGAAAAGTGCTCCGTCCGCCACACGAGGTAGGAAATTTCCATATTCCCTCAAGACTAGGCCAGCGTCTGGAACCTGCATTCCAAAGTGTGCACAGTGACAGCAACAGCCGTGCTAATGAGATCCCTGATCTTAGACCAGAGAGCTTTCCATCACTGTCTAGTTAGAAGTTAGACCAGGAGGTCAACCTTTGACAGATGTAAACAGTTATGGCTGCGCCCATGTAGGAAAGCTGTCGATTGAGTTTCCAGCTGTAAGAACTGTTCTAAGAAGGAAACAGAGATGAAATATGCTGGCAAATCACCCCAGATTAACTGGGATAGTGCTAACCTTGATGAGGAATGGAAACGATTCAAGCAACATGCCGAACTGATGTTCACTGGTCCCTTGAGTAAGAAGAATGAAGCAGAGAAATGTAGCTTCCTGCAGATTTGGGTCGGTGAACAGGGACGAGACATTTGTAGCACATGGAAGATAGAGGCCGAAGAAGTAAACAAGTTGGCCACGTATTACAAGAAGTTCTCGGATTATGTCAAACCAAAGAAGAACAAGATACTGGCTAGGTACAAGTTTCACACACGTGTCCAGTCATCTGCCGAGCCTATCGAGCAATTCGTGACTGATCTAAAGGTACTAGCCAGAGACTGTGATTTCAAGGATCAAGACACACAAGACGAAATGGTCTTGGATCGACTGGTATTTGGGACCAATAACGAGAATATACGGTTGAAACTCATTGACAAGGGTAGTGAGTTGAAGCTGAGTGACGCAATCGACACAGCTCGTACATATGAGGTCAGCCAGTCAACCTTGAAGTCGATCCAGCCAGTTGCAGCACATGAGGTCAGGTCCAGCAGAGGGACATAAGGACGTAAACCCTGGAAGGACAGCCACAGGAAGAAGGGCACGAACCCAGCCTGGAGGCAAACCAGGACCGGCCAGACAGAGCAAAGGAACAACTCATGTGGAAAGTGTGGAAGAGACCACAAAGCATCTGACACGTGTTCTGCGAGCGGCCAAAGCTGCAGGAAGTGCGGACGAAGGAACCACTTTGCCGCAGTGTGCAGGTCGAAGCCTACAGTGCAAGAAGTCAATTGCAACGTAGAAGAGTTCCACATAGAGACGGTGAACCAGAAGCACAAAGTAGGTGACCAAGCCTTTGTAGATCTGCGTGTCGCGGAGATGAACAAGAGTCTCCGTTGCAAGCTGGACACAGGAGCACAAGTGAATGTGCTGCCGGAGAAAATATTTCAACAGCTGAAAAACAAGTACGTGATGAAGGCAACCACGCGGCTGTACGGCTATGGCAATGTTCCTTTAGATGTAAGAGGAAAGTGTCGCCTCACATGCAGTTTCAAAGGAAGATCGGGAGATCTAGAATTCTACATCGTGAGAGCTGATGCCACGCCAGTACTGAGCCTTAAAGCGTGTCTATCCCTTGTTCTCATAAAGCTATAGTGTTGACAGTGCAAGAGGCGCAGACAGCCCAGAGCATTCTGGAGGAGTACAAAGACGTGTTTGAGGGAATCGGGCAGCTCCCAGGCGAACACTGGATCCAGCTCGACCACAGTGTACCGCCAAAGGTCCACCCGACAAGAAGAATTCCTGTATCACTGAGGGATCCGCTCAAAGCAGAGCTTGACAGAATGGAACGCCTCGGAGTGATAAGGAAAGTGGACGAACCGACGGACTGGGTAAATTCCCTTGTGGTGGTCGAGAAGCCACGCACCGTCAAACTAAGGGTGTGTTTGGATCCACGTGACCTGAATAAGGCGATCAAACGTGAACACTACCAGCTGCCAGCCCTTGATGATATCAGAACCAGGCTTGCAGGATCAAAGTACTTCTCAGTAGTAGATGCAAGGTCTGGATACTGGCAAGTCAAGCTTGACGAAGAAAGCTCCAAGCTGACAACTTTCAACACTGTGTACGGCAGATACCGCTTCACAAGATTAGCGTTTGGCGTCCATTCGGCGCAAGAAGTGTTCCAGAAACAAATGGACAAGATATTCCAGGAACTGGAAGGAGTAGAAGTCATTGTAGATGACATCCTTGTCCACGGACGGACAGAAGAGGAACACAACTCTCGGTTCAGAGCCATGCTCCAGAGAGCTCGTGACAAGTGCGTAAAGCTGAACCCAGAGAAAGTCGTCGTAGCTGCTCCAGAAGTAGGCTACTTTGGCCACATCCTCACGAGAGATGGGCTGAAACCTGATCCCAAGAAGGTAGACGCAATCACAAGCATGAAAGCGCCGACAAACAAGTCTGGGCATCAAATGGAAGGATAGGAAGGAGTGGATAACCAGTGAAACATGGCAAGCCATTGAAACTCGCAGGAAAGCGATTCTCGGTATTCAGTCACGTGACCCGACCTTAGCAACGGTTGCCGTCCGCCATTATTATTTTTTTTTATTCGTTTATCTAAGAGATGTACAAAGAAAAAAGAAAACAGTGTGGCAAGCCCCTCTTAATACAAATATACTAATACACAGAAATACATATTTGTGCTGTGACATTTTACAAAGAATGTTTGTCTCGAAAATCATGAAAATAATACATTACAGAAATTAGGTTTCTTATTCAATGCTGTACTCTTATAGATGTCATATTTTGCAGAAAGTAAACAGTGGTTCAGGTATCTATTTTTTTCCATCTTTTCAATTATACCATACAATATAACAATTCTTGTTAGTGCGATATGTTCAGAACAAGTGTCGAGCCACCATAGGCGAAAGTCATTCCAAAATTTAGTAACATAACTACAATCCACAAATAAGTGACTTAGACCTTGTTTACTATCGCAAAAAGGACATTTGTCCGAGTCTTTAACTCTAATTTTCTTTAAATAACAATTTGTCGGCAAAAATCTGTGTATTATCTTATACTGAAAATACTGTAATTTAACATTCTTAGTACATATGAAATGTAGTAAATACACATTTTTTAAGTTGTTTTCATGTTCAAAAGTTTTTAACAATTCGTCTTGGCCCGTTGGGGGTTCAAATGTTTGTTTTAAATACATGTCATACAACTGCTTACAAGAAAAAGTATGTGAAGCGATGGTTTCTTCCACCGAGTTATCAAGCTGATCCTTCTTTACTGTATCTTTCCAAAAATTAGGAATAGCTGATTTCAGGCTAGAATATCTAAGCATATCCACAGGTGTAAAAGTTATTTCATATTTCTGAGCCAGCTCACCTAATGTCAGGAAGTTACCATCACTTGACATAACATCACTTGACATGACATAACATCACATGTTTTCAAAATACCAGCTTGGCACCACCGGCTGTGCAATACAGATTTCCCGCCTACTAATATATATCTATTGTTCCAAATAATTTGTTTACTTATGTCGTCTTTAGATTTGGGAACTGATTGCACAATCGACTGCCACGCCTGCAATACAGTAGAACATCGGTAAATTAGACAGTTCTAAACATGATGTATCAAAGTTACATTTAAATAATAGTTCCCCACCCCACTTACTAAACATATATGCACAACTTTCACTTTTCTCAAGTTTCTTAATCCATGTCGCCTTAAGGGCTTTACATTTAATTGAAAAATCCACCATCGTTAGATGCCGTCCGCCATTATGTTGTTCGTACAACCCCGCGTCGCCTAAGCTTGGCATACATGGTTCGTTGTATTGTAGTCGGTTTGCAGGTCCAAAAGTGGTAAACACAGCGTAACTTTTCAACATGTGCCAAAGGTGATTAGGAATCAAGGAAAGGACCACGAAAAGCTGACCGAATAACATCGCAGATCGTGGATTTCTGCGATCAGCCGCGGGGATACGGCCCCAAAAATATCCTCGAAACTGGCGAGTTCGCGGTCGCCATTTTGTCTCTGAGAACTTGAGCTGCACCCGTCTGTTGACTGGGTCCCTACTCTCAATCTCGGAAGAAAGGAGTACAAACTCTGAAAGAAGGAGGGACGAAGAAAAACAACAGAAGGGGCAGGAGCGAGGGCCGAAAGGGTGAATGAACGCAACAAGCGGATCGCGGGTCGCCGAACCGTAAGAGTCTGGATCTTTGGAGACTGACGCCAAAAGGACGCCCGATGCTACTGGGCGACCGAATTATATTTAGAGTATGCTCAGCCTTCGTAAATTTCTGTCCTCCAATTGTACCCTTTGATTAAGTTTCCTATCCAGTCTTTGTTTTTATTTGGTAGTGATTGTTGTCATTGTTAGAATATTCATGTTACTGGTAAATCAAAATTGAATTTGCACAGAAGCCATACAAATTATGATGAACAACAACAAACAGCGGGTGCGCTACAAGGACTCTTTTTCGGAATGGAGCGAGACAACATGTGGTCTCCCCCAAGGGACTGTTTTGGGGCCCTTAGTTTTCCTGGCCTTGATAAACAGCGCCGCTGAAAACGCGACATCAAATCGATGGAAATTCGTGGACGATTTGAACTTGATCGAGAGTCGTCAGATAAGCGGGAACTCTACGATCCAACACGATGTCGACGAGTTGAATAACTGGTCAACGGTCCACAGAATGCAGCTTCACCCGAAAAAGTGCTAGGTTATGTACCTACACTTTTCGAGAACTGTACCACCACTTCCACCACTCAAAATAGACGACCACCCCCTACAGGAAGTGAAAGTGGCGAAGTTACTGGGCTTGCACCTGCAAGCAGACCTAAGATGGGACGTTCATGTGGAACACATGGTGAAGAAAGGCGGCACGAGGCTGTTCCTACTTAGAAAACTGAAGACTTTCCGATTATCTATAGAGGACTTACTCACAATCTACACAAGCTACGTCCGACCAGTGTGTGAGTACGCAGTACCAGCGTGGCATCCAGGCCTTACACAAGCACAACGTAACCAGCTGGAGAGAATCCAACGCCGTGCCGTCAGAACCATCCTTGGCAAAAACTACACTAACTATGCTGACGCCTGTCTCCTCCTTGGCCTCGAGACTTTGGAACGACGGCGAGACCACCTCTGCTTGACTTTTGCCAAAAAACTCTTACAATCTCCCGACTACCGGCATTGGTTCGCTCCCCGCCGTGGGGACATCAGTGGACGTACAACACGGTCCAGTAACCAGATTGACTGTTTTAGAACAAGAACCGAACGCTTTAGAAACAGCGCACTACCATACATGGTCAAGTTACTGAATAACTCTGAAACGGCAATGTAAGAGTAATCTGTTGCTAATGTTGTACAACAGCCTTTTTTTACTGCGTAACGTTTAACATGTATATTGACTATAAATTCATTTTCTAAAGCAGAGGAATATTTTACGATTTATAAAGTTTAACAATTTTTAATAATATGTAATAATTTTTTAACAATAATACCCATATTTTAATGACATTTTGTGACCTTGGAGCAATTCAGGCAGCCTGTATGGCTGCCTGCGAGTCTGTTGTCAATGTGATGGTAATTGAAATTGTGTATGTCTGGAGTTTTCAATTTGAAATAAACCATTCTACTACTACTACTACTAGAACACAGACAATCATTCTGACGAGAAAATAAAAATACAACAAGCACAAATTTCGTGGATCTCTTGTAGTTCATCTTTACTCTGACTCAGATTGCTCAAAACTTATCATATGCGGAGTACCAATTGTAACTAAACAGGTCTGATGGTTCCACCGGTGGCAGGCATAATTTGTGTATCAAACTGATCACTGGGTACAGTCACAGGATCAATGTCAATTACTGATATTGTCTCAACATATCTTTTCTTTACGTGGTTTTCTAAACAAACCGCATACTGGGACAGCACTGGCACTGTTAAATACCGATTAAACATTAGCTTACACGGTGATTTTGATGCACTTGGCACTTGCGCCAAGGTGCTAAGATAAAAGGCTCACACTCCGACAGTCCGAGTTCACCACGACAGCCCAAAAAATCTCCGGTCCTAGCACTGGAAATGTCGTCAAGATTCTGCTTGAGTCCTATTGACAATATTCACAATCTATTCCACTCTACTCTACTTTAAGCACATCTTGTGAGATGTTATCCCGAAAGTTTTTTTCAAGGTGAAACTACGTAAACAAGCGCCCTCCTTCCAACGCTGATAATTTTTACTCCCGTAAACTCAAGACGGCCTACAAAATTTCTGTCAACAAGGATTACAAACCATCATGTGAAATGTTTTATGGGATTCCACCAGAGAGATGCTGGTATTGTGGGTACTTTTTGAACTATTCCAGGAAGAATTCCAGCGAGATTAAAAGTACACAACAAAGTCGCCCGGGCATGGGTCAAAACAAGTAGCACTTTGCAATATTACTATATCGAATATTGACCCCAAATCCATGAATTTTGAAACCACAGTCTCTGGTAAAAACAAGGATTTACATTACCAAGAAAAGCTGAAACCTATGGCTTACCATTGACTGAAGATCACCCGCCCGCTCCACCCCAAAATGGTTGTTCAGGATCCCACTACGCGAGTTTGTCACGAGAATGAATCACACAGGCCAAGGAAAGTTCCGCTGGACGGACAGACGGTTGACTCAAACACAGAGGACTGCTCAAGACACACTTTCCAGAACAAGTTCTCTTTCTTTTTATTCATCTATGCTGAGCTATGTTCATGCATTTTCTGTTTTACGCCTAGCAAAGATGGTGGTCTCTGGAGTAAGGTATCATCACATATTCCAAGCTTTTGCGGAATGACAGTGCTCGGTGGGAAGGTTTACATCTATGGAGGCATTGACAAAGACAAAGGTACTAAAAGAATCTTGTCTGGTCAGAGGTCAACTTCCGAGAGGTGGCCAGCCTTTTCAAGGTCTCAGCGGCAGCCAGCTTATTTTCATCTCAAATTCACCGACACTGGACCCATTCCGACTCAAAACCTTATTGAGGCGTGCATGTGTCAAGTCTTCCCTTTTTTTAGGGCAAATTGGCCTGTAAAAGGTGATTTTATTTGTCTGGTTTGCCGGGAGAAGCTTGAAGGGGAGGGCGGCCTGACGTGAGTAGACACGTACCTATTCTGTTTACCTAGATGCGTAAGAGTTTATTGATATTTCTTGTTGTGCGTATTCTCTTGAAAGATATTGAATGTAAATCTGTCTACAGTTTAAGATTCTGAGCCAGGTAATGTACATCACTTTTGATATCAATTGCTACCTGCCATATTTTTTTACCACCGTATCAATTTTGCTAGTTTCCCTCTAGTCACCACCTGGTAGAAGTAGCTTTCTCCTAACTTACTGGCATTATTGAATCATGTAGTGTACCCAGCATTCCAGTTGTGTAAAAAGCCATGTAAAACTATGTCCCCTTATTGCTACCGTCTGAACACAAGTACGAGCTAAACAGCTGAGGATACGATCTATTATTGATATGTAAATCTGAGGGCACCTTAGCCTATAAAATCTACATTGTGTGTCCAACTAGTTAATCTGGAAACAACAGTGTTAAGCCTTGCTAGTAAAGACCTACGCTTAAAAGCAGAAAAATGAAACCTGAACTATTGTTCGTGCATATTTGCTTGTTACTCTGTCCAAACCCTGGTCCACAGCACCAACTTATTGTGGCGACAACAAATGTAAGAAGCCTCAACCCCAACACAGACCATGGCATTGCAAAGTTAGATGAACTGGAACATCATCTGCATAAGGAGAATATCTCCATACTTAGTCTCACCGAGACATGGCTTAATCAGAGCATCCAGGACAGCGATTGACATTTCAGGATACTCCACATTGTTCAGAAAAGACCGTAGTGGACAGACAGGGTGCGGCGTTGCCTTACTTGTCAGCGACATCCTGGCATGCAAACATAGACAAGACCTGGAGGCTACTAGCACCCAATGGGAAGACCTCTGGATCGAAACTTCGATCGGTGGACAGAAACTTCTCATTGCCTTTATCTACAGACCTCCTTCTACCACGGACATTTTCTTTGAACAGTTTGAACAGAGCGTCTCCCAGGCAGCATCCGAAAAGAAACAGATCATCATAACTGGCGACTTCAACTGTCACAACAAGGACTGGGGTGGGGCGTCTACTGACAACAATGGACAAATGCTGGCTGATATAGTTGATAGGTACGGACTCTACCAGGCTCAACACCAGAGTACTAGGGTCACACCGACCAGTAATAGTGTCCTAGACCTAGTTATCCTTTCTGACCCTTCTAGAATCAACAAGATGTATACGTTAGCACCTGTAGGTACATCCGACCACTCGGTCGTGGTTTGTCAGCTTAACATGTATTTTCCCAAAAGCAGCGCCAAACGGCACATCTGGCAGTATGCCAAAGCTGACTTCGACCGCTTCAGGTCTGAATTAGGTAAGGCAAATTTGTCCTCTGTCGTGTCAGGCAACATAGATGTTAGATGGAACGGCTGGAAGGACAAATTTCTCAAAATATCGAAAAGCAAAATTCCACATAAAACTGTTAAAGTGACTCTTCGACAGGACAAGCCCTGGATCACTGGGGAGTTACTGCATGGACATGATCACGCAGAAAGCAGACCTGTATCGACTGTACAAGTCAAATCCTTCCCAAACTAACTGGAGCAACTACACACAATGTAAGAACGCCCTCACCACAGAACTGAGACGTGTAGAACGTATTATGGCTCCGCCGGCGACAGGATTAAGAACTCAGACGACTCAAAACTTCTGTGGTCGGTGTTAAACAGAGCCACCGGGAAGGGAAGGTCGGGTTTCCCTGCACTCTCCAGTCAGGGGCGTACACATGACAAAGACTAGAGTTCGGAGGGCTCATGCCTTCGACAGTGTGATATTGTTTTGGTGAGTGTTGTGTGTGTGTAAATGACGCTCCTTTCGCTACTGAGGCACTTCTGACGCATCTGTGTGAGTGCGTCAACAGTCCACACTAAAAGCTGGCAAAGCAATCAAAATGTCTTCTTGAAGATAGCCCGAAATGTGTCACCAGTGCCTTCCATGTTCAAGTTCATCTTCAGTATCCTGAGTACGCACACCTCGCCACTAAGCTGGACATCAATAAATTAACTGCCTGCTTGCCACTGAGCCACGGAATCTTACGCAATTTTAAACAAAAGAACAATTACTTACTGATAACCCTTACCTACCCACTTCAAGGTCACTTCTTTATGGTGTTCATGTTCGCAACGTATCTCAGAATAAAACGACACCCCTCAAACTATAACGTGATGGTGTTTTGAGTTCAGTGCAACGTCTCTCAAAATAAAACGACACCCCTCATACTATAGATGAACCGTCCCCACCTATCGTCTTTCTCCACATTCATTTGTCATTCTCATACAACATCCCTTAACCGTTTGCTTTCACACGTGTTCCTGACACAAACTTCGAACAACTTATGTTTACATATATACCTACACGTATCAATGACGAGAGCTCCACCAGGCCGGCTGCGGTTATCAATGTTGTTTCAACAAACAACTCAACACAAGACATGTTTTTCTAGGCTGCAGTCACAACTCCCTGGCTGTAACTTGTTATTTCAACTTACCAGAAGGACCAAGACATCGCCTGCACTTAAAAATGTCCACACAAAATGTCCCATTACAGTAAATCACAACCTTTTACAGACTCCAAACTTGAACCCTCAATCTAACAACCTTATCTCATTCACAATAAAAAACCAAGAACATTGCTCTTCCACAACTTGAACTACTGACAGACAATCCAACGATCACCAAAAGACCACTACAACAACGGGCGGACCTTCCACAACGCCCATGTCCAAACGAGACCTTCCTATCATCAACAATAACATGCTCAAAAATCGTGAACTTCCATTTGCAGATTCTCGACTTATCTTGTTACCAGCAAAAACGACCAACACAAAAGGTCTACTTCAATGACGTTGAAACCTCCAACGAGGCCCATTTCCGAACTTGACCTTCGTATCCTCAAGAATAACTTGTATAGTCAAAATGGTGACAATCCATTGAAGGATTCTCGAGTTATCTTGTCCACAACAAAAAACGCTAATATAAAAGGTCACCTACACTGACCTTGGGACCTCCCTCGAGGCCCATTTTTAGCCTTAACAATGGCCACACCGGGGACAACCTGCCTGCCAAAAATCGTGAACATCGAACCTTGTCTTCTAGAGTTATCGTGCATAATCTGCCAAACTGTATCTAAACGATCCCATAGCCTTCTCTCGAAGGCAATAACGACAAGGCCGAACTTCTCAACAACATATTCGTTCGGACCACCAAGGACAGTACCCATCCAGACTACTTGAAGAGACTCCCGAAGTTCACACAAAATGAACTCAGCACCATACAACTGTCGGTCGAGGAGGTCTACAATGTCCTACATTGCTTGCGTGCAAACAAAATCCCCGGCCCAGATGGTATACCGAATCGCCTCCTGAAGGAAGCGGCACCAGTGATTAGTGCATCCCTGTGCGAGTTGTTCAACTTCTCACTCGCGTCCGGCCACTTCCCAAGAGAGTGAAAACAGTCCAACATCTCACCAGTCCACAAGAAGGGAGATAAGACAGATCCAAACAACTACCGGCCCATTGCCCTTCTGCCAACAGTTGCAAAAGTCCTTGAGAGACTTGTGCACAACAGTCTCTACAAGCACCTTAGGGACAATAACCTACTGAACCCCAAACAGTCTGGTTTTAGGAAGGGGGACGGAACCGTCCTCCAACTTCTTCGTCTAATCGACGATTGGGGAAAATCGATAGATGACCCCAACGTCGCCTGCACCGCTGTGGTGTTCTTGGACGTGAGTCGTGCCTTTGACACCGTATCGCACGACGGCCTGATATGGAATCAGCGGCCTACTCTGCAACTGGTTCTCCGACTACTTATCTAATCGCCAACAACGCCATCAACGGTGTGGCATCTTCCTGGGGTTCTACAACAGCTGGCGTACCGCAGGGTAGTATCCTTGGCCCATTGTTGTTTCTAATATATCTAAACGACATCCAAGAGTTACCCAGCAAATCTAGCATCAATTGCGTTGCGTACGACACCTCTTTGTACAACTCCGGACGCACTGCCGTTGAAGTGGCCAGGACGACCAACGCTGACCTGTGTCTTGTCTCCAACTGGTTTCACGACTGGGGGTTGCAACTGCACCCCGACAAATGTAAAGTCATGTGTATCAGGACACTCCAAAGTAAAGTTAAACTAACCCCCCTCTACTTAGCAGGCCAGCTCGTTGAAGAGGTGACCTGTTACACACACCTAGGTGTCACACTTGACTATGCTGGAAGGAACACGCAGAAGGGTCTGCCGCAAGTCAAGGCAAGTTCTAGGACTGCTAGAAAAACTCAAAAGCAAGCTACCTCGTGAAGCCATGGAGATTGCGTACAACACTCTCGTCCGCACTAAGCTGGAATATGCGTCCGTTCTCTTAAGTAACATCAGCACCACGGCAGCTAAATCTCTTGAGCAAGTCCAGTACCATGCGGGGCGCCTCGTCTCAGGTGCAATGGCACGCACGCCTCATGGCAAACTCCTGGAAGAACTGGAGTGGGATAGTCTCGCAACCAGAAGAGACTTCAACAGATTAGTGATCATGTACAAACTGGTATCAGGTTCTGTCCCATCCCACCTCCAGCTCTTAATTCCCACCACAAGAGATAGCCGAAGACAACTAAATCTCCGCCTACGGAACGACACACATCTGCACGTTCCTTACTGCAGAACAACCACCTACGGAAGCAGCTTTGTTCCATATACCAAACGTCTCTGGAACAACCTTCCGAAGGAAGTGAAGGAGACCGCCTCCCTCCTCCAGTTCAAGCAGAGGTGTAGAGCCCACATGCTGTAAACTCGTCATCACCAGGAGTACCGTATGTAGTGATGTGAACTAAGCTAATGTGTTAGGACTGCTCCACCCACGCATACCAAGGCAGACCAAGGCCACGCACCAGTAATAGAGGACAGATGTTAGACTTAGCCCTCCTACAAACTTGTCACTGTATATCCGAGCACAGTAGAGTACAGTCATGAAAACTCCTCCGGTGTGAGATTCATTATTGAGTATTCTTGAGTGTTGGAGAGAACACTACACCGTAGGCTTGGTGACCGCCGTAGCAACATACTTGCCACGAGACTCCGCATTGGCTGGTGCCAGCTTAACTCCACGCTGGCCAAGTTCAACCTTACCACCCGGGGATGTGCCTGTGGTGCGACCTCTGAGACAGTCGCGCACTTCCTCCTGCACTGCCCCTTGCACGCAGCTGCACGACAAGACCTTGCCACAGCTGTGTACCGCCTGGTGAGACGGCCCCTCTCCACCAGTGTTCTACTCACGGGTCCCCAGGCAATGGCATTACACTGAACAAAAGCCTCTTACATGTCTTCCACACCTACATCACTTCAACAAACCGTTTCTAGGCACTTCCAGCTGTTCCTCCTAGCCCTGTTACCTGCACCTGCAATGTAGTATCAATTTTTTTCTCTTATGTGGCAGTCTCCTTTTGGACCTCAGACCTCCAAACGCGTTTTTAATGATGTACATATATGTAATTAATTAATCAGATTGACATAGGTTATTAAGTTTGTGTGATTGTAATGTATTTTGACATAATGTGCCCTGTGTGTTTTGTCCCTTTATGTTGACTCTCTAATATCAGCTATGCTGCATTGAGAGTATGTGTAATGTTCTGTTGCATTTTCAATAAATTAAAAAAAATTATTGAGAAAGTATGGCATTTAGGTGACAGGCATACGGCTCCTGTCCATAGTAGGACTCCGAGCAGCAAGCCTTTGAAGTTCATTCACACACCCACGCAAGAACCCACCGGAGCACGCTGGATGCAGATCAACAGGTCAGATAACTTTGTTTGTTTGACTCAGAGGCTTTTTCTAGTTGCTCATATATGTATGTGTTAACAAGTTCTGTTAGTTCATTAGTGACGCTGAAGAAGAGTGGCTGTCACTCAAAGCGTTCAGAATTTATCTCCATAATCTATCCAGTAGTAGTTCGAATTTTCAATGAGTGTTTGAGGCTTTATTTATTCATTAAATGTTCAAATTGGTAAAGGGATGCATGTCTTGATTAGCAACAATGGTTTGAGGCACATTTTTTGTGCACTGTTGAAGCTCAACTGTTAATTTGTTGACTTGTTCAAGTACAATATAGGTCTGGGCTTGTACCTAATCCCGTCTACCTGTACCCGTACCTGTACCTAAAATTTGTTTTGTTTTTTTATTTATTATAACATTTAGTAACAAGACAGGATGACGACATACTCAAGCTACAATGCTTATGTTTGTGTCGTCATCGTTACAAAGATATATACATGTAGTCACAAATACAGACATGCAAAGCATAAGAGTAATAAGGTAAACTAAAGTAAGCCGCATTATAACTAAATCATAAAATATGTAACAAATATATAACAGTATATGCAGGTACATGCATCTGTTGCTGCTATCTAGTTGACTTATGACACCGCTTATGATTTAACTGTGTAAGAATTATCTTCTTCCAAGATGGTAACTTTTTTTCATTTTTTGTATAATTGCAGCATCATGGGAAAGAAACATCCTAAAAGGCCTGGGAAGTACATTAAAGAACAACGGCTGCTTCTACATGTTACCAGCAGCTCGACAGGTAGACCAAAGAAAGTACACTTCACTGTTGGCCCAAGGAGGGGGGGGATCGATAGGTAACAATACAGGTTTGACTGAAACGGCTGCAGTTCCAAATCCACATGTAGATCTGCAACATGATGAACAGCCACCACAAGAAGATCCTCAGCCTGCTCCATCCAGATACAGCTTACACAAGCAGCGCGAGATCAATGCATGGAAAGATGTGAGAGAACCCATCTTCTGCACATCTCTGAAGCTGTCTGGACCTCTGTCCAATACGTGTTCCATATGTCGGAAAGAGCACACAGAGGACATGTCCTTGTATCGCTGTATGGACTGTGGACCTACTGCCACATTTTGCATTGAATGCCTCAAACAACAGCACAAAAACTCACTTCACCTGCCTGAAGTATGGAAGGTAGATGTTTGTTATTGCTATTTTGATTATAGAAATGCTTGTTAATCTGTCAGGTTTGAGGTCCGTCCACATAGACCCCGTTCATACCAGACTTCATTCAAAAAACAGTTGAAACCGCTAAATAATTAGCAAGCGAAAACCTGGCTAAAACCTCTAGTATTCATACCAGACTTTACATACTAGTAACCGGTTTTGTACAAATCCTGTCCAGTCACTGGTGAATATCCAATTAATCTGCCATGATGCAGTTTGAACAAGAATTCAGAGACTTGTACCTACATGAAAAATTGTAATTTCATTTTGTTTTGGGATTTTTCTCAATGACCACGGAGATGTGATGATTACATGTAGCATAATCTATTCTATATATGTTTTTCTGAACTGAAATGCATATGTATCTCATGTGAAAGTCCTATCCATGGGCAAGGTTTTGTTATAGCATTTAATATCAATTATGCAGATTGCCTTCATATTAACGTCCTCATCATCATTGCTTTATTCAGTAAAAAAATCGGTATTGCAGTATTCACCGAAATTTCGTCATTTGCATAAATTACATTCAATTGTGTACATCCCTGTCTAAGATATCTACATACCAAAAATTAGGAAAACTCATTATTTCTTTCTTGATTTATCCACTTTTAAAGATTTCGCTGGAAGCTCTCTTGCAGTTCCAGAACAAGCTGCTACTAGTGCTAGGGGGACCAAACCCACACCAATTGTTCCTGACAGGAAAAGATATGTCACCAAATATTCAAGACCATAGCATGTTCAGGACAAATGATACAAAAAATGGAAGCAGTACTAAGGTCAGCCACCAGGAGACCCAGATTTGACCTTACCCTTTGTCCTTCTTAGACCTACCATCACAATAAATATCATCACAATCCATAAAGGCATTATTTGAATTATTATTATGAATTTATGCTGACCACAATATGTATTGCGGAAACACAGGAAGACAGACAGACATGCTGCAAACAATACATACAATTTCATATAGATGATAACCGTTCCTCCCGCATTTCAGATTGCCACTGTAAGTGCCAACTTCCAAATTTGAATTTCCCGCCAGTAGATTAAGTTAGTATAGCTTCCCGCCAAATCCCTGCCCCCCTGAGCGCCAGGGTAGGGAGCCCGTCTGTCTGGGATTTAGACAAGGAGACAGGCAGCGCATAGGGCACAAGCAGAGAGGCAGAAGTCTGGTGTGGTTCCTGAGTAGGACCACAAAGGCCTGGGCACAGGAGATACCAAAGGATATTCTGTGGAAGGACGATGAGACCATACCAGTTTTACGCCAAGAACTCGCCAGGAACTCGCTAAGAACTAGACAAGAATTCACCAGGAACTCGCTAAGAACTTGTCAAGAACTCGTCAAGAAGTTAACAAGAACTTGTGCTTTGTTCCTCGAATTGGGATCAAGAAATCAAACTACCCTAGGAATACAATTACCAACAAGAACTCTACCAGCAAATTCAGAAACATCGAACTTATACGGCGGAAGTAGAACAGGGCGGATTTCAGTTTGTATTACTAACTCTACTGAAGATTAAACATTTATGACGTATTCCAATCAGTTTGTACGACTTCTTCCCTGAAGACCAACAGAGGTGAGTTCGGTAACACTTCCTCACACGTCCATCCCATGCAGAATAGCAGCAGCCACAGTAATAAAGTGGTGCTGCGCCTACAGCCACCATGCTGACCCCATGAAACTTGAATTATGATGTAAAAACCGTTTGAATAAACCCTTAGCGTTCAGACCTGTTTTTTGGTCCCCCCCCCCCCAAAAAAAAAAACACCTGACAGATGGGGGGTGTTGCAGTTGATTTGCGTTCAGAGTAGGCTAAATTTGGAAAAACTGTTTGAAACTGCTGAATAAAAGTCTGGTATGAACAAGGTCATACACACACAGTTTGACAGTTGAAATATTTAGTCACAAACACATTAAAGCCCTACCCATGAGAAGTAATGACAGGAACAGATTGCATCCAATTAGTGAATCTTGTTCAAAGTATTAAAATATTTTTCTTCTCTTTAATAACAGTGTACATGTAATTCCTACTGCCAGTATACATTGTTCTGCAACATTCATTCTCTGGAAAATCAACCTTGTGTTCCAATCATGAATCCAATGTGACTTTTCAAATCAGTCATGCCGTCAAAGGTGTACATGTATAAAAGCAGCTAATTGGCTTAGTATTTGCAACATCAAAAATGTCATCATTAGAGCTGAATTAGCTTTGATAGTTGTCTTTTATCTACCTAAACATTATTAAAAACAGTTTGAACATTAACTGCATGTGGCTCTAATGAGCAGCACAATGTAATTGCAAGCCAATGTCGTCTTACACTACTGTACTACATGTAGTACCTGATTTTAGGACATTGCAAGCCAATGATGTCATTCC
Source organism: Branchiostoma belcheri (assembly GCF_001625305.1). Lineage (NCBI taxonomy): Eukaryota > Metazoa > Chordata > Leptocardii > Amphioxiformes > Branchiostomatidae > Branchiostoma > Branchiostoma belcheri. Next base: position 17,553 of record NW_017803918.1, on the reverse strand, counting down.
TTTGAATTCTCTGTAAGGTAATGCTGACTTGTTTATCATAGTTATAAACTGATCCCTTTTATACATTTTAAAAGTCACTGTACCATCAGAAATGGAAAGCTGTCTTAGCCTGATATTAACTTGTACCATTGCTACAGGTCCTGGAGTAACTGTCTGCAGTGAGCGGTACAGATTTAAAACTTAGTAGTAGTGTGAATATAATAACATGTAATACAACTTATAAAAGTGATGATTACTTGCTTCTACAAGTGAGTAGTACTTAAAAAATATGTATTGTTGCAGTATAACATTTTCTAAATTAGTTGTATGAACATCCCATGACATGTCTTTTTGTCTTGTTACAATTAGGATCACTGTTTTCAACCAATGCTGGACATCTGTAACTTCCTTCATCGGGTTGACCATCCATCCTGTCCATCATCCTATTACAGGGAAGTCCGTGTGTTTGATAATTCTGGTAAGTCATCTAGCTACATCCTAAATGTTATCAGAACTTGCTACCAAATGTATGTTGATAATAGATGATGCAAATTTACAGCCCAATTCTAATTGCAAGTACAGGTTGTTGTGATATTAAGCAAAGTTGGACGACACCCCTCTAACTCTCTGTGATAGACTAGTCCATATCTGAATATTAAGTAGCTCAGTCTAGTAGAGTAACCCCAGACTCTAGTTCCCCCTCTTTCTGCCTGGACTCCAGACTGAGCACATCCACGTTTGTACCGTTACTAACCCTTCTGGATTAAAGCATCTAAAAAGGCAACTCAAGGTCTCTGTCCAAATCCACTGTCGAGTTCTAAGAGTACATCATGGTGTCAGAAGTTCAAGAACCTTGGCTTTTCAACCCTCAAGAAGGAGGAAAAGGCAAGTTCTTAAGACAAAAGTGCAGTTTTGAAGACAGCATGCCACGAGGTAGGAGAATTCCTATATTCCCTATAGCCTGAAGCAGGCGGTAGCCGTCAAACAGCCAGGAAGTGGCAGGTCAGACGTGCAGGCATTCCAGACAGAGCGTCTACATCTGAGCCTTGCTAACCCTGAACTCTGAACTCTAGACAAGTGTGATAATTGGAAAAACAAGCCCAGGCAGCTGCAAGTTTTTAAAAAGTTTGACAAGCAGAAAACAAGCCTAAAAGATGGCGGAAGGTCGCAGTTTGAGGGCACCAGGGCCGCTCGATGTAAATTCCAGAAACCTAAGCCTAACGTGGAAAAGATGGAAGGAAGAAATACAATTATATATTGATCTAGCAGTGGAAGACGATGCTGCTAATAGAAGAAAGACCCTTCTATACTTAATGGGTGAAAATGACACGGAAAGTGTATGGC
>NW_017803918.1:4366-16210 GCF_001625305.1 Branchiostoma belcheri | reverse complement strand
CGGTTCAGAGCCATGCTCCAGAGAGCTCGTGACAAGTGCGTCAAACTGAACCCTGAGAAAGTCGTCGTAGCTGCTCCAGAAGTAGGCTACTTCGGACATATCCTCACGAGGACGGGTTGAAGCCAGACCCGAAGAAAGTTAGAGCCATTACCAGCATGAAGGCACCCACCAACAAGGCAGAGGTGATGACGATGCTAGGGATGGTCAACTATCTCGCAAAGTTTACCCCTAACCTGTCAGAGGTTACGGCACCGCTGCGAGAGCTTCTCAGAGAAGACATAGAGTTTGTGTGGGACAACAAGAGGAAACAAGCGTTCGCCGACATGAAGAAAGTCGTAGCCGAAGCCTCCACGTTGTCGTACTACGACCCACACAAAGAAGCAACCCTGCAAGTAGATGCGTCCAAGTACGGACTAGGAGCTGTCCTGATGCAAGAAGGAAGACCAGTCGCGTACGCATCAAAGTCGTTGAATACGACAGAGGTCAACTATGCTCAAATCGAGAAAGAGCTCTACGCGATCGTGTTTGGATGTGAGAGATTCCACCAATACGTGTATGGCCGAAGCGTCACGGTAGAGTCAGACCACAAGCCACTAGAAGCAATCACCAGGAAACCACTAAGCTCAGCGCCGGCAATGCAACGGATGCTACTGAGATTACAGAAGTACGACCTGGTAGTGCAGCACAGACCTGGCAAGGATATACCAGTAGCCGACGCTCTGAGCAGGCTGTACCTGGAGGAGACTGACGACAGGTCAGAAACATTTGAGGCACAAGTGCACATGGTGAAAAGCAACCTGCCTGTGTCCTCACGGAGGATGGAAGAAGTCCGCCGAGAAACACGAGAAGACTCACAGTTAGTCACTCTCAAGGGCACCATCAAAGAAGGATGGCCCGACACGAAAGACAAGTGTGACCCGCAAATCGCAGAATACTGGAACCACCGAGACGAGCTGACCGTCCATGATGACGTGATCTTCAAAGGGCAGAAGATCTTGGTTCCAAGGTCAATGCGAAAAGAGATGCTAGACATCCTGCATGAAGGTCATCTGGGTCAAGAAAAGACAAAGGCAAGAGCCCGAGACATACTGTTCTGGCCAGGCCTAAACGCCCAGATTGACGAGAGGATCCAGAGATGTGCAGTATGCCAGGAACATCGATCCTCCAACGTGAAAGAGCCAATGACGCCACATCCGGTCCCGCAGAGACCGTGGCAGAAAGTCGCAACAGACCTGTTTCACTGGGACGGGAAAGACTTCATACTGATTGTGGACTACTACAGCAAGTACATAGAGTTCCACAAACTGGAGCGCACCCGATCCACAGACGTGATAATAAAGCTGAAGAAAACATTCGCAACACACGGAATCCCGGAGGAAGTCATCAGTGACAACGGACCGCAGTATGCGAGTGAAGAGTTTGCAAGATTCGCGCAAACGTGGTCGTTCACACACACCACGTCAAGCCCGCACTATCCTCAGTCAAACGGACTGGCTGAGAGAGCTGTGCAGACCATGAAACGCCTGTTACAGAAGGCGAGAGCGGATAACAAAGACCCGTTTCTCGCACTGCTGGAGTACAGGAACACTCCAGTAGACAACACACTACCGTCGCCGGCACAACTCCTGATGAGTCGAAGATTGCGCACGCGCCTGCCGACGACAAACGAACAGCTGACGCCGAAGTCTGTCAACCACGACAACGTGCGACGACAGCTAGAGCAGAAGCAGCAGCGTCAGAAGACGCAGTACGACAAGTCCAGCCGACCTCTCCCACCGATATCAACTGGAGAAGAAGTAAGGATACAGCAGCAAAACAAGACGTGGACACCTGCTACAGTTATCCAGCAGACAGAACAACCCAGATCATGGCTAGTAGAAACGCCAGACGGTGTGCAATATCGGAGAAACAGAAAGCATCTTCAGAAGATAAAAGAATCCAGCGTTGACACCAGCGACGAGTCCGCGCTCGACGAGTCTCCGACACCAGTCCTGAATGACACCGCAGCACAACCGTACATCACCCGATCTGGAAGAGCTGTGAAGCCACCCGTGAAATTGGACTTGTGAAATTTAAAGTTGACAGAACAAACCGGAAAACGGACTGTGATTCTGGACTACGATTCTGGACTTGAAGAAGTTAGCAAAGCAGCAAGTAGCAGTAATGCATGCGAGAAACTAGAATGCAGTGAATAGAGGTAATGCATGCCAAACAATTAACCTTTTAAACAAAGGGGGATGTTGTGATATTAAGCAAAGTTAGACGACACCTCTCTAACTCTCTGTGATAGACTAGTCCATATCTGAATATTAAGTAGCTCAGTCTAGTAGAGTAACCCCAGACTCTAGTTCCCCCTCTTTCTGCCTGGACTCCAGACTGAGCACATCCACGTTTGTACCGTTACTAACCCTTCTGGATTAAAGCATCTAAAAAGGCAACTCAAGGTCTCTGTCCAAATCCACTGTCGAGTTCTAAGAGTACATCACAGGTGACATAGGATCTATTGTAGATGGTCATATCTATAACAAGTCAGTCTCTAATCTTTTTGTTTTTCTAGGGCGACTGCGGTTTGTCCACATCAACTTCTGCAAGTGTGAACCTGAGCTAGTGTCATTAGTGAGATACGGTTTGTGGGGTGCATCAGAAAACCCGCAGACAGCCTTTGCCGTGTCCCTGTTGGAATGGCTTGTTATCCTTGGCAACGAATGCCATGTGTCTGTAGAAGGGTTCTGCAACTCTATTCGCTGGAAGAACAACCTCTCTCTTCCTGAGGTTAGTCTTGGTGTCTTTTATTTATACTATAAACTAAGCATATTCTTCCAATTTTCATTTCATTTAACAGAGGGACTGAAAGTGAAACTGACAGATTACACCATATGACTGACAGATTAATATGCTGTAAACTTACATACATGGTATATATATGTACATTTCACACAGATGAACAGTCTATACAGGTCTTTGGTGGGGGAACCCATCTCTTTGTTCAGACAATTCTTCTACCGGAAGTCGACATTGACAGACCTTTCCCCATGGCTGAATTATGGAACTATCTGTCCTGCTTGTCCCAAAGTAAGCCACCCCCCACCCCCATCATCTCATTCTGTAACAGTTTTTTTAGTAAAACTAGCTCTATTGTAAATACTACTATATCTTTTGTTTACGTTGACACTTTTGGAATAACGATCCCTCTCAGCAGAGCTAAGGCGGCCCAGGCCTGCCTTGCCATATACCTCATTTTAATATTATGATTGGCTACTTTAATATTGTAATAAACCAAGTGCGAGTGACTTGCTTGTAAATATGCATAAGTTTGAGTATCTGTTCACCGCCTTCGGTCCCGCCCGCTTTTGCATCTGTATCAAGCGTTAATTTCTCCTGGTGAGTTAATTGTTGGACCCCCAGGATTTTTTACAAGGTGGCCTCCAGCATACAGACAAAGGAAAAGCCAACACAGGTCTAGATTGCATCAAGGAGGTCAAAAAAATATTTTTTACCTGCATGATTGCATAGAGGTTTCATGTTTTTGGGCTGCACTGTAAAAGTCTGAAATAAATTCAACTCGGTGCGGTGAAATCGTCTCTCCCCGGCAAAATCCCTCAGCAGCAAAACGTAGCTGTCCCTCCACGCCACCCCCAAGAAATAATGCCCTGCCTCAGAAGTCTGCGAAGGAGGCTACGTTTCTCGGTCAATTTCTACTATTTATTCAGCATGCAAAGGAGTCTGAAGGAGGCTATTTGTGGCACAATGAAGCAAGTCGGAGGCCAAATCATTTTACGTTTACCGTTTCTGTCCTCTTGGTAGAAGCATGGAGGTAAAAATTAACAGTAATTTTTTTTACCCCCATGGTAGAAGCAAGGACATTATACACTCTGTATAATGTCCTTGGTACATGTAGAAGCAAGTAGTAACCTTGATACCAAGACCTATAGCGCACAAGGCCCCGAGTTAGCCAGAGTACAGGCTCAGGGCTATAACTGAGAGGCTCTGTGGTAAAATTTCTTCGGGGGCATGTTAGTCCGGGACCCGAGAAGCTGGCCTAATTGTACGCCCTGGAAACAGTCTGGCGCCCAGGCTAGTTAGAAGCAGCCTGATAGAAAAAAATGCCCTTCCCGTGCGTGATATTTAAACAATCACAACACATCATGTAATTTTTGCTACTTTGTAACCCATTTTATTATCTGCCTACTTGAATCACTGGATCTCGTGATACGAGTCTCCCAGTCCATTTTCTGAGAGGAAATTATGTATATATACCATAGATTGTTGAGCAAAACTAGCTAAAATACGGTAATAAATGTTCTTCAGCCTTTGTTATGAAGACTTTTGGCATTTGCAACTTTTTTCGTTTCGTTTTGTCTTCTCTCTTACAACCAACCTCCTTTCAAGTAAGGTAAAGACAACAATGTGACAGTCCCTGACTCACAGAACTGCGCATAACAATACGTCCTTATGCAAATGCGGATGGCTCATAATTGTGTCTCGTGGAGGTGCTAAAACACCTAATTGATGTGGCTGTCAACATGATTAATTGTGATTGATGGGAGAAAATGGGCAAAATGTGGCTTTCCTGCTACAAATTTGTAGTACAAACTTTGAACGATTTTAAAGAACTATAGCCACCTTTCAGGAAGGAAAACAAGTATGTCAAATGATGCGTCATGTCCCGTTCTACACCAAAACGATATGAATATTTTGTTAAATGATTGCTACATTTTGTTATAAGCCAATTTCTAAAGAGCTAACCTCAAAATCTATCAATGATATTCATAAAAAACAATTTTTCAAAACAAAGGAAAGGAAATCTTGATTTGACTCACCAGTTTATGTTGGCATTATTATTCTAATGTTGTTCTAATGGCATTATTATTTTCATAATAGACTTAACATAACAACATCAAATTTATTTAGACGCACTGATATTCATCTAATTTATCTCCCCTGCAAATTTGAGCCATTTTGAAACATGTATTGTCGAGTTATTACAAGTTTTATTCAGGACCTAAGTGGTAGCTAGAATATGCCCTGGGCCGCCTTAGCTCTGCTGAGCTATGGTATATATAGGTGTGTTATTTTTCTGCCTTCTTTCAATTTCTAGCAAAATGGGGAGCAGACCATCCTGCTTGATGGAAACTTTGGACTGGTCCGTAAGGCCAGTTCAGGCACCAGCATTGTCCCGCCACACCATGGTAGTCGGCTATTTCTGGAAGATGAAGTGGTGAAGACTTTCCTTGAGAAGTACAAGAACAAGGATCAAGCCAAACCTGATGAGGCAACAACAATATTTACTTTCCTATATAATGTGAAACTTGTATGTCAAATTGTGTAATCTGTGATCCTATAACAGCACTGATTGTCTATGCCTTAGAATTTAAAACCACATTTTTCTTTCTTTTTACATATACAGGCATAGCTTACTTTTACTTATGTACATGTAGTTATTTAATACTTCTTTTTATTTTCTAAACAGGACTGTAATCACTTCCAGGCAGGCTCAAAGATAAGGTCTACCAACAGACAGGAGAAGTAAGATGTCAGTGGCGTGTTTGGTTCTTCCTGTAGGCATGAAATGCCAATCAGATTCCTAAACATGTCACGAGGAGAGAGGTTAGTTAGTACAGTATGATTATTTGATATGTTCCACATCTGCCTATTAAAATTAGGGGTGTATGGGGTATATTAGAAGTAAGAGTAACCAATTGTTAATTTTTAGTTACAAATGTTAATTTTTCTAAATGTAGGCATTTTGAGCTATGACCCATGTTTTGGGGTAGGAATGCAGGGTCCACTCTGAGATGTAATCATATTAATAACATGTATGTCAACAATTGCTAGTCATTTATTTAACTAAGAGTAACTAAAGATAATAGTTACATTTTAACTGAATATTGTTTTTTTTTATGGTTTTCAATAGTCTGGGATATCCTGTCCTCCTAATTCAACAATTGGTTCAGCAGGCACAACTCAAAAATATCCGCCTGCGTGTGGTGTATGACATCGGATGTGTCTTGGAAGCTCATCTGAAAGTGAGTCATTTTCTGTAACTTTTCTTGACCGTTGCTTAGCTTTACATATTGTATGTTTATTTTAAAAACAAACTGAAAAGTAGTTCATGTGTCACGTTCTTTTTGATCTTATCAAATCTTTGTATCTAATTTCTAAATGGACCTTTTGGCAGTCATTTGTAAATGGTAGGACACACTGATTTGATTATATGGATGACATACGCTCGTTCTTGCTACCATACTGTAAGTCCATTATGTCCTCGGTAGTCAGTCAACCTTTCATTGTCCAGACCACTTTAATTTCATTTTTACTTTTTTTTATTCCCCTTTTTCTTTATTAACACGCTTACATCAGTTTTTGTGTGCCCAAGTCATTTATATACTTCTGGAATCAAGTCAGTATGGCTTTACCCTACTTAACCATACTTATCATTTGTCTCACTTCTTTTGTCTTGCAGAGAACTAAACAACAAGATCTTCTGGATCGAGTTAATCTTGCAATACCCATTTCCATTGTACGGCACAAACACCTGTCAGGTACTTACAAATGTATTCCACTGTAATTACTTAGATGTGTATTTTAAATGATTTTCTTCTGAACCACAATACAGGACAATATTTTCAAAACTATGACTTCCAAACCTGAATTATTTTTGTGCTTCCCTGTGAAATCTATCACGTTTTAACTGCTTTGATGAAACAAAAATGCTAATTAATCTTATTGATCCTCTGTGAACTCCTGCAGATTTCATGTATTTGTGCCAATCACATCAATTGGTGTGATAACATATGATGTTCAAGAAATATCATACATTGTTATATATGTCTTGTATTTCAGATATTGTATAGCACCAGGAGGAAAGAGGGCTTTGGCCTGACTGATGGTGAGGGCATGGAAAGGATATGGTCTCACCTGAGGCCATTCTACAGGATTACAAAGGAGATGACGCCTTCTCATCGCATTGATCTACTGACTGATGCTGCTCTACATTATGCCAGGCGAAAGGCTACTGACATAGGTATGTGGATGTACTCACAGAGATTTTCTTGATGCATAAGTCATTAATTTCAACAAGCATTTTAAAGGATCATTTCTTGCTTAAGGACTTTTGTTATATTACTATTACTACATGTACTTTTTTAGTAAATCTGTTACAATTCACAGCCTTCTTTTTATAACAGGTAGACTGTATCATAACTTTCTAGGTAATGTTTACAGAATTTGTTACTCCTTGTGTCGAGAGTAGGTTTATTATGTGATCTTTACTAATGTTCTGTAGAAGCTGCTCTTCTACAAAGAATGGACAAGGCAGGAAAGATGCAAGCCCTGTCTGAAGAGAACATATGCGAAGTAGTGAAACAAGCACCAGGTAAATGTTGTTTGAAGATAAATTGACCAAGCACATTATTCTTTCAACCCTTTTCCCAATGCATGTTTTGCACTACTTGTGTTAAGGGTGCAACCCAAAATCCTCCAATGGTGTATGTTGATATAGCCAAGATATGGTACGTGATATGCTGCAGACCAACCATAGTGTATAATAGTTATGATATAATAATTACTTCATCTTTTTTATTTATCCCCCCACTTCATGATATAAAGATATGGGTATTAATGTGTTATATTGATGCCGATGTAACACAGTTTGTTTGCTCACTGTTTGAATGTGTTCACTGTATTGATGTATTGCTGTATATTTTACATAGTACCAGTCACAGAGGAGGACATGAGAAGAATGTATGTGAAAGAACAAGAAAACTTCCGACAAAAGAAGAATCAGGCGCCACCAGGTAAGAATGAGATTATACAATTTTTAGTCTAATGTTACAACAGTAAGAATTTTTAGGATTTTCTTGTGCTCTGCCACTACGGACTTACTTTTTGAGTCTTTGTAATGATCATGATATGTACGTAGAAAATGACTTTGGAAATGTTTGAATTTCTACCACTGACTATAGTCTTGTTTCTTAGCTGGTATGTGCAAGTGGAAGAAAGACTATGTGAAAACTCGGCTCAAGCACCAATCATTACAGTAGGTATTCATTATGTCTTTCTCATGTCAAAGTCAAAGGGTTGCTATGTACATCAGAAATTACTTATAATGGACTATTTTCAGTGACACTAATAGTCTGTGTGTAATGCTTCTTGATTACTCAGAGTTACAAAATTTTGTGAAGTTTGTATTCTTGAACAAGACAGATTTGATTTGCTGGTTTGATGTTTTGTTTATTGTTTGAAATTTATTCCTACATTTCTGGTTTGTTATTATGGGAAATGTAACCAACTTAGTTCTTTAGAGCCTTTAGTCAACAGATTTTCTTAAAAACATATGTACATTTTTTTAAAATTAACATTCAATGTTTAAAACAAAACCTGTTTCAAATGGATATTTAAAGTCAGATTAGATAGCATAGTCTAGTCAAAAACCCTAATATTGTTTAAAATTTGACTCCTAGAGAGGATATCCTTGCCACAGACGATGACACATCTTTGATGACAGTAGCTGTACACCAAAAGATTGAAAAACAGTAAGTGTTATTCATAACCATGATCTTTTTTTGCATCTAATGTAAAGATAAACGTCATTTTTGCTGAATTGCTACTGTACATGTACACTTTGTAAACGTGTCTCTGATGTCACTGCCTGAAATGGTCAATATGAAGAAATTGTACTAAGCAATTTCTACCAATATTCACTTTGTAATGCTTCTAAGTGATAGTGTTAATGCCATTCAGAGAATTGAAGGTTATGTAACATGTGTTTACTTTGTAGGTTGATGGCCAAAATTGAAAACTTTGAAGAGTCACCGCATAAGGCGTTGGGACATTGACAGTGCCAACTTCCAGTCTGTGTTGAAGGCGCTTGACCAAGAGGAGAGAACAAACCTTCTCACAGAGGCAAGGTCAGAAGCAAGCGAGAGAGTCTTCCTTCTAGCCTGCAAAGCCAGGTATCCAGGTGTGTATTTTGCTACAAATGAGTTATCCGCCTTCCATCAATTGTGCACATTGTCACCAATTGTGCCAACTTGTGGCTTGTGTTACAGATGTACATTTAAGCAAATGACAGCAGTGGAGCAAACAGTTCTGACCAATGCATTCTCTTGACTTGTCGTTTCAGATGGGCAGGCTATTGCAAAAAAGCTGTCTGGCCAGCTTCAGTCTATCAATTTGAAGCTGGCCAAGACAGTTAAAGAGTATAATAACTTGGAATGGCCACCACAGGACACAAAGTTTCCTTCAGTTATTGACATCGCTGAGGCCCGTGATCCCTATTGGCAGGGGTATTTCAACATGGATCTCCCAGTTGGGGTAAGTGATTAATGCTGCAGAATCAATTATGTTTGCAAAATGTTTCATTTACTGGCTGTTGTGTACATGCAATCTATATACATGTATGTCTTTTCCTTTTTACAGTATCTGTGCATTTAGAAGAAAAACAAATTCTACATGTTGGGGAGAAATGTAACTGCAAAAACAACTGCTCAAGTTATTTGGGAACAGTTTTTCCTAATACATGTACTCTGAAAATATTTGCTCTCAATACTTTGAAACTGAGCTAGAGCTAGGCAGAAGTTGTACATTTGTACAGTTGTACGGAAGCAACATTTATGTCCAACAGAGAGCATGGTGAACTTTTACTGGTTAAGCCATGAGGGGTTTAGTAATAAGCTGAAAGACTAACATATGTATTTAGTATCTTACTCATTTAGGTGACATGTGTACATGGTTGCTTTTTAAAATCATTTTATTGATTTATATAGATATATAGATAGATGATCGATAGATAGGTAGATAGATAGATAGATAGATAGATAGATAGATAGATAAAAATAGATAGATAAAAATAGATAGATAAAATTTGTATATAGATATATTCATGTATCATTCATGTATTCCACAGGAAGAAGGAGACCTGCCTTATAGCCTCCAGAGGAAGGCTATAGATGCAGTCTGCATGAAGAGATGTGCCCAGGAGGAAATTGGGATTGTAAAGGAGGAGATGAGGGAGGTGCTTGCCTTCCTAATCCAGCAAGTTGAAGATCTGCAGCGTACCTTCATTAAGATTGATAATGTGGGAGAAAGGGCAGCTCTCCAGACAAAGATGATCAAACTGCAACTGCGTCTAAAAATGGCAGTACGAGTGTTCAGACCTCATGTATCAGAGCTTCCAGACCTCCCCCCCTTTCTGCCTTGTGTAGCTAATGATGACACATATGATGTCACAGTTGAAGACTTAGTCGCCTTTGGTAGTATTGAGGAACAGAACTGTGAGGAAGCTGAAGAAGATGAGTGGATTTCTCTGGATTGAGCGTCATTATCTACCTTAGATAAGCTGTAGTAAAACATGATTGCTTGTGTGTATTCACTATTCAAGTTAGAACTGAAGCAAGTAGTGGCATCTGTTTTCACAGCTTTTTCAGTTATAGTGATTGATAAAGTTTTAATCTTTTCATGTCACACAGACACACCTCCATGGGCTCTTGTTTAATGGCCTGTGGCTGTGTTCTATGTGATTTACAGAGGATTTCATGTGATCTGATTGATAAAACATGTACACATGGAGATGGAGAGATGACGTGCAAATTGATAATTTGTGATTTGCAGGCAATTTCAGGCTAGCTAGCTTTGGTTACTGAAGCCATGTCATTATGTTAGAAATTGTACATTGTGTCATGAAACAGTATTAAGCAGGCATATTGCAATTGATTTCAACTTTTTCGCATCAAATTCAGTATTGTTTGCTGAAACAACATGTACATGTACTAGTAAGCACAGTTGTACAAATTGATGAAGCATGGGGAGACTGCAAAACTACTGTTAGAAATGCTAAAATGAAAACATTCCTGGTTTGTCATGTAGGTCACTTCCAGGAAAACTGGCTGAATTGAATTGATTAATGTGTTCTGAGGCAGCCATTGAGACTGTACTGCATGGGTGGGGTATCTGTCGTGTTTAACAGATGGTTTAACAGATGGTTGGACATTTTTTAATGGAAAATAGTAATGACAAATAGTATTTCCACGTCCTGTATTTAAGTTTAGTTACATACAGGTGATTGGCATGAGAAGTTGCTTAGACTAAGAATGGTTTTTGATGTTTAGTACTAGTATATTTAATGGAATTATTTTCAATACTAACTTGAGAGCGTATTACCAAAACTGTAAATAATTACGAGTACCAAAACTGTTATGAAATGTCATTGTGCCATTTTATTAAAGAGGTACCGAGTGTTACATGATAGACCTGTTTCTTTTTATTTGTAGGTAGCTTGTTAGATGGAGATACAAATAAACCATGTTGACAGGTACTTTTTAAAGGTTGACATGGGCATGAGCAATGTGGTGTTGCATTCAAACAGTTTAGTAATGTCACATAAAAATAAAGTAATAGTGACAGTAGTGATATGGTACAGGGCTGGGTATATACAGGTTAGTGCAGGAATAACAAGAGCTATGCAGGTATTTCTGATGTCTACCTGCACTGGCTTGCAATACCACCTGTATATGCTGGTTATAGTGCATGTAGAATTGTAGCTGTGCAGATATTTCTGACGTCTACAGGTCTGCACTGGCTGGAAACACTAACAGCATATATACTGCAGGTAGAATTCGAGCGCTAAACCGTGGACATTGTATAAAGGCCTTGTAGAAACGCAGTGAGGCAATGTTTGGGTCGTTGAGACTTGCATATAGCCTGGGTACCATCTGGATTTTCGCTTGATTTTTTCATTTTTTCGACCGTGGCGGAGCGAAACTCCGGATGGTACCCAGGCTGACTTGCATATACTTCTCACCAGACGTGTGTGGCACCGTGTGTGTGCCATGAGCCATACATTTC
>NW_017803918.1:0-3114 GCF_001625305.1 Branchiostoma belcheri | reverse complement strand
ATTGTATTAACCGTTGCCTAATTATAATGTCTTTTTTTTTTATTCCAACATGTAATCACCAGACGTGGTGACGACACACTCAAGTTTTTTCAACTTATATTAATGCCGCCACCAACACAGGGGACAAACACATGACAGGACAATACTCATTTACACCTGAGCGAAGTGAGGAAAGTCGTGTAAAGTGCCTTTCCCAAGGGCACAAGATCGGTGGCATGTCAGGACTCGAACCCGGGACTCTAAGTTCCGAGTCGCGCACTCTGCCGCTACGCCAGACGACCCCACAATGAATATTGACCCCACAGTGAAATTATAATGTCTGCACAGTAGGTCTGGCGTTGACGCTTGGGATTTTATTGAAATATATAAAACGGAGGATTGTCACCTATGGCTTCTTGTTTTAGTTGTATGTTACTTCATATTATAGTTATATCAATGTAAATCATTGTTTTCCCTTGTGTTTCTCATTCTTTCCCTGCCATGTCGTAAAATGTGGTGAACCCATCGCTGTATTTGCTCCAAGCAAATATTGGCCTTTCTAGTTTATATCTGTTATTGTCAGTCTTACTTTTTTCTTTCAGTGGTGGCGTGAAAATTAACATCTCGCTAGAGTGCGATACCACTGTGTTTTTGTACTGTCATGTTGTCTAATAAAAAAAGTTGGAATACTTTCAAAGTAGGTCATATCAATTCTTTGACCCTTTTCTTCAAGACCAACTAAATATGTATATGTCAGAAGGGAGATTGGAATCCAGGGGGATCCAGAATCCTCCTAGGGGAGATTGGAATTCCTTTTTCCCCTAGGAGAAAGTTTAGGTGTGAAAAGATTCAATCTAAGAGTTCTAGTATTTCTACAACTGAATTGGGATCTGAATATCAGGATTTCAATCTCTCCTAGGAGGATTCCAGATTCCCCTAGGAGGATTCCAGATTCCCCTAGGAGGATTCCAGATTCCCCTAGGAGGATTCCAGATTCCCCTAGGAGGATTCCAGATTCCCCTAGGAGGATTCCAGATTCCCCTGGATTCCAATCTCCCCTGTGACATGTACATGTTGACACCATAATTGAATTTCATTATGACCCGTACAGGACTGGATAGGGAACAAGAAGACCAAATTCAGAAAGCAGAATGCCGGGCCCTCGACTTCAAGTTCACCCTCCACATCTGCCGACGCCGACACCTTCTCCATCACCAGGCAGAGAGCCATTAGTGGATACAATCTGTTCAAGAGGGAGTTTTTCAGAGGTAACATTTAACAAATGAGTGGTTGTACCCAGGCTGGTAGGCCATATTTTAAGTGCATATAATGATGTATACTTAGTCTAGTATAATCAATAAGGAGTGGATGGCAATGCAGCATTATACATGTACATGTGTGTAATGTCGTTTATTTTTGTTTGTTGTGGATTCACTTGCTATAATTCTCTTAGCTAGCACAATGTATCTATAGAAGTATCACATGAACCAGACACTGTATCGGTGACCCCTTATCATTAACTGTTGTCCAATTGCTAGCAGGTGGGACATCAGTAATATACTTTGTTTTCCCTTTACTTCCTATTCATTTTCATCAAAATGATGAGAACATGCAATGGAAAAGAGAGATCGAATGTCAATGAAGGTTAGACATAAAGGTACATGTACTTAGTAATATGATAGCCAAAACTACATTTATCCAATTGTTTTGAGTAATTGTGTTTTGGATAGAGATTGAATTTGTTTGGCCCAAACTAAAATGACTTAAGACTGAAGTTATATTTGAGCAATTGAATGCTAGTGTTTAATCACAATAATATCCTTCAAGGTAAATCTGGAAATGGCGTGACTACGCAGGCTGCCAGTGCCTGGAGGGGAATGGGACAGGAGCAGAAGGCGGCCTACAATAGCAGAGCAGCAACCATGAAGCCTGCCGTTCCCCAGGAGATACATGTAAGCGAAGATGCCAGGGAGAGGGAAGTAAGAAAGCTGTACAAGAGGGCAAAGGAAACAGTTGAGTGTTTGTAATATGAAATTTTTTACACTTGGGCTCTCCCTAAGCAATAGATTACTACTAGTCAGGGTTCTCACCAGGATTTGTTACAGCATAGGGGTCACCTAAAGAAGGGCAACTTTCTTTGGCAGGCACTGAGTCCCCAAAACATGACCACAGCAGGTGGTCTGGTATTCTCCAAAAAATTTGTAACTCATAACACCCCAAGACACCATTTCTTATTTCTTGGGGGACAAATTTTGTTTTCCCTTTGTTATAGCTTCACTTTAGATTTATATTTTAATTTTTTTTTGGTAAGATTTATAATATAGGAATTGTCAAGCTTTTATACTGAGGCATTTCACATTTTATATGTTGTGTTCAATTATTACAGCTGAACAAATTGCAGTCTTGTGGTTGCGATGCCTACTTCATGGCTGTAAACCATAACACCAACAAGGCCATGCAGCATGGTACAGATGCTGGGCTGAAGTACATGGCTGAAAAACATCCAGATCTGCTGTGGGAGTTTGGAACATCTGTTTCAGGAGGGGGTAAGTATCATACTACAGGTGGAATCAAGCAAATGTAAGGTTTACCTCAGCCAGGAATGGTTAGGACTAGACAATACATGTTAGTTTTAAACAACATTTAGAGTCAGACGTCCAAAGGCTAGATGTAACAAGTCAATCGGTGTAATGTAACCAGCTGCTGCCACGCCGCGTGCCTACAAAGCTGGTGTGTTACGTCAAAAGGCGGTTATAACGACTATACAAGTACAGATGTTGGTCAGGTATTCAACGTTTCTTTTTAAAACACTTTGGTAATGCTACACATCTGATCCTTAGTGTTAAAATGGAGAAGATAAAGTACTTAAGTGAGCAATCGTGCTGTCATTTTCAGACCAAGATGACACCAAGAAGATGATGCAGGATGAAGTGATGGACCTCTTGACACAGAAGTGGCGTAAGTTGTACTGTACTTCTTTAGCATTTCAGTGTGAAGTAAAGAGAACAAAGTGACAAAATGAAACTGCCCAAGCAATAGCACCACGTGTGTTGTATAGAAGTTACTAGTAGTAGTATACTACATACATATATATTTTACACTGCCAAGTCATGTTAACTGTGAATACCCGGTATA
>NW_017803917.1:159063-165867 GCF_001625305.1 Branchiostoma belcheri | reverse complement strand
CACAAAATCTCTCCCTCAAGTCCCAATACCTTACACTTTGACAAAATTGACACCTCACATGACTCAGATGTCAACTCCTGTTATTTGGACTTCACAAGTAGCGCATGTTAGTGGTGTAGCTCCTTAGAGGATATCCGAACAATTTGCAGATAATTGTTGTGTAAGTTATTAGGTTAGGGTGAATACACCATTATTTAAATGTGGAGTTTATTTGCAAAATTGTTTTTCCTGGCATTTCTCATATAGACAACTTACCACCCTCCCATTTCCAAAAGTACATCTCTGCTGATGCACACACAGACTCGAAGTACCATCTGCATATACAGACTAGGGCAAGTAGAATTGGAGCTGTGCAGGTATTTCTACCTACACCTACCGTAACCTGCATTGGTCCATGTACAGGTTTATATACAAATGTAGGTGTATGTGGATTTTTATTTGCTGACTTACCACCTATGAAGCCTTAAAGAGATAATGACAATGTATTTTGACAGTTGTTAGTATGACCTTCCCAAAGTGACCAAAGTCCGAGTAGTGCAGGGTAAAAATATCTCTGGTGACACAATGTGCAATGTCACCAGCACCTGTGCAGATATGCAGAAAAAACATTTCAACCCCTGATGGATCAAAAGAGAAAGTTCTGTTTACATACATACAAACTTTCTGTAGAATAGGAATAGCTGACAATTGCCAGCCCAAAATATTCAGATGTCACTGCTTTTATCTTAAACTGCTGCAACTATTACACAGTGCCTACAACCAAGGACATTGTAATGTCTTTGCTACAACTGAATAGGCAAAGTTTGCAGTTCCATGATCTCATACATTTGTAACTTCGCCAAATGATTATTGTATCATCAATTTGCTTGTAACATACGTCTCAAATGTGAAATCTCTATCATTTATGACAATTTATCATTGTGGCTTCTCATTAACTGCGCAAATAAGATCTTCATTTTGCACCAAGTCTGCTGATGATCTTGTCCCAAATTACTTACTGTAAATTTGGAAACATTTGCAGTTGTTTTATTTTTGCTGTGACTTCTATGTGTTTGAACTTATGACACTAGGAATATGTGTTTCCAATGTATTATTACATCCACGAGAAATGGAGGTAACGTTAGGCCACACCAATTTAATTTGTTGGTTCTCGGATTTTTTCAGAAAAAATATGAAGCGACAGGGCGAAAAAAAATAAAAACAGGTCTAGGCATCCTATTATAGGCTTAAATGCTACAAAATGAGCCATGAAGTCAACACAAAAGGCTGGGTTAAAATTTAAACATTGAATTTTGAACTTTTAATCAAACCACTGCAATGATAGATGGGAAAACTGTAACAACTAGGAAGAAAAGGACTTTCCTCAACTGTTGGGGGCAAAACCTGAGCATTTTTCAGTTGATTCAGGACCAGAATCAATTTTTTTTTGCAAATCAGAAAAAAACGAAGAGGCGAATCCGAGAACCAACAAATTAAATTGGTGTGGCCTTATGTGTATTTTTTTGGCTTGTGTGTTTCAATAGATTGTAGCTGAGACTTTGTGTCTTTGCAACTGAGGAGCAATACAGAAGGTCGTGTTGCCACCAAGGTCGGGTCGTGTGGTGTAATGGTACATAGAGTGTTCAACTCAGACGGAAGAGGTCCCGGGTTTGAACTCTGCCCGATGCAACCGTTCTTATGCCCTTGGGTAAGGCAGTTTACATGACTTTCCTCACTTCACGCAGGTGTAAAATGAGTACCTGGAGGTCCTATGTTTGGGGCAACCACACCACACTCATGTTAAAGAACCCACATTTATTGAAGAGTAGGGGAGTGTGAGTGGTTCAAACCTTAGTCCTGTGGCCATACCTGGGGTTGTATTGAGGTCATCCGAGTTAGCGGCAGCCGCTCCAATAATCGTTAACTCCTCACAAATCAGCCCTTGGCTGCAAAGAGTAGCTGGCCCACCCACCCAATATAGGGTCAGATTGTCATCAATCACAATGCTCATATGGTGACACAATCGAGTTCTGATTCCTTGTGTGTTTCAACTTTCTGCACCTGCCATTTTGCCATGTAATAGTCAAACTTACTTCCATAATCAATGGCACAAATAAAACAAAACATTTATTGAAATGTGAAATACCTTTATTAAAGCTAAAAATGTTTCATGTAGGTATAAGATCTCTGAATTGTTGTAACTTCTGTCTGTAAAATTTTGCTAAGAAAATGTCCTCTTTCCAACAGGGCTAACATCATCCAGTGTGTTTAGCCATAATGTGTCGCTCTAAAGTACCTTTTATTACAGTAGAATACGCACACTGGTCACATGTCATTTGTAGGGTTTTTCTCCAGTGTGTTTAGCCATAATGTGTTGCTCTAAAGTACCTTTCCTTGCAGTGGAATATGTGCACAGGTCACATTTGTAGGGTTTTTCTCCTGTATGTATCCTCAAATGTAGAGAAAGGTTACTCCGGTAAGCCGTCCTGTATCCACACTCTCCACACATAAAGGGTTTTTCTCCAGTGTGTTTACCCAGAATGTGTTGCTCTAAATGACCTTTCGTTGCAGTAGAATACGCACACTGGTCACATTTGTAGGGTTTTTCTCCAGTGTGTTTAGCCATAATGTGTCGCTCTAAATGACCTTTCCTTGCAGTAGAATACGCGCACTGGTCACATTTGTATGGTTTTTCTCCTGTATGTATCCTCAAATGTAGAGAAAGGTAACTCCGGTAAACCGTCCTGTATCCACACTCTCCACACATAAAGGGTTTTTCTCCAGTGTGTTTAGCCTTAATGTGTTGCTCTAAATGACCTTTCCTTGCAGTAGAATACGTGCACAGGTCACATTTGTATGGTTTTTCTCCTGTATGTATCCTCAAATGTAGAGAAAGGCTACGCCGGTAAGCCGTCCTGTATCCACACTCTCCACACTTGTAGGGTTTTTCTCCAGTGTGTTTAGCCATGTGTTCGTCTAAGCGACTTTTATATACAGTAGAATACGCGCACTGGTCACATTTGTAGGGTTTCTCACCTTTATGGTTCTTGATATGCTTTGACAGATGGGACCTGTCGGCAGTCTTGAAATCGCATTCTCCACACTTGTAGGGTTTTTCTCCAGAGTGTTTAGTCATGATGTGTTCACGTAAATGGCCCTTTTGTGCAGAAGAAAAGCCACAGTGGTCACACTTGTAGGGTTTTTCTCCTGTATGTATCCTCATATGTAGAGAAAGGGCATGGTTGTAAGCTGTCCTGTGTTCACATATTCCACACATGTAGTGCTTTTCTCTGGTGTGTTTAGCCATTTTCTAAACACACTTTTCTCTGGTGTGCCACAGCTCCTCTCAGCCCTTTCTGAAATAATGACGAGAACGAATTAAACCTGAGTGACTGACAAAGAAATATGCACCATTAATTTATGCTAGAGCAGCAGTATACCGTATTCTAATACAACAAGGCATATCTTACAAGCGAGGTGATGAAAACCTACACAAGGCCACACCTTGTCATATCCTTCATAAATTTGTCCAGATTTACTGTTTCAGTAATCATAAATGATGGAACTAAAGTAAAAAAAAGCTCAGTCACGCACAGTCATCTTTCAAGAGATGTTAAAGTTCTTTTCTGTTACAAATTCTATACTCTGCCCCCCTCCCCATAATTTTGAGGGAGATAACGTTATAACCCAACCCTCAAAACTCTCCTGTTCCTATCTTCATCAAGTTCATGTCGTATCATCATCAACCAGTGAACATAAATAACTAACAAACAGTTTTTTTTCCTAAGGTCCAGCGCAGGACCGCTAGGAGGGTCTCTCAAAACGCCAGCCTACCAATTTGAAGCACTGAAGCGACGGACATTCACAAGTGGCATTTTGACCATCGTCAGAAAAAATATCGTTTTTCTTTAAATATATCTAAGACGATTTTAAGACAACTGTAAAGGAGATTCAAGAGAACAACAGAGTTGAGACCTTCTTCTTCTTTGAGAACAGACTTGATACAGACCTTCTTCCTCTTTGCGAACAGACTTGAGACAGACTTTTTCTTCTTTGAGAACAGATTTGAGACCTTCTTTTTCTCGCCACGTGCACACTTGTGGTCTCCTTCATGTATTACTCCGAGTGTACCTAAAAGAGTACCAAGTCAAAAACTAAACGGCTGTATGAACGCGTGTTTTTATTAGTGAGAATTTTCCCTTGGAATTGGCCATCTCAACTGATGTAAAACGTCAAAGCGGTGAAAGCTTGTTTGTAACTGGTGAAATTAGGACGTAGTTGTTGGCAGCCGCGCGCTAGGTCGGACGTACACAGTCCAGTGTTGTGAGTTGTGCGGTCCGAGTAGGTTTGCAGCGCGGGAGGGCCCTCTTGCGGGCAGCCGCTAAGTGCAGTTTGTAATTCCCATAAGGCCATGTTGATTTGATTATATGGATGACATCCTCCGGGAGCCCCAAAACTGATGCGCGCGTGCGAATAAAAAAAAAGTTTTGCAAAAAAAAAGTTATTTTCATTATGACATCTACGTGGTCATGAGGGTTGAGCAAATGGCACAGAAAATGGTTTGGCGAATAATCTAGTCTTCAAATTCATTTCTTTACAATTTCGTCTTTTTTCGTTTGATTTTGGCATTCTACGACATTGGTATAGTTTTTGTTAATTTTTTTTGTAACTTATGGTATATTTTTGCTCATTTTGCAACTGTTTTGTACGATTTACAGTATGGTTGAAAACGTTTTTTTTTTTGGAAACGGCCGAAAATTCATGCGCGCGCGGATGTCATCCATATAATCAAATCAACATGGCCTAATGGTCAAATAATGTGTCCGTTCTAGGGCGAGCTTCACCGCCTCTGGCAGGACCACGTCGGCATTCGGCCGAGATACGCTGGGAGGGGGGCATCAGCAAGCAGGTCGTTGACCTCTGATGAAAACACGCAAGGTAGCGTGTTATTAATGTCAAACAACAATGATTGTAGCTCAGGCGAATTGTGATCGGACACGGTTTCAAAGGAATGTGTGGCAAGTGGACCAGATGTGAGGAATGCGAGTTACCCGAATCGCGGTCTGGGTGACTTCACATGAACAAGGCTATAGCTACAGATATGTTGTGGTATGTGGTATCTCTGCAGAGCCAGGTGGACTATCATGTGGGACGGATCCAAACGCATTTTGCAGGTCTAGCCACGCTACATGGACAGTTTTCGATTGGGCCCTAGCATCCCTGATAATCTCATTCAGAACCAGTGAGTGTTCTACACATCCCGACACTCCCTCCAGGAATTCCTTTTGTGCTTCACTCTCGATGATATTGTTCTTGACAAGGAATTCGATGATACGACCCCCTACAATAGAGTGGAACAGTTATGCTATTGTGCTAATCAGTGAAATCATTCTGAAATTCATATTCGTCATGAAACTTGAAAACAGCAATAAATCAGTGGAACAGAATTGTCACCCTGTTCTGTTTCTTAGATATTACATCTGCCCTTTGTTCATAGTAACTATTAATCTCCAAGCAGATCCTAGGGTGGCATATATGGTCATATATGATAACGCCAGGCGGTATCTATTGGCCAGAGAGGATCTAACGTGGCGCGTTGGACCCTCTCTAGTCAATGGATACTGCATGATAGTGTCTTATGCCACCCTAAGATCTGCTTGGAGATAACATAGTTACAAGAAGCGGAATTTCTTGTGTGTGTGTCATCTGAAAACAGTCCAAAATAAATGCGCGTGTGTACGTCATCCATAAAAGTTACTTGATGTGGCCTTACCAAAGCCTTAGCCCTATTTCTAACCGAACATGAGGTATAATTAAACTTTATCCACGCTGTCAACCTAGCCTCCACCAGGCCTTTCTACGGGAATTCGGATCGTAGAATTCGGCAAAAAAAGAGAGTCAGGGGAGTCCGGCCGTGTTTCTTTCCGAACTGCGCGGCCAGTCAAACCTACAAGGCCGCCAAACTCCCCTGGAAAATATTCTCCTACATGTATATACTAGTATTATAGCATTCTGGTAGAGACTACTGTCAATCACAGTTAGCAAGTGAAGTGTAGCCTCGAGCAGGGGAGGCGGCGAAGTCCGGCGCCCATTGATAATACATTGTAAAGTATATCGGAGAGGGCCCGTCCCTTGCAATACTTAATACACGCTACATCGGAGAGGGCCCGCCCCTTGCAATGCTTAATACAGGGTACATCGGAGAGGGCCCGCCCCTTGCAATGCTTAATACACGGTACATCGGAGAGGGCCCGTCCCTTGCAATGCTTAATACAGGGTACATCGGAGAGGGCCCGTCCCTTGCTAAGCTTAATACACGGTACATCGGAGAGGGCCCGTCCCTTGCTAAGCTTAATACACGCTACATCGGAGAGGGCCCGTCCCTTGCTATGCTTAATACACGGTACATCGGAGAGGGCCCGTCCCTTGCTAAGCTTAATACACGGTACATCGGAGGGTGCCCACCGCTTGCTATGCTTAATACACGGTACATCGGAGAGGGCCCGTCCCTTGCTAAGCTTAATACACGCTACATCGGAGAGGGCCCGTCCCTTGCAATGCTTAATACACGCTACATCGGAGAGGGCCCGTCCCTTGCTATGCTTAATACACGGTACATGGGAGAGGGCCCGTCCCTTGCTATGCTTAATACACGCTACATCGGAGAGGGCCCGTCCCTTGCAATGCTTAATACACGCTACATCGGAGAGGGCCCGTCCCTTGCTAAGCTTAATACACGGTACATCGGAGGGTGCCCACCGCTTGCAATACTTAATACACGGTGGATCGGAACGGGTCAACACCTTTCCGTACTTCATATCCGCC
>NW_017803917.1:125973-153473 GCF_001625305.1 Branchiostoma belcheri | reverse complement strand
GTTTTTTGTGATAAGGCACACTTTATTATCCTTCCATTAAAATCCTTTTTGTGTCATAAAACCATTGACTATGTGATTGAAGAACAGTGCAGAATGTTACTTATCTCTAATTGCCTTGTAGCAACAGAAGTAGTCTGAATTATACAATGTCATACTCTTTGTACTTCTACTCTCTGCCTGACACCAAGAATGTGTCCACTTTCTTTAAGTTTTAATGAGGGCAGTTCTGATTTTTGGTAAAACTTTAAAGTCCTTTAAAAGCTGCTCAGTAAAAGTAACTTTAATACCCTATTTACAAACATATATGTTGATGATACTGACCGAAAGTTTTTCAGGTGCCAATACTAAAATATATTCTTTTACAAAAGAAGGATAAGATCTTGTAGAATCTTTGTTTTAAATCATCAACAAATCATATAAATCTTAAAATAAGTCCTGCCTTTTAGATTTTCAAAGTAAAAAAATAACAAAAATGTTTTCACAAAGTCAAAACTGCAGACAGCTTAAAACAAAACAGACATGTACAATCTTTCTGCACTGCAATCTATTAACAACCAACTCATAGCATGCCAAATACCTGCCCAACTGTTTGGTTTCCTTACAATGATAATAGTCCATTCTACAAGCATTTTAAAGTCCAATGTTAAAATTTAGGTCTCTCAAATTAAATGTGGCACCATTTTTAAATCATTACTTGAAACAAAGAATCAACTGACCTATGGATCATCATAACTACAATGTAGATTTTACGATTCTTATGTACGTTCTTTCATTGTTCCAATGTCTTATCTTTGTTACCTGCAAATAGCCTTAGGGCATGAACTTGCAATAAACCTATTATTATTACTAAATAAGCATATCTAAGCAAAAAGAAAACACCTTTTTGTTTTTGCTGTAGCTATAGATGCTGCATTCTGTTGGATTGTCAAACATACTCAACATTTATCGTCAAGCTCGACAGCATGATAGGAAAGCTGACCCAAATTATGGTCTGGGGTTGAAAATGACATCAGACAATAAATGGTGGTTAACTACCACAACACCATTTAGTCTTTTTCTACATGCTGGCTTTTCAGGAATCTCTCATTTTGAAGTTGTAACTTGAAAAAGGACCTTTTTCGTATATATCAATGACATGTATTCTAATGATTCTAGCAAGTTCTGCTCTGACTTCTGTCTTCTTTACTTTTGGTTGTTAAAATTTTAAGGGATGGGTTGAAAGGGTTGTAATATATAGCACTGCACTACTGGTTAAGCTCCTGCACGCTTAGTCACCATTTCTACACTGTTGTATGGCACAGTACTCGTATGTTCCCTCTGCATCTGCATAACACCATGGCTTAGCATCTCCATCTGGGTTCCTACAATAGTTATGGTCACCTATACCAAACTCCCCCTGTGTGTACTCATATGAACTATACTGGAAAAAGTCAGAGGCACTCCACTTCACACACTGGGAGCCCTTCTCAGTGGTGCTGGCCTGCCCTCGGTAGTCCTCTCCGTTGTCATGGTAGCAATCCTTGTTGTGGCCCTCCTCAGGCGCAGGCGTCGTCTGGCCTGGGATTGAAAGATAAAATTCAGTGCTGTGTCCCAGCACAAGACAAGAGGACGTGTTAGTGGGTCACGGGTCAGACAGAGACCGGGAAGAGAGGAAATTTAGTTAATGGTGAACTACAGAAAATTAGTAAAACAATGTCTACAGGGTTAGCCATTAAGGTTATATGCAAATAAAGATTGACTATATGATGTACATACAGTAGAGTCACCAACAGCAATAACTTCAATCTTAGAGCCTTCAAACTCCAAATCCTTCTCATTGAATAAACTATTCAATTTATGGAGACCCCTCCATTGATTATGCATCTCAATATTTTATATGAAATGAATCAACATGAATTTTTTCTTAGGTTTTACAATTTGGGCTTTTAAGATAATAAAATCTGATTTTGTAGGATTATACATGAGGCAACAAATTTCCATCCGAACAGTAACACAAAATTCAGATGACAGTCTTATTTCTTCAAGAGTTTGATTTATGATGAAAAAGTTAAAACTTTTAGTTTTATGTTTCATCACTAAGTAAATTGGTAACAAGGCTGATAGAGTTAGCCAAAAATATGGGTAAGTCCAATTTACTTAGTGTTGGAACATCTTAGGGGTGGCCATAATGACGGTAATGTATTGTACCAACATACTGAACTTTCATGCTAAGAGTTTGATTTGTTATGATGTCTGTGTATAGGATCAGCTGTATGACAGAGACTACTATAGAACTGACCAGATTGCAGGGCATCATCAGGCCTGCCGTGGAAACGATGCACCACAGTCTGTCCATCCTGGGTGCCACCTGAAGACCCCCCTACTGGTACTAGAAACGCCTGCCCTCCACTAGAGCTGGACCCGCCACTGCTGGTGATGACACCTCTCTGATTGGGCTGGACAACAAACGTCTGGCCTTCTTGACCAGTAGTAGACCCTCCATTAGCTGGAACTACAAAGACCTGCCCATTGGAACTGGAGCTGCCATCTGTCCTGATGACCACACCTTGTCCATCAGGTGAGATCTGCACACCTTGTCCTGAGATGCTCTCTCCGTTAGGCAGGAGAAAAGATCGCTGTCCATTGGCATCGGTCCTGATCACAAACGACTGTCCTGAAGGCAGCCTTGGTCCAGAGTCCCCCCCACCTCGCACAATGACCCTGCCCGTACTGCCGCCAGACGGAACAACAGACATGTGTGCAGTGGAGCCCACTCTGCCTAAGTCTGGCTGGCTTCTCACTGATGTACGCACGGTGATCTGAGGACTCCTGTACTCCTGTCCTGATGCTGTGAAGGCCAGAAGCTGCAGGATGTATTCAGTGTTTGGTTCCAGACCTGTCAGAGTGTACTCCGACTCATCTACACCAACCTGCAACAGTCAGAATTAGTTGATCATGTTGGAGTACTGGAGTGTATTTGGAAGACAAGATTACAGTAAGATGTGACCAAAAATCTTTCAATAAGTTACAAGTTGGAATACAGTCTAAAATACATGTACATAATTTGTAAAATCTTAATGCAACGTCTTAATGCATACATGTGTAGATCCATTCTTGTAATTATATATATTATATATATAATTTTTGTCTTGTAGACAATAAAGGTCTTCATTCATTCTTGCAATTATAACTTATAAGGCATCTTAATAAATTGAATGCATGAGCAGTAGAGATTTTCAGAAACAACAGTGTTAGACTGTGGAACACAAATAGGCGGTTTGGGTGAAAGATGTCCGTACAGTACTTGCCTCTATAGTCTGGGTCTGGTCTTCCCCAGCACTACGGTACAGGATACCGTAGCCATCAATGACATCTACAGAATCTGTTGGCTTTTCCCATTGGATCTTGATGCTGTTGGGGGTCAAGGCTGTGAAGGTGACCTCACGTGGCGAGGCAGACCCTCCAACTGGAACAGCATGACAGAAAACACTCTTTTAGTACACACTTGTTAGTACAGGTAGATGTCACAAGAGGCTAGACAAGTAAGAGAAGGGTACAATGTGTTGTACATGATGCTAATACTTGTTCTGCTCCTCACCTGACGATCCCCTCTGTGCCCGTGGTGGCAGCATGATTGACAGGCTGCGCTGCCCCTCCCGTGCCTCTGTGAAGGCCAGGACCCAGATGTTGTACCCCAGGTATGGGTCCAGATCCATCAGGTCGTACTGTGTCACAGTGGGACCCACCTCCCGCACGTTCAACATGTTAGTCAGGATGGGGTTGTAGAAGATACGATAGCCCAGGATTGGTCCTGACAGTGCTGTTGGAGGCTCCCAGTTCAGCCTGACTGTGGAGGGGTTCACCACAGCCATCTGTACATCAGCAGGGGCTCGGGGCACTGGGCCTACACAGGCAGCAAACATGTCTGAGTAAGCTACACATGTAGATAGCAATGTATGTTACTATGGTCCAGGCAAGCATAGAGGAACTGACAAATTATGAAAGTTTCTCCTTGATTATGCAAATAGGTCCTCATGTGCATAAATCATATCAGTTGATCATATTCCACACAATAACAGTTGTACAATGTACAATGATGTCTGGAAGTTCCACTGCAGTACTGTGGAAAGCCACCAGGGATGCAAAAATCTACTCATTTCCAGTTTTTGTTATACATTGTACATGTACATGAATCATTGAGATCTATCACCGACTTCTGGAGTTATGCTGTTCATAAACAAACAAACAAACAGACAGACACACGGACCGCAAAACAGTAACTTTGTTGGTGAGGCTGGTTGCATGGCTGGATGTGTACTGACCTTGTGGGTAAGTCCTGATGGTGAGAGAGTTGCTCTGTGGCCCCACACCGGCTGGTGAGAAGGCCAGGACCCAGATGTTGTAGTCCACGCCTGATGCCAGGCCTGTGATGGTTTGTGTGCGCGCAGAAGGAGGGGTGTCGAAGGATCGGCTCTCATCATCATCTGGACCCTAAACAGAAAGATAGTTTAAAGTGAGCATGCCTCGCGCCCAGACAAGCCACTAGCACTAATGGGCTTCATTACTTCAACAGTATTCATCAACACAATCTTGAAAATGGAAATGTTTCAAACAAGAAATTCATATATTGTTAATGTCCTTGTTTTCACTAACTTACCAACACTTGTTTTCACTACATTTTGAAGCACTCTGATTATGATGTCGCCACATTTATCACAAGCATGTATTATACGTAGTGCCTGAGGCCACACACCATGTAATACTAACATGAGGAAAATCTTCAATTAAAAGTCACATTCATCCTACTGCACACCTACAATAGCATTTTTCTCCTCAGCGTTGAGCGTTAACACAACGCTTTGTATGTCTGAGAAGCAATGGTCACATAGTAATGTATGTCATATAACTGTTACATGTACAATATATATGTCATCATACTAGACAGAGCACTGGGTTACTATTAAATTACAGGTAAAACCAGCCATTACTGAACATAGTGTGATGGAAAATGGAGCTAAAAAGCTCTATTATAGGATTTTGAGCATGTTTCAAGTTTTTTTTACCCCCATAACAAGGTATACAACCATCATTATCTTTACTGATGAGGTGATTGGTTCACAAATTTGGACTGTATGCTGATGGCTTCATATATTGCCAATATTGTTGGAAACGGTAGTCATCAGAACACACTTGTAACAGGAGAGCAGTGCAACCATATACAGCCTTTGAAGGCTGACAATCTCAACATGTCAGATCCAGTATCCTGCACAAGTGAATCAGATGCATAGAATAACAATTCTATGCATCACTTGCAAAGGTATATACACGTCTACATGTATATCAGACTTCAGTCCTGTCTCTGTGGTGTTGTGATGGCTGCCAGAGAGAAGAAGCCTGTCCTACATGTAACAAGGAGAATAAGAGGCCAGCAGGGGTGCTGAAACACCTCAGGACACACCACATGAACTACATGTAAAGGACGTGCAGCATGGATCGCTAATTGCCATCACCAGGGCTTCACTGGTAACATTTTATCAATAGCAGAACACAGTAGATCTACCTGGTAATATATCCTGTAGCCAGCCACTTGCCCTCCTGAGGTGGGAGGCATCCACTGCACCCGCATGGTGGTGGCATCCACACGGGCCACCTGCACATTCTCAGGTGCACCGGGCAGACCTAACAGGGCATACCGGTCCTCCTGGTCTGGTCCAGAACCAGAGCTGGGGTCAGGAACAACCACACCTGGGATGATGTTGATCCTATCCTCTTCTCCTGGGTATGTGGAGCCTCCAATTACTACAGGGAGGAAGGGATGTCAACATTTAACATCTCAGCATTCAGAACTACCATCCACAATCTCATACCTTTGCCAAATGATGCTAACTTTTACAACTTGATACAATTGTCTCTCATTTATTATTAAGGTCCTCATTTGCATAAATTATATGATGACCCAAACAACACATGTTGTCATGAAAAAAAATGAAAGCCCTGTCTTAACAAGGAAGGCTATTGCCATCAATTATCCAAATGAGACCCTGACTTTAATACATGATGTCGAGTGATATTCACATTTACCTAACTACAAATGAAATTCCCACCATAACTATGGTACTCTGGTATTTTGTCATCAAATCTTAAAAACCTCTTCCTTGATTATGTAAAGTAGATTCTAATTTGAATAATAAGCATTTTAATATGTCAAAAAAATTATTTAAGCTACATACGAGTATTTGTTTATTTGTTTATAGCCACACACATGCTAACCTTTCTCATATCCATCAACCCTTCTCAAGTTATCCTCTTACAAATTCAACAAAAAAATGGCCCGTGCAGTTCAAAAAAGGATGCCAAGAGGCCCTCTGCTTCATGGGGCCAAGATGCAGATGGCCTTAAAAGATCCTGATCCTGGCCATTTGTCCAGAACACAAGATATAAAAACATTCTGCTTCACAATCAAACTTACCCTTTGACACCCACCTATATACCAAATGTTATATTTCACACCCACCTACATACTAAATATCATATTTGACACCCACCTACATACCAAATATCATATCTAAGGTCCTTTTGCAACTTCTTAAGTTATGCTGTCTACAAACAAACAAACCCAGACATTGGATTAATAAACACAAATACATGTACATGTATCTCTAGAAGAATTCAGACTTAGTACCCAGAACTACGGCAATGTTTCAACAAAAGTCACTGTGTAGCTGTACATGTGTAGTCCAAAATGTTTGTTATGATGACCTAGACAACACTGTTGGAAGAAAAGAACACACACCTTGTCTGTCGATCCGTACATTCATTTTTGCGCTGCGCAGTCCTTCTCCCTCCTGTGTGAAGGCTACAATCCACACCACATAGTCTACTCCAGGCTCCAGCCCACGGATCGGGTGGGAGCCAACATCAGGACCAACCTCCAGGCTAGAGACATCCGTAGATCCTACAGGCTACACAAGGGACATGAACAGCTACATGTTAACAGGGTAAATGTTGGTATTACTGTATAGCCTACATGTGTATTTCTTTTATTCATTCCCCCACCCTCAAAAAGTGGAAGTGGACTGCACACCAGCATGGGAGCCTACTACAAGTACAGATTAATACATATTTTCATTTATGATGAATATGAAAATAGCATAATATATGTTGTTTCAAAATATACCCTGTGGCAGTAAGCTGGGGAATGCAGGCCATGCTGATCAGCTGACAGTTGACATGTCCACATGTAACTGCTCACACCTGGGCCTACACATTCCAGTTATCACTGGTACTGTATGTATGCCAGACATTCCTCCAGCAATGATTAGTAATTTGATAGCAACTACAATTTATGAATATCTGTTATGTGTATAAGTTCTGTTGGAGTCACAGTTATTTCTTGCTGTTATTGTTGTTAATTTCCCCATGTCATTCATAGCCATGCTACATGTACATTCTCATGCACTCAACCTCATACTTGGCATGTAGGCTGAACAGGTCGTGTCAGTGTTATGCAACTCTGATTAGTTTTTCTTCAGGCAACTTCATACTTCATTGCCACCACAACTTCCATGTCTTCATGATCAGCAGTGTTGACATCCAGAACTTCCAGGTCACATAAATATACTTACTGATGACTGAATACTTGTGCACATTTAAGCAAGTATCATCAAAAGGATATCATTATGTCCCTATTAAAGTTCTATCTTAACTTGTCTACTTCCTTGCTATCCGCCAAATGCTGCACAGGGGGTGCACACATTAATGAGATTTTTCCATTTAACACTTCAGCTGCCTTGGTTTATGTTCATGAAATTTGGGTGTGTATGCTATTGGAAACTACAAAATGTACATGCCAGGTAGAGGAAAACAAACTGAAGCACCCTCCTTCCACAGCATGACCAGCTGATGTGCTACAGTAGACTGTTCCTACCTGGTAATACAGCCTGTATCCCAGGATGCCCTCTGCTCCCTCAGGTGTGCTCCACTGCAGCAGCACGGACTCATCATCCAGCAGAGACACCTGCAGGTCTGCAGGGGGTCCCAGCTGGGTGGAACCTGTACACCACACACAACATAGTGTATTAAACACTGGTTTTGTATAGTAACTAAGTACAAGATGCGTAAGACCAGATTGGAAGGTTCCATCCACTCACGCAAACTATTAGTGTGGTGGTTTCTTGCTTGAGGTGTGACTCTCCTCAAACATGGGAATTCAGTCTTTTTCCCTACATGTACGTGTAACGATAAAGCGTCTTTCCAAACATTGTGGTCTGCTAGGGATTTTAACCCTGACCCTTCTGATTCCACAACACTAACCACACCACTACCTTGCCAACATTCCCTGATCCTGAACCTTGCCAACATTCCCTGATCCTGACCAGTTTTAACCATGTCCTTGCTACAAACATCAAGTTTGTATAGATTGAAGCAGGCATAGGGTTAAGTACTGTGTACCTTCTGACTCCATGGTGACAGACAGGATCTGACTTCGCCGTCCGTCCCCAGCAGCAGAGAAGCCGACCACCCAGATGTAATACTCCGTGTCAGGCTTCAGGTTGTGGATGACCTGGGAGTACACATTGGCCCTCACCTCTACAGTGGTAGCCTCTTCATTTCCTGCTTCCTTTTTAAACAAAGGAAAAGGAAAAAACAATTGGTACAAAAGGACTGAGTAAAGAGAATTCATTTCAAGAAGTGAGAGAACACTTGAAATACATATACATTAATCAATGTTTGACCCCGTATGTCACATGACCCAGTGACCCCCTCACCAGTGAAAGCGGTGGTGTGCTCTGTGCCTGTGCCATGTGTTTCCCAATCAAGTTACAAGTAACTTTAATGGCCTTCTCCACCTACCTGTTTTTTAAGCAGGTGTAACCATCTTCCAACAATGGCTACAAAACAGCTTTGGTTAAGTAATGATCCTAATAACCAACTGGTATGCAGATATAAAGTATACACTATTAATATTGGCAATAAGGTAAATATCTCCTCACTACAAATACTAGTATCTCAGCCAATGATTGGAGATGTATTGGATAACATCCATGTTTATTGTACATACCTGATAGTTGATGCGGTACCCTAGCACCTCAGCACCTGATGTAGGTGGCTGCCATTCCACTCTGATGGACGAGTCATCTTCCAAACTGACTTGGATGTCCTCAGGACTGCCTGGGATGTCAGGCACTGAGAAGGACACATACCAGTTTATAACTAAACAACTCACTGTAAGTACCAATCAAGATCTTTTAGTTAGGACTGAAGGTTAAAAGTTCATACTGGTACAGTGTCCTATCTTCATGTCATAGGAATATGCAATAAGGTTGATGCAATAATGTTCAATGCAATCACACAGCTGAATTAGATCTACAATGTAGATGGCAATTTCCTCAAGTTTTTTCTTGTTGTTAGAAAAACTTTAAATCATTTGAATCAAATTTCCTTTTTTTACGTGTAATGTTATCTATGGTCTGTGACCCTCATAAGTGCCTATGCACCAACCATGACAAACCAGAACACTGTAAAAGACATCTTCTATGAAAACTTACATAAAACCAAAAGACCATGACAAGACCAAGACGTAATGGGGTGTAAATCTTTGGAGTATTTCCAACTTAATCAAATCAAATAATCATAGCACAGAAGAGCAGTCAGGCATTGGAAAGTAGCGGTAAAATTGCCTTACCCGTGTCTGGGGTTGCCAATGAAATACTGGGACTTGGTTGGCCAGCCCCTGCTGCTGAGACAGCCACTACCCAGATATTGTAGGTGGTGCTACTTGCCATGCCCGGGATGATTAGAGATGTCTCATCAGCTTGTGCCACACGGAATGATGGTGTAGGAGCTCGTACAGCCTGTATGGAAAGAGATGCAGATGAACATTTTGAATGGGAGGTTCAATCACTAGTCTAGGACAGTCACTGCTGTCTATATGCAGAATCTAACACCAAATTTCCCATTTGACACTTGACAGGGTAACAGCTTTGGTTCACATTGTACCATACATCTAATGTTACATGTACTTGTACTATCTTCAAAAAAGCTGCAACCCACGTATACTTCTCAGTGTACAAAATTCTTTTTTTTTAACCAGGTTGCCAGCAAAAATTAGGTTGCCCATCAGAATTTTAGGTTGCCCCACCTATAAGTTACTACTTCCCTCAAATTAAGTAATGTTACATACATAAGCCTTTGACAAAATTTCTAACAGCCTTTAGTTAACTGATAGTTAACTAGTACTAGTAATAGCCATTAATACCTAAAATTAAAAACATCTGCCGGATACAGTGGTGCAAGCCAAGTGGGCATGATTGGGGGGGGGGCATACTTCAAATTCAGGTAGCACACTGGGCTACATGTACCTAGGTTCAGAAATAGGTTGCCCCAAGTAAAATTTGGTTGCCTGGGGCAACTGGACAACCAGGTATTTTGCATGCTGCTTCTACAACATTTTACCTGAATTGAATTTTCACAATTAACACACAATTAACTTCCACACACACTATATCATGCACATACAAAATCCTTACATACCTCATACACATCTTATTTTCACATAAAACTGTGTCCAGTGTCTCAGCAAGATAACAAAACAACATATGAAACATCTTTAAACTTACATTAAAAGCATCAAAAAAGCCTTCACATACAGAACTATTGTAAAATTGAAGTCCCTGTCAAGTGGGTTACAAGCAGTGTCACATAAGAAGTTCAAACAAGGCCTACTAAAGCACATGAGAGGCATGAATAAGTAAAGCACATAGATGTTACACATGTCGCTCTTTTAAATAACTGTACTGTATGTAATGAAATCTTGTGTAATACTCCACCCTCTCCTGGAAGAATAGTTGTCATCCATAAAAAACACAATAAACAAGTGATTAGACTGTGCCAGAAGGGTTTGAAATTTTTGGACCTCATCATCTTTGAGTGCTTCGTAATCAATGCTTTACATTGTATTAACAGTGTTCTGGACACTTTAGTTGATCAAGTCAACAGATACGTCCTAATAGTTATAAATGCATAGTTAAGCTTTTTTTGTGTAATCTATTGAATGTAATGTTAATTGTGAACTTCTACATACATCATATGATAAAAGGAAAGAAAGTCAATGTAGTCTTGGGGATACAACAAGTAAAGGTAAACTAATGTTACACTGTATTGTATACATGCAATACTGGGACATAATTTTCATGAATATTTACATACAACATGTCATTTTGTTTCACAACATGATCAGAAGGCCTACCTGATAGTACACTCTGTATCTTTCTACTAACTCTGCCCCTCTGATGGGTTGTTGCCATTGCACCAGCATAGTCGTGGGATTCAGGGTCTCGGCACGGATGCTTCTTGGTCTTCCTGGTGTTTGAGGTGCTGTCAAGAGGACAACATTTACAAACTTTAATAACCTGCTTCCTTCAACAGCTTACTGGTATCATTTATTAGTACATAATATTCACACTGGTTCTGTCCATGACCATTGGACACCTAACGTTATCCATGTCCAGGGTTTGAACCATCCTCTGTAGAAGTGTTCAGGCCAGGACTATTGAACACCTACCCATCTCCAGTGTTCGGACCATGACAGAGGGTGTCCGAGGACTGCTACCAGCTGAAGAGAAAGCAGTCATCCAGATGTCATAGCTGGTGGACGGCCGAAGTCCAGACAACATCAGTGCACGATCTGTTGGTCGCACTTCAACAGTAACAACCTCAGGCTCTCCTGCCACCTACAACAACAAGTCACTGCACTGTAAGAATGTTTCTGTGATGTAGGTCATTAAGATTTTAGGTATAAATATAGATCCCTAATACAAAACACATAATAATGCTTGAGGCAAACGAACTACTAGTATAACAATAAATTTATAGATTATAACATTAGATTCGAATTCTAAATCAATCATTTCTTGAATCTTCCTCAAGAATAGATATGAATGTTATCAGTGATATACTAATAGGCAATGTCAGAACGTAGAAATGCATGCAGTATACCTGCTTAGTGCAAAGATTGTGACATCATATTGTACATGTATAAACATGTATATGTACTATGATGTAGCTTATGAGGAATCATTTTGCAGTTGTGCTGGTGTGTTAGCTAGTGTAGCTGGTGTGTTACGCCGAAAGTCAGTTATACATGTTGTACCGGCTATACAGATACAGATGCTAAGAAGAAATGTTACATTTTACAAATGTAATGTAATTTTGTCTTGATTACTGTGTACATTAGTGGATGAGCTACTTTCTACAGAAGTATAGAAAGTTCCAGAGATCAGGAGACAATGTGATGCCAGTGCATGTCCATTTATGGAGCTGGCTGTACCACATGTCTGTAAGTACCTCACCTGGTAGTGCACCTTGTAGCCGGCTGCCGTCCCCCCACGAGTAGGGTGTCTCCATGTCACACGCACAGAGCTGGAGTCCACAGCTGCAGCCCGCACACTCAGGGGTGTGCCTGGGGCCTGAGGAACAGGTGCTATATGCATGGACAGGAACAACAAAAATTAACTTAGGATCAAAGAAAACACAAATGCTATCTGTTGTCAACATGTACATTTGTATGAAGCAAGACATGATAAAACAACAGTCCAAAATCAGCCTGCCATTTCTAGGCAGCATATATGTGAGACTAGAATTAATGTTACAAATGTGTAGTCAGCCTACCTGTCTGTGTGCGTACAGTTAGGACAGGACTGCTTGTTCCCACTCTGTCTGAAGAGAAGGGCACGAGATAGATCCTGTAGTCTGTGCCTTGTTCCAGACCAGTCAGGGTGAAGGAATATTCATCAGGACCAATGACACGTGTTGGAGACCTCATGCCATCATCACCTACACGCTGAAATAGTATTCAATAACATCACTGTACAGTAACAACATTAATGTCAATTTAAATAAACAGCCATTCCCAAAAAAAAGTAGAACACGGAACTGAAGATTGTGTATTTTTCCTGACATCAGGATTTCAAAAGATCTTGCTCTCATTTGCCCTTATATAGATAGTCATTGAACCTTCTAGAAGAGAAGGTTCCTACTGCACTAGAGACCATTAGTTGCTGTATGTATTCTATGTTGAGTCCAGACCTGGTAATAGATCCTGTACCCCTCCAGCTCCCCCCCTGACGTTGGTGCCTCCCATGTGATGGTTACAGATGTCAGCTCTGTGGATTCAACCTGTAGGTTCTGGGGTTCACCTGGGGCTGAAATTGAGCAAGAAAAATTAACTAAACAATCTAACATACATGACTTTAATGATGGTGAAGAAACATGGGATATTATAGAGTTAATGGGACACACTAAGAAGTCAACCTTACCTTCTGAAGGAGTCTGTACATAGATAACCTCACTCCTGGGTCCACTGCCGGCTGAGTTGACAGCTTCTATCCACACCATGTACTCCATGTCAGTCTGCAGGCCTGTGATGGTCCTGGTCAGTACGTCACCGCGAACAGGGACCTGGTACACACTGGAGTCCTCCGACGGCTGTACACAGGGATTACAAATGTCACTACAAAATCCATCTTAAAAGTTGTATTGATGATAGCGTGATATTTCATAGCATTTTTATGTAAAAGATAAAAAATCAACTGTATTATGACATTATTCAAGCCCAACAGATCTTATCAGTCATTCCACTGACATTTGAACAGTCCTAACAACAAGGAACTACATGTACATTGTAATTGATTACATACACGAGGTATCGTATGGCCAGAAAATACCAACTCAGGCTCTTTCTTTGATCACTTTAAGCTAGTACTGGTAGTAGGATAACTAAATATAGTGGAATTGTAGCATAAATTTCATCATAAAATATAATTTAAACAGACTACACAACATTTCAGGGTTATATTCTAAACCACTGATAATGCCAAGCGACCTTTAATGTTGTACATGTAACATAACATACATGTACATCTACTACCATATGATATCTTACCTAGCTATGGAAGTACAAACACACCATCTGTGACAACTAAAAGCTTATTTCAGTAAATGATAAAGAGACGTAGCCTACCCTGTAATAAATCTGGTAACGCTCCACATCGCCCCCTGATCGGGGTGAGTTCCACTGAAGAATGATACTGGTCGGTTCTGTCGAGCTGGCTCGGACATTCCACGGGGTACCAGGAAGTGCAGCTGTACCTACAACAACACATCAGTAGTTTGTTACAGCAGTAATCTTCCAAATTACATGTTATTAATAATTCAATACTCCAACAGCAAGGAAGCTGTAATAGTAAGAAAAGTAGCTGAAATACCAGTCTGCCCAGAGGAAATGAAAACAGAAAACTTGACATATTTTCATCTTGTACCTCCTGGCATCCTCAGGTCAATTTGCTGTGTGGCTTGGCTGACTCCCTGTGTGGAGTAGGCAGCAATCCACATCAGATATTTCTGTCCTGGCTGGAGATTCTCCAGGATGTAGGAGGTTGAGCTGGGGGACACGTTCAGTGAAGCCACAGAGTCTGGGTCTTCTAAGATCTGTAGAGGAAATACACAGCCTTTAGTCAGTCTGACTCCCTGTGAGGGTGGTCAAGGTGATGGACAGATTATCTGGGGTACCCCAACAGTCAAGCAGTAGGCCCACTTCAGTACTGGGAATGGTATACTATTCCAAAACCCTTTGCCACCAGTTAAGGGCCATCTGTGGCATGAGAAATTGTGGGTCAAAATGGCGGGAGAAGAGTGGTATATCTCGTCTTGTGACACAAGTTCATGTTTTACTGTTTGCTATCTGCATTTTCCTGCATGGAAGAATCGAGTATTCGCCCAACAAAGAAGGAGACTGAAGGATCATATATAGGGATGGGCAATTCCTGGGCATGAACCAGCTTTCTTCCTTGCTATACCTGTAGTCGTGTGTCACTGAAGGGCAGTTATACTGGCTATACACATACAGATACAGAGTAGGTGCAGGCATGATAGTCTAAAGTGAGCCTAAGGGACAGATAATGGTGAGTCCGTTATGGTCAGTTAGTCACATGGAAAAACTGACCAACCTAACTTGACCATGCTCAAACTGTTCAGGATACAAACAGACAAAAATTCTGGAGCTTCAGGCTTCAAGTTCATTTCATAATACATTTTACACACATTTCCAGAGGTCAACATGGTGATATTTACCCCTATACATGTAGATAATAATGAAAAAAGTTTTTTCCCACCTGGTAGTAGACCCTGTATCCATCAAAGTCTGCCCCACTAGATGGTTCCTCCCAGGTCAGAAGGGCTGTTGTTGGGTTCACGGCACGAACTCGCAGCCCTTCAGGTGAGCCAGGTAGACCTGGAGCTACAGGGCACAAGAACACAATAAACCTGGAGCTACAGGACACAAGAACACAATAAACCTACAGGGCACAAGAACACAATAACCCTGGAGCTACAGGACACAAGAACACAATAAACCTACAGGGCACAAGAACACAATAAACCTGGAGCTACAGGGCACAAAAACACAATAAACCTGGAGCTACAGGGCACAAGAACACAATAAACCTTTTTGTACAGGGCACAAGCACATCTAATGAACCTGGAGCTATATTTTGTACAGGGCACAAACACATCTAATGAACCTGGAGCTACAGGGCACAAACACACAATAATTTACATAATTTATGCTTCACATAACTTAGTGGTAAATTTACCACTAATGAATCATGAAGCCCTGTCACCTAAATCACTGGAATGAAATAATGTCCTCATTATTGAATTCAATTCAATTTCAATTCAATTTTATTACAATCAATCAACATAGCAGGAGTACAAGTACTCCTGAATTACGTTGAGAAGTTGGATACAAGAAGAAACAAAAGGCAATTACATACATACAGATACACAAATAGGACATAGAACACAAAAAAAACACTAAGCCTGCATTTGACTATTTTACAGTCGGATGATGTACATGTAGTGGAGGAACGATTTATACAGTCTATTTGTCCATGCCTTGGGCACCACGATTGTGACAATTGTACACTGTCTAAAAGCAAATGCCACATGTGATGATGTCTGTTATAAATTGGGATACAAGCCTAGTTTGATGAGATCCTACCTTCCTGTAGTGTCCGTACAGTAACAGTGGGGCTGTTGGGACTTGTACCATCAGGCGAGTAGGCAACAACCCACAGGCTATAGGTGGTGTCTGGCTGCAGACCGCTGATGGTGGACTGAAGGGTTGTGGGGTCAGCCTCCACACTGGATGGACGGGTCTCTGTCTCCATCTGTCATCCAAACATACAAGCTGTCTCAGTAAATCCCTTTAACTCAGTAGGAATCTGATCTTTATGATAGACAACCTTATTTCAAACACGTCCATTCTTATTCCTGGTCTATGCCAAACCTCACCTGATAGTAGATGATGTACCCTTGTACATTGTCACTCTCAGAGGCCTCCCACTCCACAACAAGAGAGGTCCCGTCTAAAGGAGAAGCTCGAATAAAGGCTGGGGCAGAGGGACCTGAAACAGAAGGACAACTAATATGAATACTTTGAAATATACTCTGACTAAAATAAGAGCAACAAAAATGATGCTACACATGGATGCTTCATATTACTGGGTCTCAACATCTCCTAGGAGCAAAAATCCATAATGAGCAGAAGAAGTTGAGGCCTTCGATTAACTTCACTAACCCAGTGAGATCATGAAGTAAATACAGCAAGATCCTACACCATTTATTGTAAAATGCCAAAAGAGATGCCTACAGGCATGTACAATGTATTATTTGTTATTCCAGCATCAATGAAAGATACCTGTACTATAATGTTACTGACCTTGAGCCAGCTGCAGTGTGGTTAGTGTTCTCATCAAGCTTCTCTGGCTCACCCCAGCAGGGGAGAAGGCTAGAACCCAGACATTGTAGGTTGTGTCAGGCTGCAGATCAGTCAGTAGGAAGGAGGTGACTGAGCTAGGCGTGTCCACAAAGCCTGGAGTTGATTCCTCAGGAGCCTGGAAGGAACAAGGCGACAGTCTCCAGTTATAAATACAGATTAGGATAGAAAATTCCATTGGCATGTCCGTGACAGTGAATGACAATTTATTTTTCCATAACCTAAGTCTTCTTTTGTTGTCGGGTGTACTGATGCCTGTTTTTCTAAGGTCTGCCGCTAGGGCTGCATACTTGTTGACCTTGTGGCTGTGGCTGGGTTTGAAATTTTGTATTTTGTTCAGTTCCTGTATAATGGTATTATTTACTGTAATGTTTAGAATTAGTTTGTTGAGTTGGTTAAATGTGTGTGAATAAACCTAATAAAACCTGTGAGGCCAATAAATTACTTGCCCATGTATGGTACAAATAAACCAAGGGAAAAATGAGGACATTAAGGAATATAGGAAACTGACCCTTTGGGTTCCAGAAACAAGTGAATTTAGTGTGTTAGTAATATCTACATATATACAAGATGTGTATGGGTGACTCAATGCAGCAGGTCATCGCCAGTCCAGTTTTCAACTAGTTGAGAGACCCCACTTCTGCCACACAAGGCTCAAATTACACTCTTCAATGGTGCAAAGGTGCAGAGAGCCTGTAGGATTTACTAGTGACAGTCTGTAGCTAAAAAGCGTGGTTGTTGCGGCGGGGCTCATTCTGTACTAGTTTACCCTGTCTAGCAAAAATCACAAAATCTCTGTATCCTGATGATCTCTTGTCCTCAAACCTTCTGTGCACCTTTATACAATAATTATTAATTGACTGCTTTTGTTAGCTTAGAGATCCTAATGTTAGCAACAGATTGTACCCAAAGTTGGCCATTGAATTCTAATGCAAAGTTTCTGTAGGGGGTTTCAAGAATTTGATCAGCACAAAGTCCACAATCCATTCAGGTTTATGAAAGCAAAACAATGTCATGCAATACAGTACGGATGCAAAATTGTGTTACCATTTTACTATTCTAGCAAAATTCATGATAAAGATTTCAAAAATACCTGATAATAGATCCTGTATCCTTGGAAGTCTCCACCTCTAGTTGGTGGCTCCCATTCCACAGTGATGGCAGTCGCATTAAAAGGAGTGACCTGCACATTACCAGGTGCACCAGGAATCTCAGCTAGGTAGTACAAAATATGGAAGTCACCAACAGTTACACACTCGTGCTTTTGGGGCAAATCTGACTCAACATTACCAAACACATGTATCTATACAAAGATACAATGTACCAACAGTAAAGTAGGAAATATGCTCTGATCATTAATTTATATATACACAATTACAGGTGTAGTTACATTTAATATATATGTCTAAGGTCACCTCTATTCAAACTTTGTTGGCTACAAAGTCATAACCAAGGAGGTTATGACTAAGGCAACAATGCTGACCAATAATATCATAAGAGTACACATGTGTACTAACCTGAAAGTAAATAGCATTTTAATCTCCTGCTCGGCAAGTGTGTCTTACCTTCTGCTGCAGTTTGAACATAGTAGACAGAACTCCTCTCGCCCGCGCCCTCTGCGGAGAAGGCCACTATCCACACAGTGTACGGCGTGTTTGGCAGCAGGTCTGGGATAGTGTACTGGCTTGTAGACCGGTCCACCTGGACACTTAGCACAGGTTCATCTTCCGTCTGACAAACAAATCAAACAAAGAAAGTTTAGAACAGTCCAATCTGAGTTTAACTTCACATGCAGTTCCAGCCTTACATTGTAAATACAAATTTAACTCTATCTCTCTAACTCTTCAATGTAAGTGTAAGTTTATCAGAGGAAAACCCCTATATCATAGTGAATATTTAGTTTTCTATACTGGACTAAGACAAAAGCTAACCAAATTTCTATATAATAAAAGGAAAAAGGAACATTAAAGTAGATAAATGCACCAACAAGTGTTTGAAGGCTACCTATAGCTACATGACCTACCTACTGTAGTCCCATGACCGACACTGGTCATCAGAGGGACAAGGCAGACCTAACACAATACTTCCATTTTCAGAAGTTATACAATGTTTGGGTTTGTTTGGGTTTGGGGGATGACTTTCCTCACTTCGCTCAGGTGAAAATGAGTACCCAGCTTTGGTTCGGGACATCCCTCAGAAATCCACAGATAGGACACTGAACGAGGTCCCATGTTTGGGGAGAGCCACACCCTGTGCATGTTAAAGAACCCACCGCACCTTTTCAACAAGAGTAGGAACATGCCCCGGTGTGCGACGGTACATACATGTATTCTACTGTATGGAGTTGATTATCCACTTCAAATCACCCAAATAGAGGCTTGGCGAACCTCTGCCTTGCATCAGCCATTGTGCTGATTCAAATCATGACCCAGACAGAAACCTGGCCGACCCCGTCTTGTAGTAAGCTAACAACAGGGTATGTCATCTCATAAGGGGCAGTATAACCCTGACCAACACGGCTACCTCACCTGGTAATAGATGACGTAATACTCCACATCTGCACCTGTTGTGGGAGTCTCCCACTCTACTGTGATGGAGGTGGGGCCACTTGGGGTCAAACGGACACTGCCGGGGGCACCAGGCAAGTCAGGAGCTGAGGGTAAGATTTGAGTTATTCAATGTAGTGTCATGTTGAAATAAAATTCCTGTTAATCACCAAAGTCATCACTCTTGACACACATACATGTAATACTCCTTCAAAACATCTATGAACAAGTCCCAAAGGCCTAAAATGTGGTTCAGTCTGAAATCAGAATGAAAATTCTTTTGTCTGACCTTCCTGTGTGACGACAGTAAGAGCAGGGCTTCTCTCTCCCATTCCTTCAGTAGAGAAGGCCACAATCCAGATGGTGTACTGGGTGTCAGGCAGCAGGTCCCTGATGGTGTAGGGAATATCACTGGGACTCACCTGAACTCTCATGGTGGGTTCATTCTCAGCCTGGAACAGGACAGGAAACATGGCAAGTCACAAACAGCTTGGCAAACATAAAGTAAAGGTAGAGAGCTTGTAAAGCACAGTCAAGCCTTTGTCCGGACAGCATATGGTCAGATAGAAATGCACAAATCTGCAGAAACACACAGACAAATACACAGACTGACACACAAAAAGACAAAAGGCAATAGAAGGTAATAATCATTACAAAAATACTAGTATAAAACTCACCTGGTAATAGATGATGTAATACTCCACATCTGCACCTGTTGTGGGAGTCTCCCACTCCACTGTGATGGAGGTGGGGCCACTTGGGGTCAAACGGACACTGCCGGGGGCACCAGGGGTTGCAGGAGCTGGGAACATGGATGGAACAATTTGAATTATAAGACTCCAGTCTATGTAATACAGAAATTAAGCAGATAGATAAAGTAGTGGTAGATAAAGTAACTGTAAGATAGGGTGAAACTTTTGCCATCCTATGCCAAGGAAGACAAACCCAGCCCTCAAAATCAGAAAAGATCATGTGAGAAACGATATGAAGCAAATTTTGTCTGTCTCACCTTCTTGTTGTGTGGTGACAGTAAGAGCAGGGCTTCTCTCTCCCATTCCTTCAGTAGAGAAGGCCACAATCCAGATGGTGTACTGGGTGTCAGGCAGCAGGTCCCTGATGGTGTAGGGAATGTCACTGGGATTCACCTGGACTCTCATAGTGGGTTCATTCTCAGCCTGGAATAGAACATGTAGATCTGTATTTTTCTTTTTTACATACAGAAATCATTTTTACCGAAAACATGCATATATTGATATCTTGGATAAGACATGGAAACACATCACTGGCTACAGCAGAGCCAGTGAGTGTTACAGACATCAGTAGCACCAAGCAAAAAGAGCACCTAAGGTTTACCACTAATGCCTAAAACAA
The DNA here is from genome assembly GCF_001625305.1 of Branchiostoma belcheri. Classification (NCBI taxonomy): domain Eukaryota; kingdom Metazoa; phylum Chordata; class Leptocardii; order Amphioxiformes; family Branchiostomatidae; genus Branchiostoma; species Branchiostoma belcheri. Next base: position 132,743 of record NW_017803917.1, on the reverse strand, counting down.
ACCATCCTCACTAAAGTGGACTACCCACACGTTGGGATACATGACTAAAGAGAAGACCAGCCAATGGAGATACCAAAAAACTATCATGTTACAGACAGCCAGACTGGGTCGACCGGCCAAGTCAGCGCACATCAGCAGACAAACATGCACAAATCTAAGCATATCAACTCATACAAACTTACCATATCCATCACTGCCCAAAACATCTGTGTTGCCGTATTATAACAGTACTACCTGTCATGGTCAACAAGTAGTTGTAATTAAGTAAAACTCACCTGGTAATAGATGATGTAATACTCCACATCTGCACCTGTTGTGGGAGTCTCCCACTCCACTGTGATGGAGGTGGGGCCACTTGGAGTCAAACGGACACTGCCGGGGGCACCAGGGGTTGCAGGAGCTGGGGACATGGATGGAACAATTTAAAATCACAAGACTCTCACAACTATGTACCTAGCAAAAAAAACAGTTTCAATCTGAAGGTGATATCACACAGTTATATGGGTAAAACTACAAAATGTAAACTTAAGACACTCTAAAGGGTTGGTCACAACCCGCCGTGCGTGCTTTATGTTCAAATATTTTACTGGGAGGCCACGTTTGCTACGTTTTTCTGAAAACGTGGGGAAGGAGTGGCGTCAACGCACGTCACTCACACGGTTGCGCAAGGTGTAAGAGTGTGGTCTGCATGCCACGTCTGGCCGTGAGCGGTTGCGTGCATCGTTCGTTGCACAAGTGGTAAGTGAGTAGTACGTGCTTACAACATACGATCTCTGTGTGATTGCCACTTTACCGTAAGGAGGCCGTATTCACACGTGCTGCTTACGTACGGTACATACGGGACACGTGCGTCGCCCGTCCTCGCACGTACAGGTGGTCAATCTGTAGACTGCACACAGAAAAAGTTTTACATGCACTTAAAGTTCTACGGCGTGTCTGTGTGTGAGCTGTGTGTGCTCCCAAATCTGTAGGATTCCATATGGAGGTGGTACTCACCACTTACAGATCCCCCACGTTTGCCCACATTTTTGCATGTAGACAGCACGCGGATGCACGTGCGGCGGGTTGTGACCGACGCTTAAGCTGACATCAGATTTTAAGAAAACAGAGATCATAGTTTTAGACATTGGCAATTCTTTTGTCTGACCTTCCTGAGTGGTGACAGTAAGAGCAGGGCTTCTCTCTCCCATTCCTTCAGTAGAGAAGGCCACAATCCAGATGGTGTACTGGGTGTCAGGCAGCAGGTCCCTGATGGTGTAGGGAATGTCACTGGGACTCACCTGAACTCTCATGGTGGGTTCATTCTCAGCCTGGAACAGGACAGGAAACATGGCAAGTCACAAACAGCTTGGCAAACATAAAGACAGTAAAGGTAGAGAGCTTGTAAAGCACAGTCAAGCCTTTGTCCGGACAGCATATGGTCAGATAGAAGTTCACAAATCTGCAGAAACACACAGACAAATACACTGACTGACACACAAAAAGACAAAAGGCAATAGAAGGTAATAATTATTTTAAAAAATACTAGTATAAAACTCACCTGGTAATAGATGACATAATACTCGACATCTGCACCTGTTGTGGGAGTCTCCCACTCCACTGTGATGGAGGTGGGGCCACTTGGAGTCAAACGGACACTGCCGGGGGCACCAGGGGTTGCAGGAGCTGGGAACATGGATGGAACAATTTGAATGGTAAGACTCCAGTCAAAAATTAAGCAGTTAGATAAAGTAGTGGTAGATAAAGTAACTGTAAGATAGGATGAAACTTTTGCCATCCTATGCCTAGGAAAACAAACCCAGCCCTCAAAATCAGAAAAGATCATGTGAGAAACAATATGAAGCAAATTTTGTCTGTCTCACCTTCTTGTTGAGTGGTGACAGTAAGAGCAGGGCTTCTCTCTCCCATTCCTTCAGTAGAGAAGGCCACAATCCAGATGGTGTACTGGGTGTCAGGCAGCAGGTCCCTGATGGTGTAGGGAATGTCACTGGGATTCACCTGAACTCTCATGGTGGGTTCATTCTCAGCCTGGAACAGGACAGGAAACATGGCAAGTCACAAACAGCTTGGCAAACATAAAGACAGTAAAGGTAGAGAGCTTGTAAAGCACAGTCAAGCCTTTGTCAGGACAGCATATGGTCAGATAGAAGTTCACAAATCTGCAGAAACACACAGACAAACACACTGACTGACACACAAAAAGACAAAAGGCAACAGAAGGTAATAATTATTTTAAAAAATACTAGTATAAAACTCACCTGGTAATAGATGACATAATACTCGACATCTGCACCTGTTGTGGGAGTCTCCCACTCCACTGTAATGGAGGTGGGGCCACTTGGAGTCAAACGGACACTGCCGGGGGCACCAGGGGTTGCAGGAGCTGGGGACATGGATGGAACAATTTAAATTGTAAGACTCCAGTCTATGTAATACAGAAATTAAGCAGTTAGATAAAGTAGTGGTGGATAAAGTAACTGTAAGATAGGATGAAACTTTTGCCATCCTATGCCTAGGAAGACAAACCCAGCCCTCGAGAAACGATATGAAGCAAATTTTGTCTGTCTCACCTTCTTGTTGTGTGGTGACAGTAAGAGCAGGGCTTCTCTCTCCCATTCCTTCAGTAGAGAAGGCCACAATCCAGATGGTGTACTGGGTGTCAGGCAGCAGGTCCCTGATGGTGTAGGGAATGTCACTGGGACTCACCTGAACTCTCATAGTGGGTTCATTCTCAGCCTGGAACAGGACAGGAAACATGGCAAGTCACAAATAGATGATGAAAGTATAGAAAACCAACCCGCCAAATGCTGCCAAATCTGGACACATGTATCAAGTCTTTACACAACAACATAACTAAAATGATGATAAGTGTGAGATATTTGCCACAAAATTGTTTAGGGCTAAAGCACTAGTGTTGACACAAAGTGGCTTGTTCGGGATTCTGACTTGCTTCAGTGTTGTGGCTCTCAGCCTTAACACCACAACCAAAGGCAGATCTAATATGCAGAGTACATGAGACAAGGACCTTGTGTAATTCTCTGGATATAATATCTATGAAATATAAAGAGGAAACATGAAGAACCATTTTCAAGTTATTATGCTTATCAGTAGAATGACGCATGAGTAGAACTGCAGTATGATTCTAGCCAATGTTAGACTCTGTAAAATATCAGTCCTCGTACCACGGGATCTAAGTTTACTACAGTACATGTTGTAACTGTGTTCAATGAGTTGTCCCCTGTATGTCTGCTAAGATTCTGCAATATAGAAGCTTTTAATGTTCCTTCAGTCAGTAGAGGGTACTTTAAGACCACAAAATTTACAGTACAATGAATTCCAGCAGCTCCATGCAGATGGACCTATGTAAATATTCAAGATGGTGGACTCTAGTCACATGACTCTTCAATCAGTTTCAAGTACGGACACAAGGATACTAGTAATAATGACAGTTAACACTACTATTTGATGGTGAATTTTACATGACATTCTGGGGGTATGCAAGGATTGTCTTTTACAAAAGAGCAACATCCTACCATGGTACTATATACAGTAACTGTACATGTGGTAATAAGTAGTTGTAAGTAAATAAAACTCACCTGGTAATAGATGATGTAATACTCCACATCTGCACCTGTTGTGGGAGCCTCCCACTCCACTGTGATGGAGGTGGGGCCACTTGGAGTCAAACGGACACTGCCGGGGGCACCAGGGGTTGCAGGAGCTGGGAACATGGATGGAACAATTTAAATTGTAAGACTCCAGTCTATGTAACAAAAATTAAGCAGTTAGATAAAGTAGTGGTAGATAAAGTAACTGTAAGATAGGATGAAACTTTTGCCATCCTATGCAAAGGAAGACAAACCCAGCCCTCAAAATCAGAAAAGATAATGTGAGAAACAATATGAAGCAAATTTTGTCTCTCTCACCTTCTTGTTGTGTGGTGACAGTAAGAGCAGGGCTTCTCTCTCCCATTCCTTCAGTAGAGAAGGCCACAATCCAGATGGTGTACTGGGTGTCAGGCAGCAGGTCCCTGATGGTGTAGGGAATGTCACTGGGACTCACCTGAACTCTCATAGTGGGTTCATTCTCAGCCTGGAACAGGACAGGAAACATGGCAAGTCACAAACAGCTTGGCAAACATAAAGTAAAGGTAGAGAGCTTGTAAAGCACAGTCAAGCCTTTGTCAGGACAGCATATGGTCAGATAGAAATGCACAAATCTGCAGAAACACACAGACAAACTCACAAACTGACACACAAAAAGACAAAAGGCAACAGAAGGTAATGATCATTTCAAAAATACTAGTATAAAACTCACCTGGTAATAGATGACGTAATACTCCACATCTGCACCTGTTGTGGGAGTCTCCCACTCCACTGTGATGGAGGTGGGGCCACTTGGAGTCAAACGGACACTGCCGGGGGCACCAGGGGTTGCAGGAGCTGGGAACATGGATGGAACAATTTAAATTGTAAGACTCCAGTCTATGTAACACAAAAATTAAGCAGTTTTACTGGTAGATAAAGTAACGGTAAGATAGGATGAAACTTTTGCCATCCTATGCCTAGGAAAACAAACCCAGCCCTCAAAATCAGAAAAGATAATGTGAGAAACAATATGAAGCAAATTTTGTCTGTCTCACCTTCTTGTTGTGTGGTGACAGTAAGAGCAGGGCTTCTCTCTCCCATTCCTTCAGTAGAGAAGGCCACAATCCAGATGGTGTACTGGGTGTCAGGCAGCAGGTCCCTGATGGTGTAGGGAATGTCACTGGGATTCACCTGAACTCTCATAGTGGGTTCATTCTCAGCCTGGAACAGGACAGGAAACATGGCAAGTCACAAACAGCTTGGCAAACATAAAGTAAAGGTAGAGAACTTGTAAAGCACAGTCAAGCCTTTGTCAGGACAGCATATGGTCAGATAGAAGTTCACAAATCTGCAGAAACACACAGACAAATTCACAAACTGACACACAAAAAGACAAAAGGCAACAGAAGGTAATAATCATTACAAAAATACTAGTATAAAACTCACCTGGTAATAGATGATGTAATACTCCACATCTGCACCTGTTGTGGGAGCCTCCCACTCCACTGTGATGGAGGTGGGGCCACTTGGGGTCAAACGGACACTGCCGGGGGCACCAGGGGTTGCAGGAGCTGGGGACATGGATGGAACAATTTAAATCACTAGACTCTCACATCTATGTACCACCTAGCAAAAAAACAGTTTCAATCTGAAGGTGATAACACACAGCTATATGGATGAAACTACAAAATGTAAACTTAAGACACTCTAAGCTGACCTCAGATTTTACAAAAACAGAGATCATAGTTTTAGACATTGGCAATTCTTTTGTCTGACCTTCCTGTGTGGTGACAGTAAGAGCAGGGCTTCTCTCTCCCATTCCTTCAGTAGAGAAGGCCACAATCCAGATGGTGTACTGGGTGTCAGGCAGCAGGTCCCTGATGGTGTAGGGAATGTCACTGGGACTCACCTGGACTCTCATAGTGGGTTCATTCTCAGCCTGAGGATAGATAATACATATCACCATGACATCGTCACATATCAGTAAGGTTGAAGTCAACCTGTCCTGCTCCTATGTTCCTTGTTAATTTTTTAAAGTCAATTCCTTATGCCACATGTTCATTATACATGACTGTATTTGAGACAGCAGGAAAGAGTGACAAGACTGGTACAGCAGTGGCAAGATCCTCAAAGTGATGAAAGTCAACCAAAAAGAAACACAAAAATGAGAAAATAAGCCTCTCACCTGATAATAGATGGTGTATCCCTGCACATCAGCCCCAGTATCAGGGCTGGTCCACTGGACCACTATGGTAGTCGGACCAGTTGAAGAAGCTTCAACATTCCTAGGCACACCTGGAGTTTGGGGAGCTGCACAGAAAACAAAGCAAGTCATTTTGTTGTCATTTTGACAATACTCATTAATACATGGAAGTCAGTACATCTGCAAAGTATTGCAAGACATTTCTATCTCATCTTGACATTCCTTGAGAAATAAAAAGCTGTACCTTGTTCCTCTGTCAGCACCTTGACCAGCTGGCTCCTCTGACCCAAGCCGTCAGTGGAGAAGGCGATGACCCACACACTGTAGAGTGTGTTTGGTGTCAGACCTGTGATGGTGTAGCTGGGCATGTCACTGGGCTCCACCTGAGCTGTCCTGGTCCTGCCATCCTCAGGCTACATGTACATGGTGGGGAATAAAGTACTTCATCATCTCTCTGTGCACACTGAATGGAGGAAACAATTACCAGCATCTCTAGCTATTGATAAAATAGATAATATAACTATAATCTGATATTAAAGAGTGACTTAAATTCCCTATCATGATTAGGTAATTTTACCTGGTAGTACACATTGTATCCCTCCACATCTGCACCTGTTGTGGGAGCCTCCCACTCCACTGTGATGGAGGTGGGGCCACTTGGGGTCAAACGGACACTGCCGGGGGCACCAGGCACTTTTGGAGCTTAAGTAAATTAAGTGAAAAGATTGTTGATGTGAATACAAGCTTGACTAGTTTTGTTAGATAAACATACAAATGGTTAGACAACACAGTTACTGGTTAGAAAGCAGTAAAATAAAAAAGAAGGATCTATAGTAGTGACAGATGACATTTTACTACCTTCTTCTTCCGTACGGACTGACAGCACCGCACTCTTCTCTCCTGCCCCTGCAGCTGAGAAGGCCAGGACCCACACAGAGTACTCTGTGTTAGGCAGCAGGTCAGTCAGTGTGTAGAAGGCG
>NW_017803917.1:112107-125395 GCF_001625305.1 Branchiostoma belcheri | reverse complement strand
TGTATCCCTGCACATCAGCCCCAGTATCAGGGCTGGTCCACTGGACCACTATGGTAGTCGGACCAGTTGAAGAAGCTTCAACATTCCTAGGCACACCTGGAGTTTGGGGAGCTGCACAGAAAACAAAGCAAGTCATTTTGTTGTCATTTTGATAATACTCATTAATACATGGAAGTCAGTACATCTGCAAAGTATTGCAAGACATTTCTATCTCATCTTGACATTCCTTGAGAAATAAAAAAGCTGTACCTTGTTCCTCTGTCAGCACCTTGACCAGCTGGCTCCTCTGACCCAAGCCGTCAGTGGAGAAGGCGATGACCCACACACTGTAGAGTGTGTTTGGTGTCAGGCCTGTGATGGTGTAGCTGGGCATGTCACTGGGCTCCACCTGAGCTGTCCTGGTCCTGCCATCCTCAGGCTACATGTACATGGTGGGGAATAAAGTACTTCATCATATTGCTCAACATATTTTGAATTGTTAAGATTAAGTATTACTCCTATGTTCGATTTTGTGTTTTATGTTGTACAATTGTAATGTTTTGTTGATTCATCTGTTGGATGTGGAGCCAGGGCCCCCTTGGAAATCAGTTGTTTATCAACTGAAGGGGCGACCCTCAAGATTAATAAATAAATCATCTCTCTGTGCACACTGAATGGAGGAAACAATTACCAGCATCTCTAGCTATTGATAAAATAGATAATATAACTATTAATCACAATTATCTCACTTGTATTATATGTTAGAATATGCTCCAAATTCATATCATAAGCTCTGATATTAAAGAGTGACTTAAATTCCCTATCATGATTAGGTAATTTTACCTGGTAGTACACATTGTATCCCTCCACATCTGCACCTGTTGTGGGAGCCTCCCACTCCACTGTGATGGAGGTGGGGCCACTTGGAGTCAAACGGACACTGCCGGGGGCACCAGGCACTTTTGGAGCTTAAGTAAATTAAGTGAAAAGATTGTTGATGTGAATACAAGCTTGACTAGTTTTGTTAGATAAACATACAAATGGTTAGACAGCACAGTTACTGGTTAGAAAGCAGTAAAATAAAAAAGAAGGATCTATAGTAGTGACAGATGACATTTTACTACCTTCTTCTTCCGTACGGACTGACAGCACCACACTCTTCTCTCCTGCCCCTGCAGCTGAGAAGGCCAGGACCCACACAGAGTACTCTGTGTTAGGCAGCAGGTCAGTCAGTGTGTAGAAGGCTGTATCTGGGCCCACCTCAGTTGATGACACATGGCCATGTTCTGCCTAAAGACAACAACATGTGAAGGTGAGTGTCCATACTTTTGAGGATCATTTTGGATGAAGAAAATGATACTATGTGGTCTCAGAGAGGCAAATAGGAATCCAATTAACCAGGTAATGCTGATTTTGAAGGAAAAACCATCTTCAACATACTGTATACATGTATTATTATCACTAGTGCAGATATGAAGAAAAAACTATATAATTTTAGTCCTGTTAGCTGATATAGTGTTACAGCAGATACAATAATGACTGTATATTTTGCAATAACCAAGACTTGATGCATGTCTGACCTGATAGAAGATACGGTACCCTTGTACATCTCGTCCTGTGCTTGGTGGCTGCCACTGAACAACAACGGAGGTTGGACCCGTTGGGAAGGCACGCACATTGTTGGGAACTCCTGGCAGGGCTGGGGTAAAAAAAAGGCAATGTGAGACCCTTGGAATTTATTTGTCCCTAACTAGCTAAAGATGAGTGTGGTTTCTCCTAACATAGTGTGTGAGCAGAACACTGTGTCAGAATCATTCAAATAGTGAACAGTTGATTTTCATGCCAAGCCGTATCAAAGAAAAATGCTTCTCAAGATTGCTACTTTTTTGTATGCCACAGAGTATGTAGCTACCATTCGGGTCCTGAAATCGGCGTTTCATACGCGATTTCATACGCGCATGGATTATTTCAGGACCAGTATGCTACTTGCAGTATGACAACAGTTACATTACACCAGGTTTACCTTGCGGTTCAGTTTGAATGGTGAATGTCTGACTGCTGACTCTCCTTCCTGTGAAAGTCAAGGCCACCACCCACACTGTGTACTCTGTGTCAGGCAGCAGGTCTGAGATGGTGTAGTACCTGTCAGCAGGGCCCAGCTCCACAGACGTTGCAGGCAGATTGTCCGTCTGGGGAAATCAGGACCAGATAATTTGTGCATGGCCAACTTTGACCTTCAGATGTTGATGACTGTGGGTTTAAAAGTCACCCATGTCTTTTGGTCTTTGGTATACATGAAGGGATATCTAGTGCATCATTTCACATCAAGGATAAAATCTTACTAGTATACAGGGTCCCCAGTATACCACTGAATATCACAATCAAAGTCATGTTGCATTTATTTTTTAGTGCTTCTCAAGCTGAGATGACAGATGGATACCTGATAGTAGATCTCATAGCTCTGTACATCAGCTTCAGATGGAGCCTCCCACTCCACAGTGATGCTGGTCGGCCCTGCTGGGCTGACTTGGACATTACTCAGTGTATCAGGTAGTCTTGGTGCTGAGGAGACAAGTGTACATGGTGCTCAGAACTGATCAACTTCAAAAACAGTTATCAAAAAACTAGAAACACCTATTTTGTGAGAAAAAATAGATTGCATATATTTTACTCCCTCCCCATGAAAATCATCCTTTGCAGAACTTAATCGCCCAATAATGCCCAAACATCACCCCACTACAAAATGGAATTTTTCACATCTACATTTTGCAGAAAGGACCAACTCAAAGTTACTACTGCCCATACTTGGAAAAATGGAAACATTACCTCACTCCAAAATGGAAAATGTAAAAATTTTATTCCTCCATGCAACAACAGAGTTTTCCAATGATGATAATTCCAAGTTCCTCTAAGCCTGAGGATCTCCAATGCAAAAGCTTTCATATTGTTCTCACTCTCAATTCAAAAATAGACTGTTCTACATTAACCTTTTCACTCTCCCTCCCAATCAAAAATAGACTTTTCCAAATCAACCTTTTCACTCTCCCTCGCAATTCAATATACATGGTAGACTGTTGAAAATCAATCTTTTCATACTTTGGAAGTTAGCTAAAGAACACAACACATTTTTTGTCCAAAAATCACCCAAAAATGTCAAAGTGGTGTATAACAAAAATGCAAATGAGTCGTGTTGGCATACAGTACTCCAGAATTCCCAAGACACCCTTCATTACAAAGAAAAGCACACAGTTACTGCAATGGTTGTCTTGTCAAGACATTATAAGTACCCTCTTCCATTGTGCGAACAGTGATGATGGGGCTTCTTTCTCCCATTCCTACATTGGAGATGCCGACCACCCAAACACTGTACTCTGTGTCAGGCTGCAGGTCCATCAGTGTGTAGGACACAGTTCCTGGCCCAACTTCCACCATGGACGTTGTCTGGTCTGTGGACTTCTAGCAAAAACAAAACAAGACTTGTTTCTACTTGTACATAGCTGGTACTAAGACCATATAAGAAGTTACATAATTTATTTTGAAGAACATTTAGTAAGTTTTTTGTTTGCTTTGTTTTCTGCTAACCTCATAGTAAATCCTATACTGGTCCAGTGGTCCACCAAATGTTGGTTGTTGCCACTCCACCAGAATACTTCTGGCATCCACTGCTGTTGCCAGGACATTCATTGGGCGTCCAGGAAGCCTGGGGCCTGGAGACAAATAAGTACAGATAGATACAATGTGAACAGAGACTAAGATGGTTAATAGTAAGCACAATGTGTACATTGTGTAGAACAGAGACTAAGATGGTTAACCCTTGTCCTGCTGACATTCCTGGCACAATATTTTTCAATAATTTCATGTCTTAATTAGATCATAGGCCCCCAAATTTTTTTGCCCTGCAGTGGCATAGTTACTTCTGCATTTGTTGCATTTCGCTGCGGTGTGATTCATTGCACGAGAAATACCCCCAAATTGTACCTATACAGGGTGCTATATAAATGGTACTGTATGTGCAGAACAACTGCAGGACAAGGGTTTTAATAGTAAGATACAATGTTTAGAACAGACAATAAGATGGTTGATTGTACCATATTTACCATATGTGTTATACATTAATTTTGGAATGAAACACGACTAACCTTCTGCTGGTGTCTGCAGAGTCTTCATGCTGCTTCTCAGACCCATCCCTGCATCTGAGTGAGCCACGACCCAGATAGAGTACCTGGTCTCAGGCCGCAGGTCTGACAGGATCAGAGAGTTCACACTTGGACCAACTTCTCTCAATGTGGTCCTTCCTCCCCTGGGCTGTAATGGGACAGGTTATGGAAGACCTTGTGAGATTTTACATGTATCAATTGAATGAAAATCAATTACTTAACATATAATGCACCTTGAAGCGTTGACAAAATATAACAATCTACTTAAAGTGTTGACAAAATATAAGAATCTAATTCAATAATGTAATAAACAGTACCATTAGGTGGAAAAGGACGACTTGGACCATTACCAACTTGGCCCATCACAAATCTGGTCAGCTCGGCCCACCGCCCTGGTCAACCGCCCGAGTTGACCACGGGGTGTTGAGTCAAGTTGACCAGGGAAATGGGCCGAGTTGACTGAGCCGAGTTAGTAGTGGTCAACATCTGGTGAAATAATCTGCTTACAACATGGCATCAAAAATTCTAGACTTTGAATGACCATACCACTCTTTTTCCGCTATTGGTTCTGGTTCTCATTATTAAGTGAGCCTCCATTTTGTAGGTCTTCCATCCACTTTATCAGAGAAAGAGTTTATCAACAGGCCTGAGTTTATCAACTGCATGGAGAGGTAAGGTACCTGATGATAAACCATGTAACCCTGCACAACCCCTCCAAGATGTGGTGCCTCCCACTCCACCAGTATGGTCGTAGGACTCACGGCTGTGGCTCGGACATTCTGTGGCACTCCTGGTAAGGATGGAGCTGGTAGTACAGACAGGGACGTCAGAAAATATTCCATGACATAGGAGGGGAAATCATTCATAGACCTGAACATTAGAATAACACTTTGATTGAGTCCTATTACCATTATCCATTCATTGTGGCATAAACTCTAACAGTACATGTAAAGCTAGCAACTACATGTATGCTGTATACTTCTCTTCAGAATTACATGACAGTAACAAAGGTAAACTTGTTCCAATCACAACCAAGTCAGTTGCTTCATAATTGAGTTACCTGGTTCGTCAGTAATGGCTGTGACCACGGAACTCCTGTAGCCCAGGCCTGCAGCATTGACAGCCTGCACCCAGAAGGTATACTCTGTGCCTGATTCTAAACCTCCAACTGACTGAGACAGAGTCTGGGGACCAACATCAATGGATGCCACCTGGGGATTGTTACTTGCCTGAAGTGAAAGAATCAGACTGTATCAATATTCAAGTATTAGGCTTTCATTGTTCAATATAGTGAAGCTTGTGTATTTTTGTATAGTTAATAATCAGAGAATAGTCCACATGTGACAGAATCAACGGCAAGTTATGAAACAGTAAGTTTACATTTATACAGTGAGTATACATTTACCAGGACACGTGCCATAAGTGCCTTACATTTCCATGAATGCATACACAGGTGTTTCACATTCATTGGTACAACATCGTCTTTGTGCATGTCATTATATACTGTATAGGACAAAGTAGTCTCCAGACCTGGTAATATATCCTGTAGCCATCCAGACGGACTGCAGTCGTGGGCTGCCCCCACTCCACAAGCACAGTAGCCATGTCAGTGGGCCTGGCACGGACATTGGTTGGAGATCCTGGCAGGGCAGGCACTGTAGTAGAAGAAAAACTGAAAATTAGTACCCAACATCAGTGTTTAATACTTCAAACCAGCCCTGAACATTGAGGCAAGTATGCAGTATGTAGTGCAAGGTACATGTAGTTGTGGCACAATGTGAAACACTCAGGACCAAGTAGAAGTACAGGTAAAAGGACTTGTCATCACTACCATTACCATTTGGCTCGTAGATGTCAATATTGAAGTCCACTGAGGCCACACCACTAGTTCCATCCCTGCTAACAGCACTGTCCTCTGGCACTTGTCCTTCCCCTGCATGTCTGTCTCCATGGGGAGCCTGGTGCCCAGCCTGAGCTGTATCAGTGTCAGAACTGGCACTGCCACTCACGGGGGGAACTTCATTATCCTGGAGTGGCCGTCCTTCTTGATCTAACAGGTCTCCAGCAGCACCTACAAAGGCAATGCTGTTGTCTGTACCATAGCTGTAGTTCCTGCCAGCCTCTTCAGTATTAGATAGACCTGCAGTCTGAGCAACACCAGCATCTCTTCCTCCCAGGGCATTTCCACTGCTGGGAACACCGCCTCGACCAGAGAAGCCCTCTCTATTGACGTTGTCTGCAGCAGACCCGCCCAGAGATCCTTCATGTCGTGTGCGGCCACCAAAACCACTGCTGGCTGGAGAGGAGGGGGTTGCTGATGGACCTGATACAGTTTTGTTTAGTTTTGCTCCATCTGTAACAGAACCTACACTGACAGGTTCGGCAGGATGCCCTGTAACAGACACATTGTTGCTAGCTGATCCACCATGCCTATCACCTTGGTGCCCCCTGTGTCTGCTGTGGTGTCCATGACCACCATGTCTGTCACTATGGTGAAGACCAGGCTGGCTTGATTCATCTGGTCTAGTACTGGTATCACTTCCTGGTGCAGCATTTCCCCATGTGTCAGCACTGCTATCATCAACATCTAGAAAACCATCAGTAGTTATAGCTTTACCTTCAGCTCCCACCATTGCTTCAGTGAAGTCACCGGTATGGGAGGTTTGGTTGGCTGTGGCCCCTTCTGCAGCAGTTAAACCAGGTACAATGTTATCTGTGTCAAGAATAACCCTGTCTTCAGAATGTCCATTCCCAACACCAGGTGTAGAGTTAGGACTTGTTGGTCTGGTGCTGGAATGATGGTCAGCTGGAAAACTGCCATTTTTGTTATTGCTGTCTGTTTCCTCTGCCTCACCACTACCTACAGTCATGTCCTCGTCAACATCATTACCAACAGCCCCAGTGACAGATGGTCTGTTCTGGCTGCTGTTGGCACGGGTCCCTGTATCCCCTCTAGTGACAGCCGGTCTGGCCAGACCAACAACACCAGCAGCACTCCCATCTAAGGCATTGCCAGTTGGAGAACCATCTCTTCCTATTGTTCGTGGCTGGTCCTCCTGTTGGTTTGCTGCACCCCCTGTCTGTGATGACTTAATTGCATTATCTTCTTCCCCATGGCCACCACTGTGCTCCTTATTAACAGAGTTCCCTTCTGATGTCACATGGGCACCCTCAACTCCAGTGACTGCAGAAATCCCAGGATTCCCTGGCACTCCAGATCCAATGACATTCGCACTGTCTGAGCTACTGTCTGCTCCTATGGAGGCTGTCTGGTTACTGAGGCTTTCTACAGGGACAGCATGACCCTTGCTTTCATCAGGTGAACTTGGAACAATTGAGTTGTCAGAGGGGGCACTTCCATAGTACTCATTAATGGAAATATCACCTCTGTTTCCATGTCTAGTTGGCTGTTTGTCAGCTTTAGAGTTCCCAGTGGCAGAAATACCCACCTGGCTTGGCTCTCCACTGTCCACCTTCCCTGCTGTGGACACATTGTGATCACTGGGGTTTCTGTCCAAGCTGTCCACAATAGATGGTAATCCAGCTGACACTGTCCCTCCCTGCTGGCCCTCACTCCCTTCACTTGTGAACCATGATGCATCTAAGCTGTTGGCATCTGCTCCAGTAGTAGAGGCGTCACTTCCACTTGCCTGTCCAGTATTGGCACTGCCACTGGTATTGTGACTGGTTAATCCTAACTCTGGTGACCAAGCTGCATCCTTGCCAGCTGCAGAGTTTTCACTTATCAACCCCCCATCTTGTCCATTCAGCATGATGCTTTCATCCTGTGCATTGTCAGCATGTGATCCATCAATGGATGGCAGGACATTATTATGTCCTCCTGAACTGCTGGTGTCTCCCTCAGCACTAGCCTGGCCACCAGGGCTTACACTGCTGGCATCTGTACTGCTCTCCACATGACCATTCCCATTCACTCCTCCATCTGCACCATTTATTTCATCCTCATGGCCAGTGTTATCTCCATCAGCTCCAGCCATAGATCCACCATGATCTCCATCAGCTCCAGCCATAGATCCACCATGATCTCCATCAGCTCCAGCCATAGATCCACCATGATCTCCATCAGCTCCAGCCATAGATCCACCATGATCTCCATCAGCTCCAGCTATGGGTCCACCATTGCTGCTATTTACGCCATTAGAAAAGCTGTGGTTGATTCCTGCTTGGCTGGTCCCAGAAGTATCAAGACCAGCTGCATCAGCACCACTGTTCCCACTGTGGGCCCCATGGCCTGCAGTACTAGTACTGCTTTTTGAAGCATTCTTGCCAGCATCATTTTGTCCATCTTGCAATTCCACACTGTTCCCATCTGCTCCATTAAAAAGTTTCCCTGTGCTACTACTACTACTACTGCTGCTAGTGCTGCTTCCACCTGGGATATTGGTTCCACCACCTGCAACTGCTGACGGCACAACACCGTTATCACCATCAATGGAAGCATCAACTACTGCGGGTTCTTCAGTTGCTACACTGCTACCAGTGCCATTTTTTCCATCAGTTGAGTTCACATTGTTCCCATCTGCTCCTGCCCTCAGACTGTCTATGTTGACATCACCAACTGTCACACTGGTACCAGAACCACCACCAACCACCCCGGCAGATGTACCATTATCACCATTAAGGAAAGCATCAACTACAGGAACTACAACAATCTGTTTGGTCCCGCCACCGCCCAAGGGTGCCAGGTTGTCACCTGTGTCCGAGTCAGCCCCTGGCGAGGCCTGACTGCCAGGCTGTACAGTACTGGCTTCCTCCTCTGTGTCCTCATTGTCTGCATACAGTTCCTTTATCTTATCAGCATCAACATCTAGGACGTAATCACAATCGCAGGGACCTAGGAGACCAGGACAAGGAAACAGGAACTTTGTTTGGATGGATGTTTGAAAACTTGTTACTTCTTGTTGGCATGCATTAGTAAGTCAGAAATGTATTTTGTAATGTTAGTGTATCGATGTGTATTGATGCAACAGGATCATTGGACAAATTACACAATGTAGAAAATGTACATATTACAAACACTGAGAAGCACATTAGAGTATTGTGATACAGCAACAATGTGTTGTACATATAAAATGATTGATCTTTGCTACCACCCATATTGTAGGTCTGGATTAATAAACAAAGCCCTTAAAAACTTCTCATTTATCAAAAAGGAAATTTTTGACATTATATTTCCTGTATATTTCCTGTAACAGAGTCTAGGACCGAAGATCCTATGCTGGAACTTAAACTGTCAGTAGTACCTCATGTAGCAATTGTTTTTGTTTTTTTTTCACTTAAAAACATATCAAAAATTCTACATTAGTTCCTGCAGCTGTAAGAATCATTTTAAGGATGAATAAACATCTATGATAAATTATTTTCTAAGTTGTAAATATTGTTTTGTACTTAGAAGTACATTAATAAATTTGGATGCTGGTCACCTGTCTATTCATTAGAACTAGAATCAAGTTTCTTCTAAACCTAATTTGTAATGCTCACTCCCTTCCAAGTATGTCAACAAAGATACTGATTTATGTTATTATATTGTTATTCACCATTTGTATTATGTTAGGCTCTCATGGGAACCAATGGCTGATGGGACAACCCACTTGTTTCTTACAGGAATAAATAAATATCATTAAATAAATCTTTTAAAACACATTTTTCTCTGCTCATGCTGGTATCACAGTTGCATTGCTTTTAAATTAACAAATCCTAATTTGAACATGTACCTATCAGTTCTTTGCAGATATTTCATTTGTGACGTACAATGTAGGTATGATGGTGCTGCAATGTTTTTCTGTTTCTTCCATCATTTGTGTTTCTTCCAATGATGGCCATAACTATAGGAAGCTGTTCGGAACGAACTAAAGCTTGTTTTTAAATCTTACCATCCTCTGGAGTCCGTGCATGGACCTTAGGACTACGAAGTCCCATCCCATCCAGAGAGAAGGCCACCACCCACACAGTGTAGTCAGTCTCAGGAGTCAGGCCCATGATGTCATAGGAACGTTCTTCTCGGTCCACTTCTATAGTGGAAATAGCCGGGTCTCCTTCCGCCTGCAGAGATTAGATGTAAGGTTAAGGGAGGCAATCGTACCTCATCTCAGTAAGCTAATACAACTAAAGTTCTTTGTGTTAGAAAGGCCCAAGTCACAATCAACCTGTATGTATTGTGCACAAACCCCAAAAGCTACCGAAATTTCCATTTCTACCAAATTATATCATCATTATAAGTTACATTACAAGTACATAACAGTTACATATGCATGTACTAATCACTATTCTTTGTCAGCTCTCAGTCTCTAATATGCAATCTTTGAATTCTCAAAACATGGACTAAGTCTAGTACATACAAGTACATGTAAAATATTACATACAAGTACATGTAAAATTATATAGTGCACAGGTTCATGTATACTGGAAGGCTTTGAGATTTCATCTGTACTACATGGAGCACAGATGGAACATTACAGTGTTAATGTATCAGTCTTGGTAAGCTGTGCCTTAGGTTGTTGAAAACCCTTTAGATACAACAAAAATAAAAACCAAACAAGCAACAGCATAAATTCTTTCAAGTTCAGATCTGCTATATTTACTGAAAATGAGTCTGAAGACAAATGTAACCTGTACATACATGTAAATGAGAATCCGAATTCATTCAGTTGCTTGATTCATTTTATATCAAATAACATTCTACCTGGATATCTATCCTTCATTGATGTACCTTTAGATACAACTTTGTACAAAGACACCATTTGATTCTTTTAGAACAAAATATGAAGTGACAGGGTGAAAAAAAACAGACCTAGGCATCTTCTGATAGCCCCTAACGCCATGATAGGAGCCATGAAGTCAACACACCAAGCTGGTTTATAATTCAAACAATGAACCTTACAACCTATTCTTTACAAATCAGGAAAAAATGAAGTGGGCGAATCCAAGAACCAAAGAATGAAATAGGTGTTGAAGACCTGTAAAGTCCTGAGGTGATAATCCTACCTGATAGCGGATCCTGTAGCCACTGACCCTGTCCTCCTGAGCTGGGGTCTGCCACTCCACCCTGATGGACACTGCACTCGTGGCGTAGGCTGTGACGTCCTCCGGCATCCCAGGTACCTCGGGGGTATCGTCATTCTCACCTGGAACAATGCAGCTCAGTTCTCAAACAGACTCGTTAAAAGATAACTCCCAAGACTAGTGTCTGGGCCTTCATCTAGTATAAAATAATAAATATAACCTTATATATATGTATTATACATATGTATATACATACATACATACATACATACATACATACATACATACATACATACATGGTTAAAATACTAACTGAAGTAACAATGAAGACATGTGCCACCAGGTAAAAAAGAAGAAGAATGCAGGACGCAAGGAAGGCTGGACAGATAGTAACCTTCACTACTACAAAATGTAATTGAGTACAGCATATTTTGGTGAGGCCTCAGCCCCTAACATGTAATGTTGAATGATAGTGTTGTACATAGTTATTACCATAGATAGGTTCCGTGCGTACGGTAACCAGTGGGCTTCTGAGACCCATCCCCATGCTGGACAGAGCCACCACCCAGACGGTGTACTCCATGTCAGGCTGCAGTCCTGGGATGATGTAGCTGAGAGTGGAGGGGTTCACCACTTCTGCTGAAGCAGACACTTGATTCTCAGGCTGGAGACAGATGCAGTAAGGGTCAGTATGTCTTAATGTCATGTCAGGATTTCTAAAAGTATGTTGAGAATTATAAACATCTTGTACAAGTTACAAACAGCCTTTGTTAGGATTGGATTAGGAAAATTGCAGTGGCGTTTTTCCCAACTTATGCTGAGATCACAATTCCAAACCGGGGCCCGGAAAATCAACAATTCATATCAATGATATATGCAAGTAGTTCCCATCATCAATTTTTTCAACTTTTTGTGCTTTGTTTTCTTTCATATCATACTTTTCGTTCCATATTACTGCCCGGCCGGGCCCCGGTTTGGAAATGTGACCTCAGCCTAATCAATCAAGCCGCAGGCATCAGAGTAGATGCATGGCGGCTGTAGCCATGTCCCTCCAGGATGTTCTGTTTCTCAGCCTAACAACCTACTGAACAGGTACATGTACACTGACACATCATCAGACAACAACGCAACATCTTAGACCTGTCCTTACATCTGAAACCAACACACTGTCATCTATCCCTTTTGACATCTCCATACATACAAACGTCTGTGGTGTTTAGTCTGAAGGCTAGCATTTTAGACATATGCATCATTTTGTTCAATTCATCTCTAGGCCATTGTGACATCTCACCTGATAGTATATCCTGTATCCGGTAACATCGCCCCCTACCCGAGGTCTCTGCCACTGCACGTGGATGGTTGTTTGTCCAACATCAACAACTCTCACATCATCAGGGGCTCCTGGCAGCTGAGGTGCTTTATCAAGAAAGGAACATCTACTCTCAACATATTCTAATATGGAAACATAAACATTTTGCACTGGAAAGATGAAGAACTTTATCATACTGTAAGTCTCTTTAGATTCGCGGGGCCTAAAGTTCGCGGTTTCTGGAAAATGGACAATCCGCGGTATTTTTAGATTCGCGATTTCTCCTTGGCTATTTTTCAAAGAAAAATTTGTAAAGTGTATATTTAAAATAATAAAAGTTCGTGTTCCGGCATTTATCTCCTAAAACGCGGCACAAAAATTTGTTTCGTGCACCGCGCGAGACTGCCGGCGGTAAAGCTGACGATCGATCTGACGCACGTGTAAACAATTTTCTTTGTTTGGAAATAAGCGCTAAAATGTTATTTTCCACGACTACACATCGATACTCTAGTGAAGAAATGCATAATCGAAAGAATATATATATTACTAAGCAAATTTATGCCGTCTTCGGCGAGATTTTGAACCCGGAAGTATGCAAAGGTCGCCTTCGGTTTTGTAGGCCCACGGTGAGCGTTTCTATCCAGCAAAACAAGAAGAAAAAAACGCCCGCAAATCAGGGCGCAAAAGATAACCAACTAACATTTCCCAGGTACCAGCCGTTATATTTTTCATAAAAATACTTGTAGATATGCCCGATGTTCCCGCAATTTTCAAGCGCCCGGGCGCGCACGGCCGGCGCTCTGCACGCATAGATTTTTTT
>NW_017803917.1:108518-112087 GCF_001625305.1 Branchiostoma belcheri | reverse complement strand
CAGAGCCACCACCCAGACGGTGTACTCCATGTCAGGCTGCAGTCCTGGGATGATGTAGCTGAGAGTGGAGGGGTTCACCACTTCTGCTGAAGCAGACACTTGATTCTCAGGCTGGAGACAGATGCAGTAAGGGTCAGTATGTCTTAATGTCATGTCAGGATTTCTAAAAGTATGTTGTGAATTATAAACATCTCGTACAAGTTACAAACAGCCTTTGTTTGGATTGGATTAGGAAAATTGCAGTGGTGTTTTTCCCAACTTATGCTGAGATCACAATTCCAAACCAGGGCCTGGAAAATCAACCATTCATATCAATGATATATGCAAGTAGTTCCCATCATCAATTTTTTCAACTTTTTTGTGCTTTGTTTTCTTTCATATCATACTTTTCGTTCCATATTACTGCCCGGCCGGGCCCCGGTTTGGAAATGTGACCTCAGCCTAATCAATCAAGCCGCAGGCATCAGAGTAGATGCATGGTGGCTGTAGCCATGTCCCTCCAGGATGTTCTGTTTCTCAGCCTAACAACCTACTGAACAGGTACATGTACACTGACACATCATCAGACAACAACACAACATCTTAGATCTGTCCTTACATCTGAAACCAACACACTGTCATCTATCCCTTTTGACATCTCCATACATACAAACGTCTGTGGTATTTAGTCTGAAGGCTAGCATTTTGCACATATGCATCATTTTGTTCAATTAATCTCTAGGCCATTGTGACATCTCACCTGATAGTATATCCTGTATCCGGTAACATCGCCCCCTACCCGAGGTCTCTGCCACTGCACGTGGATGGTTGTTTGTCCAACATCAACAACTCTCACATCATCAGGGGCTCCTGGCAGCTGAGGTGCTTTATCAAGAAAGGAACATCTACTCTCAACATATTCTAATATGAAAACATAAACATTTTGCACTGGAAAGATGAAGCACTTTATCATATACATTTGTATATGTAACCCGAGAAACATCTAATGATAATCATTACACTTACCACATTACACCTAATGATATTTGTTAATATATCACTTTTTAGAAATGGTTGGGGCAGCTTTTTGAATGGCAGACTAACACAATAGATATGGCGATGCTCACTTTCTGGCAGGGTGCGTACAGTGATGCGTGCACTCCTCTGTCCCACCCCTGCTGCTGACTCGGCAATAACCCAGATGTTGTAGTCAGTGTTCGGCTGGAGATCCTCCAACACCAAGATCCTCCTGTCTGCTCGGCTTCTCTTGAAGGATATCATGGCCTCCCCAACAACCTGTAGAAATATGTTATCATCCTGTGAGTCTGTCTAATAGTCTCTGTCCTACCTGATAGTAGACCCTGTATCCTACCCAGTCTGTTGTCTGTCCTACCTGATAGTAGACCCTGTATCCTGACCCAGTCTGTTGTCTGTCCTACCTGATAGTAGACCCTGTATCCTACCCAGTCTGTTGTCTGTCCTACCTGATAGTAGACCCTGTATCCTGACCCAGTCTGTTGTCTGTCCTACCTGATAGTAGACCCTGTATCCTACCCAGTCTGTTGTCTGTCCTACATGTACCTGATAGTAGACCCTGTATCCTACCCAGTCTGTTGTCTGTCCTACCTGATAGTAGACCCTGTATCCTACCCAGTCTGTTCTGTCCTACCTGATAGTAGACCCTGTATCCTGACCCAGTCTGTTGTCTGTCCTACCTGATAGTAGACCCTGTATCCTGAGGGTGCAGCATCTGTTGCAGGTTCCTGCCACCGCACCTGGATGCTGGATGAAGATAGGGATGTTCCCTGGATATCCTGTGGGATCCCAGGAACACCTGATACTGGCAGGATGCGGCCTGGGACTCGAGCTGAACAAACAAACAAGATTGTTGCTTCCATGAAAATAGAGAAAACGATTGTTCATCCACAGAGTCTGGGGCACAGTATTGGAAGGCAAAGTCAAGTGTCCCCCACCTGGTATGATTGGAGTGAGGAAAGTTCAGGTATACATACTTTCCATAGACACAATCTTATCCAGACTTTAAAACATGGAGGCAGAGATCATCTATAGGATGAAAGACAAGGTCTCCAGTTACATTGGTAGAAACTTTGCACTTCCCCCACTACTTCTGTGACCACAGGGAGACTAGAAAAAGTGTTGGCTTTTGCTCAGTCCCTTGAGTGGTTGACTTCAACTGGTTTAGATTGTACATAGCAATATACATACATGTATTGTTACAAGCACTGTTTGCACCATTAGGTTGAAAGCAAACACCTTAGGACCACCAAGGACCCTGATAGTCTGATAGAAATTTCCCATAGCTTCTCTCTATCTAGTACATGTAACGTTACTTAAAAACCAACCAAGAACATTTCAGGAATGGGCTAAACGAGCTGCACAATACCACTAGTATATCATGCATGACTATATACTGTAAATTTAGTCACTTTGCAGGTACTTGATTTTGCAGGAAAAAGGGAAACTACGAGGTTTTCAATGCATTTTAAGACTGCTGAAAAGTGTCAGTGGTTTTCAAGAACTTCTCAAGGACATCTAGATCTTGAACACCTGGATATCTGAAGCTTCTAGTTTGCATGCTTTGAGAATCGCTGATTCTGCATTAGTAACATTACATCTTTTTAAAACTCCTTTTGTTTCTTAATACATTGAAATAATGAAACTTTATGGTAGAGTTAGACTTTGCACACAACTTAATAGAACAAGACAATCTGGATACAAAACTTTTCCCCAATAATCATTTCCCTAATGATTCTTCTTGGTCTAGTCTTGAATGACAGTACAGATACATGTAGCTGTGTCTCACCAGTCCTGATGCGGACCCGGGGGCTGTCCTCACTATCTCCTTGGTTGGAGAAGGCAACAATCCATATCGTGTACTCAATCCCAGGCTCCAGACCCGACACTGCCTGACTCTGTTGCAGAGGTCCTGTCTCTACCATGGAGGGCAGCTGGTCTCCACTCATGGCCTGTACAACAGTTAACAAGGCATCTATATTATACAACTTACTACATACAAGTATAAGTTAAGGTCTTTCTGGATAATTTATGAAAAGATGTTAATAGATATACACTATGCATGGTACAAACAACTGAAACATGTGACACTTTAAAGCCTCGGTCACAACTCGCCGTGCGTGCTTTTTGTCCGTACGTTTTTGTCGTGGCTACGTCTGCTACGTTTTTTCTGTAAACGTAGGGTGGCCGGCCGAGGGAGTACGTCACTCGCAAGGTGTACGTACGTAGTCTGCACGACACGCCTGGCCGTCAGCGGTTGCGTGCATCGTACGTTGCGCAAGTGGTAAGTGAGTTGTACGTGCTTACAACGTACGATCTCTGTGCGATTGCCACGTTGCCGCGTGCAGGCCGTACCTACACGTGCGGCGTGCGCACGATTTCCTTACTCACTCGCACGTTGTAAGTGCGTGCACCTCCTGTTAACTTCATCATCACTAGCCGCCCTGGTGTCTTCCGCGGCCCGTTTCTTTGGATCTTGTCTGGTAGTCTTCTTTTGAGCCTTCCTGGGCATCTTGGAGACGAGTTGGCAGTCGCCCGTCAAGTCGCTTTATATA
>NW_017803917.1:103884-108498 GCF_001625305.1 Branchiostoma belcheri | reverse complement strand
CCTGACTCCAACTTACCTATCTTCTACTTTCTGCCATAATTACCATCTTCATACTTATAACACAAGACAGACTACTAAGCTACATTTACCTAATTACACTAGCACAGCAGGTCAGCGAACATTTGCTTACACAGGTACAAGTTCTTTCAACAAACTGCCGGCAGACATAAGACAGATCCCAACCCTGAAACGCTTCAAGGCAGCTGTTAAACAGACCTCTGACCTCCACTGATTCAATGATTTGTATATTTTGTTCAGTTGTTTATATGTTTATATATGTTAACTTTTCAGTTATACTGATTTTCAGTTATACTGATTTCTGTTAACTTTTGTTACTTGATTGTATAATTTACTTTTATACAATTTGCTTTATGTTATGTTATATTTGTTTGTGACCCTGGGCCCTCTTGAAAATCAGCAATATTATGCTGTAGAGGCTACCCAGGTGTTTACAAGATGAAATAAATAAATAAATAAATTAGGACCAAAGCTCATCATCACAGGTATCCATTGCTTCTAGACAACTGTCATAAAAAGCAATATAACAAAAATAGTATTGGGCCATTGACAGATACACTGGGAGCAAATCAAATGTACGTAATTAAGGAAAAATGTTTAAGTATCTGGTCATTAACGGACTAGTATTTAATACCAGAAATAGTAATGCCTACAATGTACAAGTACCAGAGTTATCAAGCCGAATTCTGCAGATTAGGTGTAACAGGCAAAGGTTAGGTGTGAGAACGTCCAGTGTAACATCACTGGCTACTGTCACACCATGTGCCTGCAATGCTGGAGTGTGACAATTACAGAATGATGCTGAATAAACAAATTGTAGCAAAATTGTAAAAATGGTATAAACAGAAAATTTAATTAATTTAAAGCAAAGGGCATTGAGCCTTGGTACACTCAATATCATCAAAGCTACAGGAATCACCCTATATCCGAAATGCTTCTGAAGATCAAAAAAGGGTAAACACAAAAATGTAAAATGAGAGAATCTTCCCCACACTGTAGAATAAGATACATCTATACTTCAGATACACGTACAAAATTGAATGTACATACATGTATGTATGCAATCAGTAGTGATGAAAACAGGTATTACCTGGTAGTAGATCCTATATCCCCTCACAGGTGCACCTGTTTCAGGTGCCTCCCACGACACCCACAATGTGGTATCATCTATAGCTGTCACATTGATGCGGGGCACAAAGCCTGGCACAGCTGCAGCTGTAATACACAGGTGATCATCTCACATTCAACACATCATGAGTAACATTAGTGTCAATATTGCAGTTGCTTACTGATATAATGGATAAAAAAAACAATTTTTCTCTGCCAACTTTCAAGGGTCATAGGACACATTTTTGACACCCATTCCCTTTCTGACAGTGCTCTACTTCAAGATAAAACATGATGAGCCTCACTCTGGACTTCATTACCAAAAGTGGATGTTTTGCACCTGTTTGATTCACTATGTTCAAATTACTCTCTCCATGCCTTTGTAGAAATACCTAGGGAAGGGGGGGGGGGCTCATAGAACTAAGACCGAACCCCAAATTATGCCTTTGGTTAATTCTTTTTCTTGTTTGATGGCAGCACAGATATAAATTTGATATACCCGATGACATGAGTGCATCGTCACCTTGTCTGTATTTCTCTTTTTTTGTTGTATTTCTGTGTCTATTATGGTGCTTATCTGCAAAACTTGTCACATCATCCCTTAAACACCATAGCTGCTGTGTGAGGGTACAGTAGTGCCCATGTCTTAGAAAATTCCTGACATTAACCTTAAGGAGACATCAGATCTTTTGTCAGAAATTTGATTACATAAATGATTGTTGACATGTTTGCTTGTTTGTTTAAACCTTTTTTAATCATGAGAATCTCAAATCAGCCTGCAGGCCACTTTTCATTGAGGTCATGAGGGAAGAGGTGACAGTCAGACAGTTGACATCATTTAAAGTCCTAATGAATCTATACACATATTTTTACTCACACTTGATACAAAATACATACATAAGAGTGAGAGCCGATATAGTTCATATCCATTCATTTTGGTAATTTCTGATTTCTATTACTTTAAGAGTCTCTTTAATAAAGGAAAGAAAGGATATGGGACTGTGCATGTGTCTGGTAGTAGATACTGTGATGGTGGTACATACTTGTACGGACTGTAAACCTCTGAGTTTCCGATCCGTCTCCAGCTTCATTGAAGGCCAGAACCCACACAGTGTACTCAGTATTGGGCAGCAGCTGTCCAATGATTCTGTTCCTTTCATTTGCATCTGCCTCAATGGACAACGATTGCTGTCCTAGTGTCTGTAGAAATTATCTATTAGTTTTCCACAAGCATTATCTCTCTACAAAAATTGAATTGCCTGGAAATAATAAACTTCTAGCTTCATCCAAGTTTGGTTAATCAATCACAGATGATAAAGTCCTTATGAAGACATTCATTGTCATTTCTGTTTGTGTGTACAAATGTGGAAGACTATATAGTACAGACAGCAATTGTGAAACAAATAGTGGTTGAGTAGAAACAGGAAAACCTGACTTCTGAGATGCCAGGAATCGAACCCGTGCTGAACTGGGCAGTCAGCTTAGGACACCAGCACACCAATGACTACTCCGTAAGGTTCAGACCCTTTGGCGCTTGAACCTCACTGTTAATTGCATCTTCCTTTCTTCTTCCTCAGTAAAATGCTTTGTTGGTGACATAAGAGCTACCTGACCTAGGTTAGATGACTGACCCATAGCTTATACAAGACTGAGAGTCAGACTGAGCTACATTTATGCTAGAATCAAAGAAACAAAATTAACTTTCAATCCTGTCACTAGCCCATACCTGTGGTGTCAGAAGTGAAGTTGCCTTACCTGGTAATATATCCTGTAGCCCAAAACAGTCCCGCCCCGGCCAGGAGGCACCCACTGGACTCTGATCATGGTGGGGCCAACTGGTGTCACCTCTAGTCCCCGGGGTGCCTCTGGTAAAACTGAACAGAAAATTTCTCCTTTGTGAAAACATCTAAAGTCAAACTTAAAGTCAAACCTACAGAGAGAACATAAAACTTTCTCAGAATTTAAAAACCTATAAAATTTCACTAAAATAGAAGAGATGGATACATAGAAAGTTGAGGGAGTCAAAAGAATGTAATACCATCTACATCTTGTGTCTGCACACGGACAGTTGAGCTCCTCAGCCCCACGCCTACAGGAGACACCGCCACAATCCATACCAGATACTGGGTGTTGGGCTGTAGCCCACCAATCAGGTGGGACCTCTCATTAGGACCAGACTGCACAGAGACTGCCCTGTTGTCATCAACAACCTGATGAAACAATCACTGCTGTTGGATTATTTGTTCTTCTGACAAACATACATGTACATGGGTACAAACGAGGACTCATAAAAGAATGACACAATGACATTTCAATCTCAAAAATTCTTCTGCACCAGAGATCCACAAGGGTCTGTCTCCCAAATATACAAAGAAAACAGGGGGTTAACCAGCTCAAACTCCAACAACAGCTGACAACAATACACAAACCCTAATTTTGACCTAATTTTCTCATGTACAGTATCTATCCACTCTGGGAAGGCAAGACCTCATCACTCAGGTCTCTCATAAAGTCCAATAAACTGATGAATAAAGAAAACTTGACCAAAATAGGAAAGTTTAGACCCTTCCTGTTCCTTTTAGCCCAAAAGTATCCAAAGTAGGCCAAAAATTTAAGAGAAAAAAATTATCTTTAAAGGGACTACATGTACAATCATGTTCCGATTTTGGGCGCTTTGCACAATGCAATGGTGATGTCAGTCCTACAATCATTTCACTATGAACTACTAGGTTCCAGTTGACTGCCTGACCTGGTAGTATACAAGGTAGTTTGAGATGTCTCCCCCTGATGTTGGAGGCTGCCAGTGCACCAGGATGGTTTTGGGGTCTATGGTAGAAACTCGGACATCCCGCGGAGTTCCTGGGAGTTGGGGATGCTCTGAAGATCAACATGAAGAAGAGTGAATAACAGTTACTTTCAAATTTACCTACTGCAAAGAAGGTGTTGTCTACATCTGATGATTTAGAATGTTCCCACATACCAGGTAATGTATTTTTGTGATGCCATTGGATGGATTTGTTTGAACTGTGTGTGCTTGTGGACAAAATATCTAATAAATAATATAAACAAATATAAACAAAGTGTACGAGGGGTGTTCAAAAAGTTCTCGGCCTCACCTAGAAAACGCCAGGGCAGTAAAATTTTTCTTAAACTATTTTATAATATAGTCCTCTCTAACTGCAATGCACTTGGTCCAGTGATGTTCCAGCTTTATTTTCCCCTTGTGGAAGAAGGTTGCATCTGGACCCCCCAGATAGGCCTATACCGCATAGATGACGTCATCATTACCATCAAAACGTTAACCACGTAAGCGGAACTTGAGTTTAGGAAACAGGTAGAAGTCCGAGGGTGCTAGGTCAGGTGAATTGGAAGGGTGGGGTTAGACTGCAAATCCAAATTCGTTTGCTGCTGTTGCTGACCCCTGTGTTGTGTGGACAGGTGCATTTTCATCACGCCAGCTCGGAGCTTTCCTCTCCTTTTTTCTTTGAT
>NW_017803917.1:85927-103054 GCF_001625305.1 Branchiostoma belcheri | reverse complement strand
ACCCAAACTTTGTATTGTGTGTTGCTCTCCAGGCCATTAAGGGTGTGACTGGTGTTTTCAGGCCCAAGCTCCACTACTCTGGGGCTGTCTTCTCCCCAGACTTGATAGTAGAGACGATATCCCCGTAGCACACCATTGACAGCTGCTGGGGGCTCCCAGGAAACTTGGAGTCTGTTGGAACCGACTGCAGTTCTTTGGAGAGACCCAGGAGGGCCTGGGGCTGCAGAAGACAGGTTGGAGTTAAAATTGTTTCAATCTAAACATCCTACTTGGAAATAGTACAATCACTACAATGTCAGGTACAGTCTTAAACATTGGGTGTGGCTCTGGTGGGCTTGTAGGAAATAAATTTAGCATCCATTCTGGCTCTAGGAGTTAAAGCATCCCCCTAGTTCCTGGTGACGTGTTCACATGACATACATGTATGAGGTATTACATTACTTATCTAAACAACACAAGCACCATGACAGTAATGGTGTTCCTATGGGTTAGACTGGACTTACTTCCTTCAGCAGTGCGTACCCTGACAGGCATGCTGTGTGAGGACGCCCCTGTGTCATCAATGGTGACAATGACAATGTCATAGTCTGTGTGTGGTTTCAGCCCACCCAGTGTGAAGCTGGTATCTGTGATGGGCCTGCCCACGTCTAGATAGGCTGTGTTAGTCTCCGTCGTCTGCTTGTACAGGATGCGGAACCCACGTACTCTGGAAGCAACATTGCAAAAATCATGAACAAAAGTTGGGTGTGTCCATACCTTCAGCATATTAGTAACTATGGTAATTACCTGAAAAACATAATACATGACGCTGACTTTAATATAACTTACAAATGTCACATATATGAAATAACCTCCACAGAGCAAGAAGACAATTAGAGTTCGTGAAACACATGCCTTCGTCAGACACAGTTTTTTTTTTTTAGTGTTACTTGGCGTAAACTTTTAAGTTTAGCAAGGACATTGTACATGTTTAGCAAGGACTTCTGTATGTCCTTGTGTTCAGCAAAAGAGTTATTTTTTGGAGGCATTTGTGTGTTTGGTATGTGTGTTTGCCGTTTGTCAGATTGTGATCACGATAAGTTGAAATAGCTTCGCGGCATTTGGAATTTGGAGGTAAGTTGAAGGAATGTCATACTTGGGGTACTTTAAAGTTACTAGAACTTTTAAAAGTTAAGAGGAATGCCTCTCAAAATTTTGGTTTTATCCCCAAGTTTGTCTAAAACTCAATAATGTTTTTTGTACATATCAAGGTACGCTAATTACCTTCGCCAAGAAGGTTATGTTTTCAGAGGCGTTCGTGTATGTGTGTGTGTGTGTGTGTGTGTGTGTCTGTAAACACGATAACTTCAGAAGGCCTTGGTGGATTGTCTTGATACTTGGTAGGTGGGTAGGTCTTGATGATACCTCAAAATGATTAGATTTTGGACCCCCCAGCGGCTTGTTATGGTACTGCAGCTGCACTTCCGGTTTTGATATCTCATGATCTAAACATGCTGGGGTGACGAAATTTGGATGGTAGGTAGCTCTTGTGCTGGGGAAGAAGTGACGTGAGTTTGGGCCCCCTAGCGGCTTGCTCTGGAACTACAGGACTATATGTTTGAAAATATTCAACTCAATGTAACTCAAGAACTGGTTGACGGATCGTCGTGATTTTTGGTATGTAGGTAGCTTATGTGATGCTTGATATAATTATTTGACAATTACGCAAATATGGATGTAATTTGCATAATTTATGGGGATATTCTATAAATCAGCTTCATTCCATGGTTGGACTATTGAAGCTTGTGACATTGGTAATTGAGAATAAGAGAAACACAGACAGATATTAATTATGTAAACGAGGACTTAATTTGCATAATTAATGAGAAAATTTTATAATTATGTAAAGATAACTGCCTGGAATTTCATACTTGTGGTATTTGAAAGTTAAGTGAAGGTGAACATCACTAAACATAATGTATTCAAATCAGGACCTTATTTGCATAATTTATGAGGAAATGCTAGAATGGCATTGTTTGTTAATATAAGACTGTCTTTTGGTTGAGAATATGATAAAATGATATAATTCATGATTCTATTTGTTAAATCAGGGGGGAATAATCTATAATTTGTCAGTCATAAAGATTAACATCATTTGGCGAAGGTATGAGATCGGGGAACTCTAGTTCAGTGTTAACCTTACTTTCACAATTCGCACATTGTATGACCATTTCCTCCGCCATATACTTCTGGCGGCCAGGTCAAGGGTTGTTCCCGGCCGTTCATTCACCAATAAGGAATCACAGAATTTTCACATTAATTATGCAAATTAGCCATCTTGAGACTCTTTCTGCAGCCTCAAGAATGTCTCTGATAGCGGATCTTAGCTGTGGGCCTTTTACTCCGAGGAGTTTTAAAAAGAACTGTTAAACAAAACACTGTAATTACAGAATTTCCTCCCAAATTATGCAAATTAAGTCTTCATTTGCATAATTTGCATCTGATTAAGTACATTTTTCTCACAGCTACCTACATACCAAAAATGATGAAAATACGTTGTTCCTATCTGGACTTATTGGCTTTAAAAGATTTTGCCAGAAAGTCCCCTGCAGTTACAGAACAAACTGCTAGGGGGAACAAACCCACACCAATTATTTCTGACAGGAAAAGCTATCAGTCACAAAAATCTCAAGACCATAGCATGTTCAGGACAAAAGATACAGAAACCGGAAGTTCTGCTGCAGTACCAAGGTCAGCCACCAGGAGGACCACATTTGACCTTAACCTTTGTCACCTACCCACATACCAAATACCATTACAATCCATCCAAAGGTTAAAAAGGTCACAAATCGCAAATGTCCGGACATACAAACACACACACACACACAGACACAAACACACAGACACGCCAAAAGCAATACCTCCATTTTTCATGGAGGTAACAAGCTGCTAGGAGTCCCAAAATAACACCATTTGCTCCCATCCCCAACAGCTATCCACTGCTCAAAAATCTCTCACCTGACACTTCTGGAAAATCTCTTACCTGACACTTCTGGAAAATTTTACCTCAAACTTTAACATTGCAGTGCAATACCTACAAAAGGCACTAGAAGGCCCATTATAAAACTTGAACTTTACCTGTCACCCGAATACTAAATACCATTAAAAACTGCCTGCGTTTTCTAAAGTTATGTTGTCCACAAACAAAATCCCCAAAATACAGCAACGTACAATGTAGGAACATCATAAGATAACCATTTTTGACCTTAAAATTTCTTTCTATACCCGCTGCACGTACCAAATATCATTCACAGATTCTCGACTTAGGCTGCATACATACAATTGACAAATGCACAAAAAGCCAGCTACAACTAGATTGGGAAAAGCCAGGTGGTCCATTTTTTAACTTGAAAAACATTTTAACAACATCTACCCACACATCAGAACCTTTAAAAAAATGCATCGACAAATAATTGAGTTATAACGTCGACCTACATATGGACCAACACCACGGCCAAAACGATTACATACCCTTCTTGAAGAAGACAATAATCTGTTCATGACAAAGGATCCAAAAAGCACATTTGACCTGACCTTTGTCTTCCCAAGACCTATCCACATGCAGGGCTCGAAATACTGGGTGCATGTGCACCTTAGTGCACCCAAAATTGGAGCTGTGCACTGAATTCATTTCTGTGGGTGCACTGGTGCACCCAAATATTTTTGTACATATTTTTTTACATACTAAACGTATAATAGAAAACAGGATATTCTTGGAATCTGTCAGAAAAATAATAAAATATTTGTTGTAGTAGTTCTGTAAGATTTTTAAGTTAGCTCCCATTTCATATTCACGCTTAGAAGAGGAGCAGTAAGATCTGTGATTAGGTTTTGTTGTGTATGGTGCACCAAAAAAAAATTGTGCACCTAATTTGTTAGGTTGGGTGCACCAGTGCACCTATTCCCAAAAATGAATTTCGAGCCCCGACATACCAAACATCATCACAATCCATCCAGACCTTCTTAAGTTATACTGACCACAAATATGCAGAAACACAGGCTTACAGATAGACACACAATTGACTGACAGCCAGCTACAACTAGATTGGGAAAAGCCCACACGTCCATTTTTCATGGAGGTAATTTAATCCAACAGTAGTAGTTGTCTGTGATGCTGTAGAAGGTGCAATGGCCTAGTCGAGGGTACTAAGTGGAGGGTAGAGTGTTCACCTGCATAAGGTTCAACCAAACCCCGATCAGGTCATACCAAAAAGTTGAAAATTGGTCATTGACTCATTGCAGTGGCCTGTGTGGCCTAAGCGCTATAGATGTGGAGATGGCATTGTCCCTATACACCACAAGGTTTGGGAAGGATGTTAATCTATACTTGACTGTGCATGTGATGTGATACATGCTCACCTGTCTGTAGTTATCCCTGCAGGGGCACTCCACTCCAAATCAACACTGTCACTGTCACGGGGCCTGGCTTGGACAAACTGGGCAGGGGTCGACCCTGAAGAAAGACAGTCAATGACAAAAGTAAACACCTTTCACCCTTTATGCTTTGAACTTGGATTTGGGTAACAGTTCAAAGTACATGTACAAAAAAACCTGTTAAAAGCTCTGGTAAAATTACATGTAGCTTGGTATTCCAGTGAGCATTTCTAACATGCCTCCATCTCTCATACAGTCAGAAGGTCTCCCCCATAAAGGGAATACAAGCATATCTTCTCTCTTCCCTCTCCAAGGTAGGTTGTAAGCTATGTACATGCATGCCAACTGCTTCTATCAGTTGATAGTAAGGAGACCAATCAAAATGTCCTGTTCAAACATGCAGTGTTACAACTTCTATACATTATTCCATGAAGCATCATAAAACAGATCTACTACCACAGCAGGTACACTGTATAGTAATTAACAATGACCTCCTATTTCAGGTGCTGTCTGAACTCTGAGAGTGTTGCTGCGTTGTCCGTCCCCACCCATTCCATAAGCCATGACCTGAATGATATACTGAGACTCTGGCTGCAGACCAGACAGGGTATAGGATGTGTCCAGACTCCTGGTGTCCACAACGTTCTCCTGACCACCACTGGCACTACAGAAACAGAAACAAAAATTTCAGACAGCTGTATTTCAGTTTCTCAACACACTGTCAAGACTCACCACAAAACCATAAAATGATCTTTCAAATAACATTATGAGAAACAGAAAACTACCTCTGATAGAAGATCCTGTAGCCAAATAACCCCCGTGTGTCGGTGGGGGAAGACCACCTCAGTCCTACTGAGTATGAATCCACATTCTCAGCAGTCAGTCGATGAACTATACCTAAAGATACAGATACACAGGCATTACAACATATGTCTATTCTAGATCAGATCTATTTAATACAGTAACTGTAACAAACTAACAAACAAAATGAGGGTGGAATATTTGTACATGTATATTGCTTAAAAATGAACAAATGTACATAACACCTTGTCTGCATATAACCAAATTTAATCATGAAGCTCAGGTCTGCAGACTGAAGAGAGATTGACATGTTACCTGGAGTAGGCAGAGCTTCGTAGCCACAGACTAGTCCAGGGTAGACCTGTCCATTACAGCACACCTCCCGCTCAGGGTTGAAGGCCTCGCTCCCACAGCAGCCCCAGGGCTGGCCATTGACAGGGACGGTGTGAAGGTTTTTCCCACACCTACAGGGAACATTACATTCAACTACTTTGTTTTGCATACCTGGTAATTAATAAAACTGCCACAAGGCAAAAGAGTTTTGTACGTACAAGCTGCAGGAGACAGGACAGATTTCATCCACTCACTCAGATGGATCTCTACTCTTATTGATAGGACCTGTGATGCGTTTTACAAGTAGTGTGGAAATTAGTGTACAGAACATTCATGGATAAGTTGGGAGTGAACCCAACATTGTTATTTAAATGTTATATATATATATATAACGGATTGTGTGATTGCTACCATGTTAGCCACCCCATCTGGTTTGTACTGGTTGTACTGATCAGAAAGTAAACCAGAACTAAATATCTGACCCTGTTCCTGACAGATTGGACAGGGGTTTGATAGTGTAACAGTGGGAGGTTTATAAGCGCTACCTACTAAGCCATCTGACGGGTCTAGACCTCGTAGCCAAATGGTTAGGGTATGAACTGGTGCCTGGGTTTGGCATGGATGCCCGGCCTGGGGTTTTTCTGTTTCTACTCGACCCTAGTTGTTACTAGAACATTCATCAATCAGTGACTGTTTTTGAAAGTACCTCCAAAGTTTCGATGTCAACTGTACATCTTGTTTACGGAGTGACCAGGTAGTCTTCAGCTTGATCTTGATCTTCCAAGATCTGCACAAGTCTCGTGTTCTCGTGAGACCAGGTCACTCCGTGAACAAGATGTACAGTTGACATCGAAAATTTTGAGGTACTTGTTTGGAGGAATGTTCTACTAACTGTTAATCTTACTTGACTGATGAACCTCTTCAATGATATTTGACCCTAGTTGTTTCAATATGTTCCTGACAGGTTGGACTGAGGTTTCATGTGTTCCTGACAGGATGGACTGAGGTTTGATGTTTTCCTGACAGGTTGGACTGAGGTTTGATGTGTTCCTGACAGGTTGGACTGAGGTTTGATGTGTTCCTGACAGGTTGGACTGAGGTTTGATGTGTTCCTGACAGGTTGGATAGAGGTTTGATGTGTTCCTGACAGGTTGGATAGAGGTTTGATGTGTTCCTGACAGGTTGGATAGAGGTTTGATGTGTTCCTGACAGGTTGGATAGAGGTTTGATGTGTTCCTGACAGGTTGGGCAGAGGTTTGATATCTGTCATGGGGAAATGTGATATCTGTGCTGTCCTGTACAATGTTTTACTAGTGCTGTTGATCAGGAGCTTTGCTAGCTTTCTCTTTGAAATATTTGCTGTTGAAAGTGTATTTCATACAGTTTGGTCCTTAGAAGACATGCAATAATATTATTTCCATGTAGTGGACAGACTGACTCCTTACCGTACACAAGTGCTCTGTTCTTCAGACCCAGACCTCACTTCCCCAAAGCAGCAGTGGTTTCTCTCAGGGCTGTACGGGGTGACTGTGTCACAACACCGCCATGGCTCATCAGTATTAGGTCTGATAAATGGAGTGGAGCCACAGACTTGACAGGAATGTTGCTGATCCTGTCCACTGAAGATCTGGCCGCTACAGCAGGTTTGTGTTTGTGGGTTGTAGGGCGTCATCTCAGACGTCTTGGGGTGAGAACAGCACCAGTACTCAGGCTCATCTCGCCGACGGCTGAAAACCTGTAAGTCAACAGAGAGATTTCCTAAGCGGGAACCTTCTTTAAACAATGACCTCATGAAATGCCTCTTGCCTGTTCACACCTATCATTCCTGGAAATAGCTTGAATGAGTTTTGTCATTCTTATCTTTATGACAGTCAGTCAGTAACAACACCAGCCTGCAATGGTACCCTTTTCTTTGGGTGTGGCTGGAAAATATTTCATCCATGAATGCACTGTCATAAAACAATGACTGCACTATCATGAAAAACACAACAGCTCTCGGGAGCAAGATAAAACTGTGACAATCAGTCTGTGACAGATACCTTATTCCCACAGCGCTGACAGGTGAACTGTTCCTCGGAGCCGGAGTGGAGTCCATTAAAACAGCAGTGCTGTTCTGCGGGGTTGTACGGCTGGCCCTGACAGCATCGCCAGGAGCCGTCTGTCACCAGTCTGCTGAAGTACGTGTTCCCACACCTGTAACATGCACAAAACCTGATGTAACACACACAACCCATGGCATATACAAGCTCTCATTCTTATAAGGTATGTATATTTTTTGTACAACATATGTGTGAATATGTGTATAGAATTATTGGGACTTTAGATAATGTAAACTTTATTTTTTTGATATATTTTGTCTGACTTTTACTTCTTCTCTCATGAACTCAATGAAAAGCAGGCCTGCAAAGCCCATTTGGTTCAAAAAAATGTTTATAGCACCAAATAAGACATTAAGTCTTTGGTTCACACTTCCATACTTGAAACTTGAGATCTTCAATAAATGGAAATTGTGCATTTATTTCCATAAAATAATAGGAATTTAATATTTGTGACATTTGTAACTTAAATGTAGGTTGAGGTTAACATTGGTAGATATAGATTTTGGAAATTATGTCATACAAGTTTGCATAGTTAGAGACAATTAATTGTTTTCAAAGCTAAGGGGCCTGTAGAACATGCCAGAACATACTTTGTCTTGGTAGTGTATCTATGACTGTACCTCTGGCACACGTAGTCACGCTGGGGTCCATACTTGGGCTGGTTAAACCCTCCACAACAATGGTGTGTTGATGGGTCATAGGAAATCTCGTTGTTGACTCCGCAGCAGCGGAGCGGCGGCAGGTCGCGGCGCCGGCTCATCATGTTGTCGCCGCAGGACTGACAGATGTAGCCGCTCTCCGGACCGTCCTTCAGCGTGCCTGCACAGCAGTGCTGCCGTAACGTGTTGTACGGCTGGTCTCCACAGCACATGTAGGACTTGGACTCATCTCTGTAGGATGGAGCAGGATTTAGGACATTGGTCCCTAGTAGCTATCTAAAGTACTGCAGTACATCTGGTTTTAAATATCCAGATTGTAAATAGTAAATAGCATGCAGGTATTCCATCATTACATTGTAAAAATACTACTATAATTCATGATTATGAAGTTCCCACCATAAACAGTCCCCTTAAATCAGTCCATTAAAAATAAACTTTGATAACTTACATAAAAAAATAATGTCTTAAATCTCAGATGTCTTTTCTTGATCCCTAAAACTAAAATTGGGCCCTTCCCCTACTCTTCAAGCACAGGTATAAAACAAGGCTGACCACATCCGCTTGTAATTGACCCTGCACTAACCTGGGGATAGACATAACACTGTCAGCTGAGCAGCGGAAACAGCTTGTAGTGTCCTCTGGTCCATCCTGGACCTGTCCGAAGCAGCAGTGGCTGGTCTCCGGATTATAGGGCTGGTCATTGTTGCTGCCACAGCAGCGCCAGGGCCGACTGCTCTTGGGAATAGCAAACATGGTGGTCTCACAAATCTTACAAACATAGTTGGCTTCTGCTCCCTCGTATACTCCATCCGCACAGCAGATTTGTCGCAAAGGGTTGTAAGAAAGAGGTCCTCGTGTGGAGTAGCAGGTGTTTCTGTCTGATGCAGACCCCCGTACTGCACCTGGGTAATAATACAAAGCTCTCCTTAGACCATTGAACCATTCACTGCCATTTAGAGACTTTGTGATAAAAATGCACAAAGCATGTCAGTACTGTATCTACCATGATTACCTATATTTTAATATCATTGGGCATTGGACCCAAAATATACAATATGCCGGGCTGCCCCAACTCTTCTCATTTCCAGTTTTTGTCACAAACTACCACCAACACACAAAGTACAATATGAATACCAGCCTATCTAGCCATTCTTGCGCTATCTTGGTGGCACACAGACAGACTGACAAACACAACCCAAAATATAACTTCCATTTTTTAAGGAGGTATTAAAAATGAAAAAGAAAATGTCTGGGGTGTATAATGTATAAATCTGGGGTATAGCCTGACTAATCACGCTCCTGGCGGCCGGCTGCCCCGAATTGCCACCCCTTGGGGTGGGGGTCATTAACCTCCGGCCGAGAGCTTGTGTAACACAGGCTAGGGTGTATAAGAGGGCCTGCAAGCCCTTTTTCGTAAGGCGTAATCAGGCCGTTTTAGACTTCGTAATTCGTATGCAGCCTCCACAAAAGTCAACGTAATTCGTAATTGGACATTAGGCCACACCAATTTAATTTCTTGGTTAACGGATTTTTCTAGAAAAATAATGGTGCGGGTGGGCGGAAAAAAAATAAAAATAAAAACAGGCCTAGGCATCCTTTTATGGCCCAAAATGGTACGATAGGAGCCATGAAGTTAACACACCAGGCTGGTTCAAAATTTAAACAATGAATTTTGAACTTTTAATGATACCACTGCATTGAAATATGGAATGAGTGTAACAAGTAGTAAGAAAAGGACTGTTTTCAACTGTTCAGGGCAAAATATGAGGATTTTGCAGTTGATTCTGAATTTTTATTTTTATTTGCAAATCAGAAAAAAATGAAGCGGCGAATCCGTTAACCAATATATTAAATTAGTGTGGCCTTAGCCGCAAATCGTAAAGTCGTAATCAGCTCTAAAACTTTAACGTAATTCGTAATAGGCGGCGAAAATTTTGCATAATTCGTAATCACTACCCCCCCTTGCAGGCCCTCGTATAACAAATTTAAAGTTCTTTAGTTGAAACCAAATGTGTGGCATATAAATAGCCTGCATGCCAAATTTAACAGTTACCTCATTGCAGGAGAGGAAGAAACATTAGGAAAAAATATATTCCCCACCCACATCTGTAGTATGGGGTTGAATATAACAATGGAAAAAGGGCCTAGAACTGTTAACTTGACTGTTAGTAGCCTCTAAGTGGAGATAGAGCGGTAATTTGTCTGGTTAAACAAACAACAGTGAAAAAACAAAGGGATGAATGTGTCAGGTTAATGAACGGAAACTCTGCAGACACATTTTATTTATCCAATTTCCCCAGACAGCATGAATTCCTGCTCACCTGATAACCGCCCACACAGAACAACTAATCACTCAAGGTAACGGGACACAGGATTTACCCTGTAGGGACTTCTTCAAGGACTCACTTTGACCTGTTAAAATTATAGTCATGTGCTAGAGAAGTGATTGATTACTTCATTTATACTGTATGGCCCTGTCATCCAAGTAGTTCTTCCCAGACGTTTTGCATTTTGCATTTCTATTTGGTAGTTTCTAGTTGACCATACAAAAGCACTATACTTTTTGCTGCATGGAATATGTGAAGTGCAAACAACATGATGTACTAATGGTACTGTACATCCACCCATAATGAGGAGACTGAGGTAGTGACAACTCTCTCCAAAATGTCTAACATGGAGGCGGATACACTCATTACAGAACTTTTATATTACATGTAACCGACACCTGTACCTGCTGTATGATCATCTTCCTGTATGTACAACACTTCATGCAAGTCTTCCTAGAAACCGCGCCAGACAAAACAGGCGGCAGACACGGGGGATTGACATCTCATCTCCCAGGTCGCCCACGGTACTCATGTTCTCCCCTGAAGCCCAGTCACATAAACCAAACACCCACAAACTAACCTTCAACTTCACCTAACCCTCAGGCATGCCATACTGGCAGTCAGTAAGGAGCTTCAAATTGAGCCGCAAACAACAACCAAATAAGAGGGGCCATTACACAGTATGATTATGTTTTTTTTCTTTATATCATTGCAGTAAGTAAACTTTAATTCACCCCAAATTATATCACTTATCTACCAACGTTTTAAGGACATGTATCTTCAATATTTCATACCAGAAATGCGTGACAAATTACGAACACACAGATTATTAAAGAATACGTACTACAAGGAAAACATCTGAAAATTACAAACATTAAACACAGACCAGTCATAAAAAAGCTCCGTCAGGCCACACCAATTTAATTTCTTGGTTAACCGATTCGCCGCTTCATTTTTTTCAGATTTGCAAATAAAAATAAAAATTTAGAATCAACTGCAAAATGCTCATATTTTGCCCTGAACAGTTGAAAACAGTCCTTTTCATCCTAGTTGTTACAGTTATTCCATCTTTCAATGCAATGGTATCATTAAAAGTTCAAAATTCACTGTTTGAATTTTGAACGAGCATGGTGTGTTGACTTCATGGCTCCTATCGTACCATTTTGGGCCATAATAGGATGCCTAGGCCTGTTTTTATTTTTATTTTTTTTCGCCCACCCGCTCCATTATTTTTCTAGAAAAATCCATTAACCAAGAAATTAAATTGGTGTGGCCTAACAGTTCACAATAAAGGTCTTTCATTCAATAGGCAATGTTGTGAAATATTCATGGTATGTAGGTAACAGTTGGTGTTGCTGATCATGATATCCCAACTTCTGATGGATTGTGATTGTGATGGCTAACTCTAGTTCTCTTTGAATCAAAGCCATGCAGGTACAAAATCACAACAAAAGATGGGGATTCCTTTTCATGATGACGTCACACTCGGATACGCGATGGACGCCCGCGCGCGTTAAAGTTGACATCTCAATAGTAATCTAACATCTCAGTCTGAGTCCGAACTACTGTATCTGACCTTCAAAACTCCCCCCGTCGTTACACATCGTTGCTCATGATTAGGCACCGGCTGGACAGGGAGTCCGTACGGGGGTGATTCATGCCCGCGGACGGAAACCGGACAGACAGACCACGGCTACGGAAATCACCTGCGGCGGGGCCAGCGGAGCTTACAGTGCAGGGACAATGGGAATGTACTGTATACTTTAGCCTGATTGTGTCTGTTGGACAAACATCGTTGAACAATGTTACATGATTACGATCTCTTGTGCGATTAATTTTCCGACTGACCACGGAAGTGGTAGCGGGGAACCACGATACCTGGAGCATGGGGCGTTACGTTGCAGTTTCTTCAAAAGTTCGCATGGTCTTCTGTCCGGGCAGATTTTATTTGTAAAATTGTTCCAATACAATTATGTGGAGCACCTGACAGCTTGCTGGTACCAAGGAACCTCCTTGCTGTTACATGTTGATTTCAGACTACATAATCTAGTCGTGGACACAAACCACAACACCAGATATCAGATTGAAGCTCATAAAAACAAACGTGGAAATTCCAGAAACGGTGAAGGCCATGAAGTGGAGAGAATTTCCGATTTTAAGCCAGAAAATCTCCACACCTGGTTTGCGGATGTACACTGGACTGGCCTTTCCTGTCTAGTCTACCGACGGCGTGGAAACAGATCCTTGTTTTGAGTACAGAAGTTCACTACCGTAGCAACAGACCCGGTAAGAATGTCTGGCCTCCGGCACGGCCACGCACCATGTGACTGACACTGGGGAACCCGAGACCAAGGCCAAAGGTCATGTCTACAGGAACGGATGTGATTGGCTGGAAAGTTTAGAGGCTTGCCCCAGGCAGACTCGTCTGTCACTCGCCACGGCGGTGATCAACCTGGAGTTAACAATGTATCTAGCCTCCTGTGCAGGCCCCGCGGCGGTGGGGAAGAGTTTTTAACGCGTTATTTTAATATGGCCGGCCATCCTACATAGCCGCAGAGAGAAGGTTCCATTCCGCCCACGGATTCCGTGGATGGCCGGCTATATTAAAATAACGCGTTATCAAAAACTCGCACAGGAGGCTACAATGTATCATAACATACAGCCGTCTGAGCCGGTCTGGTGACCAGAACTATACTAAAAGAAGTCAAACCCAGTAGTTTTTTTTTTATACTAGTAGTTTCTTAGTAGTTCTCAGTAGTTTCATGTGTACTATTTGTCTTTTTATACCAAATGTTTCTTCTGTCCCTGCAATTAGCCCTCTGGCATGCAATAAAACATTCAACTTGTTATTATTAACTTGAGGGGAACGAGTCGAATGACATTCCAGGCAGATGCTCTTTCTAAAGTTTCTTGTCAGCAAAAGCTGGAGCCAACTTGATGTTGGGCGTCAGGAGTACGCAAGTCCCTGGAGGAGTGTGGCTATGGTTATATCTGGCACTATTGACTGTATAAGTTGGCCTACAATGATTGAATGAAGAACAAGACCTATTAAAATATTTTTTTCCATATAAATATCGACAACAATCGGCTCAGGACTGCTGTGATCAGCTGCCATAAAGCCTTAAACTACACACATAGGAACCGGAAGACAAAACCGCACTCCCCTGGAACAGCCGCGAGCGGACTTGTCGATGCTGTCATTTACATTCTACATAAGTACATTAAAGTAGAAGATTAACAAGAGTTTGTAGTAGAATGTGCTGCTATTATAAATGTAGTGTGTACAATAGTGGGAGAATTGAACTTTATAGATTGATAATTAACTTAGACAAGCCTCTAATCCTGAACGTTATGCACCATCATAGAAAAGTGAGGAGAATTCGAATTTATGTAAGCGTAAGCGCTAGTGCTTCTGTGTGTATATAGAAGCGATTCCTTTTTGTCCTGAGACTGGCCTTTAGGTCGAGTCGAGTCTATCCAAATAAACAAACCCCCTGCTTGTCTGTAGTAAATCGTGTATTCATTTGTCAAAGCTAAACGATATCTGTGCCAAGAACAACAGTACATGAAGTTCAGAGACAGGCGGGTCGCCCCCTGCTGAGGGGACACGGGGAGCAGCCTGACGGCCTCCTGTCACGGCGCTCCCGCTGGGTCTC
Organism: Branchiostoma belcheri; assembly: GCF_001625305.1. NCBI lineage: Eukaryota > Metazoa > Chordata > Leptocardii > Amphioxiformes > Branchiostomatidae > Branchiostoma > Branchiostoma belcheri. The sequence goes on along the minus strand of NW_017803917.1, from coordinate 88,766 downwards.
CTGGCGGGGTGAGAGATCCAGTCGTGCCGAGCCACAGGAACTCTCCAAGCAGACGTTCGGTTAGCCTAATGCTAATCTCCACGAAGATGCTACGGTGGCAAAACAGTATCCAATCGGCCACTGTCTTGCCACCGACGCATCTGCTTGGACATTAAGCCTAGCCCGGAACCCCATCTTGTGTGTGCTCTAGTCCCGATAGCGACGTTAGAGCAGGCCATAGCGAACAGGCTGGACTCCAGCATAAGATTAGGCCTGTTTGAGGACGTTTCTTCTGTATAGCTTTTTGAACGTTTTGTCAGGGTTTTTTAATTTGTCGACCTTTTTTTCGCACTTCTGGCCTGGACAAGTATGTACAAGGAGGTTACGTATTTAACCTCCTTGGTATCAAGCAGTGTATCTTTTGTCTCCACGTTTCTACATACTTTTGTTATGCGACGACCTGTACCTAGCCCGTCGTGGCATGAATGTACAGTAATTAAATGTATTTCAATTACAAAAAAAAATCATAACATTTAGATACTCTAGTACAGTATGGCGTGTAGAGAGGGGACAGAGAAGTCGCCACCTACTTTTATACAAAACGTGTCCCATACATTATGTTCACGACTAGTGTAGGTCTAGTTCTATGAAAATAAATGACACTCAATTGATCTAAAATTCTAAGCCATTTCAGTCTCAAGAAGTTTTTATAATGACTTCTTAGTTCCAATACTTAGCTTTGGACGGACTACAACTTGTACAAGTGAGTTTGAGTCCGTTGTCCCCAATCTGACCAATCTGACAAGGTGAACTGATTTAGGAATTAAAAAGAGAATCTGGCACGAGATTACGTCTGCGTTTACAGGCTGACAAAGCGCGCATTTTTCTTCCTTTCCTTTGGGGAAAAGAAAACACATTCTGTCACAACGCCATGCCCTGTACATATGGCTTGCCACTGACCATAAAGGTTTAGAGTTCCGTAACGTTGGCCAACTTTTTTGTATATTTGTAGTTTGTTGTGTTCGAAATGGAAAATCATAGTTCCGAGGTTACCAAAACACGCACTCCACCGACCTGACGCACTGCTTGACCAGCAAACACTTTAACAGTAAATATGTGTCTGACCTACGGCCACTATTCACCTGCTATTATCACTCTTGTCACTGTGCGATGTCACTGAGCAATTGCATATGCGCTCCTGCTAGAAAGTTGCTGGACAAATGCACAAGCTCATTTTAAATCGGAGCCAGATGTTACCGGGAGGAGGTCGGTCAGACGTCCATACATGGAGCATGAACTGAGCCCTGAGCCATGTCGGCCCGGATCAGCCCTCTCACCGCCAGTCAAGATGAAATGATGACCTTCAAAAGGTCACCGTCCTTATGGTTCATGACAGCAATTCGCAGAAACTATCTAAACAAGAGTGCGTGCACAGTGTGAGCTGTGGGAATTATCTTGTCATGGGGAGTATAAATAAACCCTGGGGGATGGTTAGATAACTTTATTTAGTGAAGACGTCTGTACAAAACAAGGACAATAGACATACCTCTGTGGGGATAAGTAGCCTGACCCCCATGTATCACCAGGGCAGTTAGGAGAGGAATGGCTAAGATAGGTTGCAACATCTTTCCGATGAACTCTTGCTGCTGATCACAGATAATATAAATGTTGACGATTCAACATGAGCAGATTGAATCCAGAGGTCCCAAGCTGCCTTCTCAAGTTGCTAATTCGGCGCAGTTCTGGATGAAATGTGTTTTTCAGCAGTAGACTTGTGGTGCAGAGACGGCTCCACACGTCAGGCTCCTGCACGTCTGAAATCTTCACGACGTTTGTGCAGTTGACCTGAGGTTGTAGTTGACCTGAGCTCCTATCAACAACGGGGCACAGAGTACTACTGCAGTTGGCGTTGCACCACAGACTAACTCGAGTCGCCTCTTCAGTCCTTTTATAATATTTTTCACCGGAAGCGAAGCGCCCACGTTGGGTGACACAATGACTTCCCCCGCCCCGCTGGCTCGACAAGGACTTCCCGTATCGTTCTGTTTACGCACCTCATCCTCTGGCTAGTTCCACCATGCGGGCGGTAATAGGAATGTGGCCGACTCCAAAGGTCGTAGGTGGCGATCACTGATGACAGACAGCGTTGTTAGGATGGATCTCCTGGATATGTCTCACAGGAAAAGGCTGCCCGCGGGGGCACCTTTAATTTTACCCCAACCCCGTCAGTCTGTTACGGCTGGGCTCAAACAAGGCGTTATGACCTTTTCAGGTTTATTCGACTGCTTGTTCAGCATTTCTACCAGCAACCTGTGGAAAATTAATGTTACAGCAAGATAATTTATTGTGACGTGGGTGTTTTATAGCTAATATATCAACAAGTCATTGGCAGCCCCAAGCGGCAGCTCAGCGTTTTCCGAAGTGCCAAGGTTCACATGTGAAGTTCGCATGTGAACTTCATTACCGTTACTGAATAATAACTGTAAGTTACTGTCTGTATTAAAAACTGAGAAACAGCAATTGAATTAGATTTGGGAAAGATAGAAGATTCACCAAGCAAAAGAACTCTACTATTCTACCATTATTATTACTCCGTGAAGGAGGTCAGGACCTCCGGACGGAGTGTTGTAATCGGCTGATTTTTCATGTTCGCAGTCAAAACACTGGGTTCTCTTTGTGTAATCGGCACGCAATTTTATACGCCGTCTGCGGGCATGCCCGTGTTGATGCACGAATGTGTATTTTTGCCGTTGCTGCTTTCGCGGTCAATGTAATATCGCAGACGCACCCCTACAATTACGAGGCGAATTGGAATGGTCCAGAAAAGCGCGTTGTTTGGAATAGCAGTGGGGTTCAAAAA
>NW_017803917.1:72579-85907 GCF_001625305.1 Branchiostoma belcheri | reverse complement strand
CTAACTTTTTTGTATATTTGTAGTTTGTTGTGTTCGAAATGGAAAATCATAGTTCCGAGGTTACCAAACACGCACTCCACCGACCTGACGCACTGCTTGACCAGCAAACACTTTAACAGTAAATATGTGTCTGACCTACGGCCACTATTCACCTGCTATTATCACTCTTGTCACTGTGCGATGTCACTGAGCAATTGCATATGCGCTCCTGCTAGAAAGTTGCTGGACAAATGCACAAGCTCATTTTAAATCGGAGCCAGATGTTACCGGGAGGAGGTCGGTCAGACGTCCATACATGGAGCATGAACTGAGCCCTGAGCCATGTCGGCCCGGATCAGCCCTCTCACCGCCAGTCAAGATGAAATGATGACCTTCAAAAGGTCACCGTCCTTATGGTTCATGACAGCAATTCGCAGAAACTATCTAAACAAGAGTGCGTGCACAGTGTGAGCTGTGGGAATTATCTTGTCATGGGGAGTATAAATAAACCCTGGGGGATGGTTAGATAACTTTATTTAGTGAAGACGTCTGTACAAAACAAGGACAATAGACATACCTCTGTGGGGATAAGTAGCCTGACCCCCATGTATCACCAGGGCAGTTAGGAGAGGAATGGCTAAGATAGGTTGCAACATCTTTCCGATGAACTCTTGCTGCTGATCACAGATAATATAAATGTTGACGATTCAACATGAGCAGATTGAATCCAGAGGTCCCAAGCTGCCTTCTCAAGTTGCTAATTCGGCGCAGTTCTGGATGAAATGTGTTTTTCAGCAGTAGACTTGTGGTGCAGAGACGGCTCCACACGTCAGGCTCCTGCACGTCTGAAATCTTCACGACGTTTGTGCAGTTGACCTGAGGTTGTAGTTGACCTGAGCTCCTATCAACAACGGGGCACAGAGTACTACTGCAGTTGGCGTTGCACCACAGACTAACTCGAGTCGCCTCTTCAGTCCTTTTATAATATTTTTCACCGGAAGCGAAGCGCCCACGTTGGGTGACACAATGACTTCCCCCGCCCCGCTGGCTCGACAAGGACTTCCCGTATCGTTCTGTTTACGCACCTCATCCTCTGGCTAGTTCCACCATGCGGGCGGTAATAGGAATGTGGCCGACTCCAAAGGTCGTAGGTGGCGATCACTGATGACAGACAGCGTGTTAGGATGGATCTCCTGGATATGTCTCAACCAGGGAAAAGGCTGCCCGCGGGGCACCTTTAATTTTACCCCAACCCCGCCAGTCTGTTACGGCTGGGCTCAAACAAGGCGTTATGACCTTTTCAGGTTTATTCGACTGCTTGTTCAGCATTTCTACCAGCAACCTGTGGAAAATTAATGTTACAGCAAGATAATTTATTGTGACGTGGGTGTTTTATAGCTAATATATCAACAAGTCAATTTGGCAGTCCCAAGCGGCAGCTCAGCGTTTTCCGAAGTGCCAAGGTTCACATGTGAAGTTCGCATGTGAAGTTCATTACCGTTACTGAATAATAACTGTAAGTTACTGTCTGTATTAAAAACTGAGAAACAGCAATTGAATTACATTTGGGAAAGATAGAAGATTCACCAAGCAAAAGAACTCTACTATTCTACCATTATTATTAATATTACTCTATGTACGCCATACTGAGTAGAGAAGAGTAATCTAGAGTAGTTAGTAGGTGTTTTTTTCAAGAAGGTTATGTTTTCAGAGGCGTCCGTGTTTGTGTGTGTCTGTGTCTGTGTGTGATCATGTCTGTGTGTCTGTCTGTCTGTAAACACGATAACTTGAGAAGGCTTAATTGGATTGACTTGATATTTGGTAGGTAGGTCTTGATGGGACCTTGAAATGTAATGCAGCTACATTTCCTGTTTTGATATCTCATGACCTAAACAAGCTCAAGCTAGGATGACGAAAGTTGTATGATAGGTAGCTCTCGTTATGGGGAAGAAGTGACGTTAGTTTGGTCCCTTAGCAGCATGCTCTGGAACTGCAGGGGCGTTTGTTTAATTATATACAAAAGAGGATAACTCAAGAACCGGTTGACGGATCGTCGTGATTTTTGGTATGCTTGATGTAATTATGTACCAATTATGCAAATATGTATGTAATTTGCATAATTTATGAAGAGATTATATAAACCAGCTGCATTACATGATAGGACTATTCAAGCGTGTGGCATATGTAATTGAGAACGAGAGAAAGACAGGCAGATATCGATGGTGTAAATTAATACTCAATTTGCATATTTAATGAGAAAATGTTACAATTCAACAATGGTAAGGGCCTGGAATTTCATACTTAGGGCATTCGAAAGTTAAGTGAATGTGAATATCATTAAACATAACTTATTCAAATAAGGACCTCATTTGCATAATTTGATTTATGCTACAATGGCTTTCTTTGATAAAATAAGACTGTCTTTTGTTGGATAATATGATCAACTGATATAAATGCAAATGATGATCCTATTTGCATAATTAGTGGGACTTTTGTCAGTCATAAAGATTAACATCATTTGGCAAAAATATGAGGTCGTGGAACTCTGCTCTTTATTGTTTTAATTGTTGTCAATTCAATAAAGATGATGTCAGACACTGTACGTTCGACCGATGGTGACGATAATGATGAGTACAATGTAACGTTATGTGTCCTTCGGCCCGAACACGCCCAAGAGTCATGATGTGTGCATCGTCATGATGTATGTGTATGTCACAGTATGTGTGTGTGTGTGTGTGTGTCAGTGTGTGTGTGTGTGTGTGCGTGTTACATGTGTATGCCACAGTGTGTGTCACAGTCAGTGGGTGGGTGTGAGTGCATGCGACTAGTTGAGCTTCAAACAGACTTCAAACCAACCTACTAGAAAAACATATGATATAGACATATTAAAAGGCCTTGATCTGGGAATCTCTGATGGAGGCTCCTAACCAAAGCTAGATAGTCATTTTCACCGGCTGAGTGAAGTGTGAGAACAGACGTCATAAGGTACAAAGATCGGGGCATGTAGGTGGGTCGGAACCTAACCCATTTTGGTGCGAGTGAGTGAGTTTGTTTGTGTGTCAGTGTGTGTGTGTGTGTGTGTGTGTGTTTGTTGTTGTGTGTGTGTGTGTGTGTGTGTGTGTGTGTGTGTGTGTGTGTGTGTGTGTGTACCTGTGTTGGTGTGGGTCATGCGTTGAAAAACTTTAAAAACTTTCAAACTATTTATTTATTTGCGTCATTTTATACAGGGTGGCCCATTAAGTGATTGCTCTTCTTTGCACCTGAGGATGGTGGGCTCCCTGTGCCTGAAAAAGAAATCCTATATTAGACGTGTCTCTAGTAGTATTATTGGCCGTGCCCCTCTGAAATATAGAACGTGCGAATTCGCTGTGATCATTTATTTGTTGAAAACGAGATACATTTCTTACTTGACTGTACATTATATGAAGATGAACGCCAAGCACTATTCAAAACTTTACAATTAGACAAGACATGTAAGAAAATAGACACTTTCGTTGTGTCATGCAGGAATTAAGGTATAGTCTGGCCATTTTACTGTTTACTATTTCATCATGTCCAATTTTCTTGTAATTAGCCCCCGGGCGTGAATTTGCAATACACTTTTTAAAAACTGTGTCCGTGCATGTTCAGCGAAACACTACGAGCTACAACCGTGCACAACTTGTATGTTCTGATTCCCATGCTAGGTTCAGGGACTTGGATGAATGCGTTCTTGGTGCCTTCTACTATCGGAGCATAAATTACTGAATTCGTGCTTTCCTTTGTGTTGTCTCTTTTCATTCGGGCTTTGTGCCCTCTGTGCTTTTTTCGACGGGCACCTGAAGCCAGTGCCGGCCTCCACACCCTCCACCCCGCCCATCCTGGTCCGTCCCTGAAATGTTGTGACCTGACTGTCTGCCAGCCTGCGGGGGTTGTACCACTGGGGATTGACTACAGTGAGTTTCGCAACACAGACCCAAAGTAGTTGTTGACTTAAATAGAACAACAACGAGGTTTCTCGGACGTTTTGTCTGAATCATGTGAATGTCCAGACACGAGGATTCCGTACGAGCTTTCTACTATTTGTAAGAATCGTAGCAATAAAACAACAAGTATTTCAAAAGATAGAACATACAACTGATATCATTGCAGCGCAACAGGTATGTTTGTTTACATATGCGTCAATGAGAAGCACGCAAACAATTCGACCTGTAGTCTGTAGTAGAATATGGCAGCACGGATGTGTGCGAACCTGAGAGAAATGTCAGCGATCTAGTTTGTGGGTGAGGTTTCCGTGTCTGGGGGAGAGTGCGTCAGAAGACCCGTCAGCCCCTAACCACAGGTTTGGCCGCCGTCCTACCAGACAGTAGCATAATCACCACGCCTTTGGTCACATCACACAGACCAGAGTCTGAAGGATGTCCTGCTTAGGAAAAGTTCAAAACTGTTGTAACAGGCCGGATTATATAATATAGTCCCCATCTGTAACTAGACTTGTATCCATATCCGTAACTCTAACTTCCCCCTCTAAGACGAGCTCCTAAGACTTGTAATAGACCATTGTGTATATCCGTTGTAACCGTACACCCCGTTAGATCATTTGAACTGTAGTAGTTCTTTGTTCAACAGTCAAGCACAATATACCCCGTACAATCGTTATCGCCCCGGCCCTGTGTCTTCAAGACGTTGTTTGCGCGTGTTTAAGTCCTGAAAGAAAAACTGCACTACACCAGTACACCAGTGTCTGAGCCGGATGCTTACATCTGCTTGGAGATGACGCCCTTTGGCCTTGTAATTCCAGAACCGTGCTTTATCCAGAACCGTGCTTTACCCAGAACCGTGCTTTATCCAGAACCGTGCTTTATCCAGAACCGTGCTTTATCCAGAACCGTGCTTTATCCAGAACCGTGCTTTACCCAGAACCGTGCTTTATCCAGAACCGTGCTTTATCCAGAACCGCGCTTGAGCAATATCTTGTATGTAAGGCCACAGCAAAACTTTACGGGTGATATTCGCTGTAGACTCCAAATCTAATGCGATAGGGCGAAAAAAAAGATTCCTAGATTCAAAGTTTGACCCCATAAACCTTGTCACAGACAGACAGACACACACACACACACACAGACAGGCGAAAACAAAACCTATAACTATATTGTGGTGCCAAACTGCCAACTATTTCAACATCTATTGTCACTGAAAAATAAAAGTTTTCAATCATTGTACAAATGTTTTTTCAACCTTTATTTAACCTTGAACTTTTTTTTTGTTGAAGACGTACACTCTTCGGCCTGAGCCGCTTTTCAAGAGGGAGGTGGGTCAGGGGTCTTTTACAAATGCTTTGGTTCAAATATAAATACAATATAAATACATATAAAATACATACAATACAAATATATACATAATTCAAACATTCTGTATCTGTATCTGTATAGCCGGTATAACCGCCTTTCGGCGTAACACACCAGCTTCGCAGGCACGCGGCGCGGCGGCAGCTGGCTATATTACACCGATCGACTTGTTACACCTAACCCTTGAACTTCTAGCTCTAGACATTGTTTAAAGCTATCTATTGACAGTGCCCCTACTGTACTTGGTGACAGTGAGTTCCACTCTGCGATAGTTCTAGGAAAGAATGAATTCTTGAACACCTCAATCCTTGGTTGATAACTCTGGTACTTGAATGTGTGGCTATTTCTTGTTCTCTTCTGGGCTGGTATTAGGTACTTAGTAGTTGGGACATTATCTCGATTAGTATCTTATTGCATCAATATCAAGATCCAAGTTTAATATTATATAATAACAATTATAGTTATTCTATAGTGAGTCCACGCACTGTTTTTAAAACTGGAACTGACGTGGCAGTTCTCACCCATTGATATAGTGTCCGATATTCATAAAACTTTGGAGGAATACGGTTTTGCTTACGTATGGCGCCCTGATATATCTCTGAGCACAAACCTATCACCAATAAATAACTCCATCAGCCAACGATTGAAAGATATTTACACCCAAACATTTATTACTGAAATCCACAATGACCATAACAGAGGTACATCTTCTAGTAACAAGTTACGAACGTACCGTTTGTTTAAAAGTATATATAAACTAGAATTCCGAGATCTCATACCTCCATGAAATATGATCTTGATATGTAAATGTAAATTTCTTCTTTAATTGTGCAAATGACCTCTGCATTAACATGATATATGCATCGTGATGTATGTTAACTTTTGATTAACTTACAGATGTCCCAAGTATGACATTCTCATCATTCACCATAACGAAATTATAGAATTTTCGCATTAATTATGCAAATTAGGTCATCATTTGCATAATTAGTATCTGTTGAAGTTCCGCCTGCCATAGGTTACATACAAGTAGTATAATGTAAAACACTGTAATTATAGAATTTCCTCATTAATTATGCAAATAAAGTCCTCATTTGCATAATTTGCCTTTAATTATGTACATCTCTCTCTCAGCTACCTACACACCAAAAATAATGAAAATATGTTGTTCCTGTCTGGACTTATTGGCTTTTAAACATTTCGCCAGAAAGTGCCCTGCAGTTCCAGAACAAGCCGCTAGGGGGCCCAAACTCATATGACTTCTTCCCAAGCACGAGAGCTACCTTCCATCAAAATTTCATGACCCTAGCATGTCCAGATCGCGAGATATCAAAACCGGAAGTTGCGCTGCAGTACCAAGGGAAGCCACTAGGGGGACCAAAATCTAATCATTTCTAGTTTTCGTCACACCCTACCAACATACCAAGTATGAAACCAATCCATCCAGGCGTTCTTGAGTTATCTTGTTGACCAACAGACGGACAGACGGACAGATAAACGCGACTGAAAATATAACCTCCATGACACATTTCATGGAGGTAAGGAGAAGAGTACTACTAGTAATCGGTCAACAACATACAACACATGGTAGGCTAAAGCCTTGGTCACAACCCGCCGTACGTGCTTCTGAGTGCTGTCTACATGCAAAAACGTGGGAAAACGTTGGGCATCCGTGCGTGGTGAGTACCACCTCCATACGGAGTCCTAGCCTCCTGTGCAGGCCCCGCGGCTGTGGGGAAGAGTTTTTAACGCGTTATTTTAATACAGCCGGCCATCCTACATAGCCGACGAGAGAAGGTTGCTTTGGTGGAAAGCAACCTCCTCTCGTCGGCTATGTAGGATGGCCGGCTGTATTAAAATAACGCGTTAAAAACTCTTCCCCACCGCCGCGGGGCCTGCACAGGAGGCTAACGGAGCCCTACGGAATGGGGAGCACGCAGACACGCCGTAGAACTTTAATAAGTGCACGCAAAACTTTTCATGCGTGCGGTCTGCGGATTCACCACCCGTACGTGCGACGCGCGTGCCCTGTACAGGCTATGAGCGTACAACGCACGTTTTCAGAAAAACGTAGCAGACGTGTCCTCCCAAAAAATGTACGGACAAAAAGCACGTACGGCGGGTTGTGACCAGGGATTAAACTCCGAATAAGTTGCCACAAATTACTCATTGAAACGGGAAGGCACAACTGCATTCCTCTCCAGAATAAATTGTCAATACGGTGTCAAGTTGGCAGGAGTGGGTTGGTGGGAGCACAGTAACCTGTCGTGGGTAGCTTGGCACATCCTTTTTTTTATCCCCCTTCCTTTGTATATGTCTCAGTCACGTCGAAAAGTTAAAAAAAAAAAAAATAGTTAAAAAACCTCCTGTCTCTCTTGTCTAGTTTTCACTCTTTTTTTTTATTATGCTATACCCCAATTAAAAACGGGCGTCAATACTGTAACATGAATAGATTAGAAGATGAACAACGCTTTATTTTAGACTGTACTTTATGATGAAAGATCTGTCCTTTTTAATCATATCAAAGAGAAGTTCCCATACTTTGAACACCTTGACCACTCTGTATTAGCTCAGTAACTAGAACACTTTGTATTAGCCTTGTATAGTATACTTGTATGTTCCTAATATGTATGTATGTCTAAGTCAAGCACTGTTACTTTTGTCTCCACTTTTCTACATACGTTTGTTATGTGTCTGTTAAGTCTTGACCTGCACCTAGCCCGTCGTGGCATGAATGTACAATAAAGGAGCCAGTAGGAAATCATCTTCTGTATACTTCCCGACGAACCATCAAGTGGCACATACAAAAGGTCAGAAACGCTTTGCGGTGTGGTTCGTACTGCCCTATCACTACAGTATGTAAACATTTGTCTCATGTAAGCTGGCAAAAAGTTATTATGGCTCTTGTATGTCTGCAGGGATTTCTGGTCTCTGTGTATGGATTTGATGTCCACCAGCACAACACGGCGTCCTGTGCGGGGCTCCCAGCAGCAGCCTCCCGGCTGTGTTCTGCATTAGTGTTGCAGTTTTTGTAGATCTTGTCTCAAACAGTACTTTCGTAGGTTATATATGGTAGAAAAATAAGGTGTGTAGTGCTAGTGTGCTTCATGATACTTGGGGATCGTCTTAGCTTACCAAGTACGCCCTTTCCAGTTCAGATTATTACCTCCATGAAAAATGAAGGTATTGTCTTTGGCGTGTCTGTGTGTGGTTTGTTTCCGCATATTTGCAGTTAGAATACATGTAACTTCAGAACGCCTTTATAGATTGTGATGATATTTGGTATGTTGGTAAATTTGGTTGCTGAATTTGGTAAATTCCAGTGTAAAAAAGAAACATTGAAAAAAAAAGCCTAAAAACATGCCAAAAATATCACAAATCTCTGCTTGGAGAGTAATATTGACCAATGTCAGAGGGCAACAAAATTTCCTTTGTTTTTTTCCAAAATTGGGCAAAAATCAAGGCGTACGCTGATGTCATCCACATAAATTGGTATGGCCTAATCAAGGTTGTTTGATCTCAAAAGTATGTTTTATATTTGTACAAAGTTAATATATACTTACAGTTGTAATCATTATGAACAGGAAATATGGTTGAACAGGAAATCTTGTATGGAAACCATCATAAAACACATTTTCAACAATAAAACATATTTTCAGCGATACAACAGTCCTCCAGTCAGAAAGACATTACTAAGAGGCATGGACCATAAACTGCAGTAAGTTTGTGGTGCGCCCTGTCTCTGTAAAGGATGGTTGTAATGCACCCATGTGGACAGCTTCAAGTCTGGTAATGTTTCCCAGTTTTTCATTTTGTCCAATGTGACCAAATGTCCAGGTGACAGTCAGACTCTATACATGTACAGTATGTACTGTGTGTGTCTTAAAACATTGAAAGCATTTGTTACCTTACATGGGCCTTTGATATTCTGACCCTGGCACTGTATGTGGTAAACTTCTTGCTGGCCTCAAATTTGTTGTGTTTTGGTGTAACAGGCACTTTACAATCCATCAAAATGTTGGCTCATGTAAAACAATTGGTTGTGACTAAAAGAACTTTACAATTCAATCACTTACCAACCTGAGGAAATTGTTAACGGACTTAACAATCCAGTTTTGCACACAAAGGAAACTTTATTTCATTGCTAATATGTGTCACAGCAGTACATTCAGAAGATACAATGTAACATGTCCACATAGAGTAAGATTTTGTACAAACCTAACAAGCCCCAGGTGTTTTAAACACTATTCACCATTGTTACCAGGATGTCTTCTTATGGTGTACAAAATAAATGTAACTCATATGGATTGAAACAAAATTTTCACCAGTGTTACCAGGATGTCTTATGGTGTACAAAATTAATGTAACCCATATGGATTGAAACAAAATGTACGACATGGAAGCCATTGGAGGGACAATCTACAGAAAAACTTAGGCTGGTGTGTGTTTGTGCGGCCTGAACCGATTGCTTCCGACCCTTCTGTCTTGACATGGTGAGGCCAGGAGTATCTATGCACTAGTGTATGTAACGTTACATGTGTGTGTTATGATGTTACATACATTGCCTATGTGTCATGGTATGTGTGGGGGTCACAGTGTGTGTTATGAGCCTGGTGTTATGTATGTGTGTGTTTGTGTGTGTGTTTGTGTGCATGCATGTGACTTGTTGAGCTTCAAACAGACTTAGAACAAACCTAAGACTGACAGATTCCTGTGACCTTTGCTTCTAAACTTACACATTTACAAGGACAAATCATTGCACCAATTATTCCTTGAATGAGCGTGTTGATGACATCTCACCAAAATCCAAATGTACTATTTATCAAGTCTAGGTGCATTTCCATTTTGAGCAAATGGAGAAAGAGTGATGATGAACACTAATCCCATCTGACTAACCCTAGAAGCCAACTGTTGATCGGTGAGAGAGTGCCATTATTACAATGGTGAGAGTTGTAGAAGGACAGATGTAGTTATGTGAGAGACCATCCTATTATTTGTCCATTTCTTCCAAGTGATGTTATCCTCCAAACAGCCTGATGATCTACATGTAATATTACAGTACTAGTCTGGAAGCATGATGATACTGGGTATAATATTATATTTCTTGAAGTGATGAAAAGACATGAATAATTAGAAACTACTGGTACAGACCAACACTTAACAAAAAACAGACTACCAGCCTACAGAATGTTAATGTGACACTTTTCTACATTTTATGTACTGCTATTCCTGACAGACACTGTGCACCTATATCCACTACCAAGTCTCTACTAATAATGACAAGAAAACTTCATCTGATCACACTTAGGTCACACACAACTTACTAGATCATATTCTACACTTCAGGCATTCCTGCTCCTGGACCATACACACTGTACGTCGCTCAACACTACAACTTACATACATGTAATGTAACAGTCTCTCTTTACTGCTCAGGGTAAGAATGGATCAAGTTGTGCATCATCACCTTTTGACAACACATGAGGTGGTCAGGAGGAATAATACGATGAAGACTAAACAACCTGATGACTGATAATATAGAACTGTGGACCTTTGTTTCTCTTTCTGCATATTCATCTCCACATCTTGTCCTTGTAATTCATGTACAATCATAACTGCTATTGACTCAGTTCATCTCCCAAACTGTTCTAAAGGGTGCACACCCCATTTCTTCTGCAACCAGAGATGTCGGTAGTGGGCAGTACGAAAAGGGATTAAAGTGGCCAATTTTAAAATCACGCAATTTACTGCCACATAGGATACTAACATAACTGAAAAGTGTAACACAAATGGTGTTTTTTTGGTGAAAATTGACTTTTGACTCAACCCTTACTGCTGGGTGTGCCTCTGGATGGAAAGTGATGCATCTGCTTGACCTTGTACCGTTGTGTAACCAGATTTGTAACACCTCCTGCCATGCATTACAGTCTAGGAGTTCCTTTACGACTGACTTGAGTATACACAAGGTTTGTCTCTGCTAAAACCAGTCAAAGTTTTTCTATGGGTTTCATCATATGTGAAATTACCAATTTCATGCATTATTTTTTACATGAAAATAATACTTTTTCTACAAATTTTAGCAAAATTAGAGAGTTTGAAGAAACAAACAGCTGATCTTGTAGCTAAAGGGATATCCTTCTGTCCCATATACAGCTATTTTGTTTCCGAATTATTCCCTGAAAGAGGTGGTCACTAGACTTGAGGTGTGCAGCCTTGATGGAAACCCAAATAAACTGGGGAGTTCCTCCTAAACAGTGAACAACCAAATCACCACAAATCTCAATTGTTTTTGGGCAAAGAGCCGAAATGAATATGATAAGTAATTGAAGAACTACATGTGATAAAAACATCTAAAACGCGCTCCAAGAATAATGTTTCATCTGCATCTACACGTACAGTCTTACTCTAACATTGGTCCCCCTTGCTACTGTATCAGGTACACTGTAGCCTGTATCTACAGCATGGTTCTCAGTACTGGCCCCTCCCCAGACCCTGGCCCCGCCCTCTCCACCCACCTCTTCTCTGTCCAAAGCCCCACTGGTTGGCATCTAGAGAACAAAGTACAAAACATGCTTTAGACATTTTTAGCTCAGCCTTGGAAGAAAAGGATAAAATGTACCATGGAATTGGTCATTAGGATACAGAGCAGTAATTAGAGGCCACTTCATGACAAACTGGTGTTGTCTTACTGGGTGGAAATTTTGAATCATGTGACAGCAGCAATTCCAGTCAAACTCCAAGTGTCAAAACTCAAATTCAAATAATAAGAAACCAACTGTTAGTGAAGCACATGTACATGTACTCCGTTAGTAGTTTAAAGATTTGCAATAAATGCTGAATCACTACAACTGACAAATGATAGTAATGAAAATGCATACTGCATTTACATGTTTTTGACAGGAATTTCCCTGTCCCTGCTATTAGTTTTTAAAAGGTATAAGATTTGGAGGTATATTTTGAATTGAAAAGGATTCAGCTCTGTGCCCTTAGATTGCTTATGAAATCAATGACATCAAAATACAACAAATCATAGTCGAATCAGTGACTGTTACAACTGTACAGTACACATATGCATTTGTACCAAAATGTATCCTTGTACTGCTATTGAATACGGTACCATATAAGAGTCAAACTTCCAGCTCAAGTACCATGTAGGTAATCTTGTTACTTAGACTTAGACTTAGTTCCTCCCGTGCATAGCACATTGGGCAGCAAGTTTCCTCCACTCTGTTTGGTCTTTGGCCAGAGTCTCGGCATCCATCTTGGTAGGTATTCCTTTTTTTCAATTTTTCAAAACACGAAGGAAAAGAAGTGAGCAAAAGTATCAGGACTACCAAATAATACCATTGGATTCACCCATGTACATGTAATGAATGCAGACTGGCATACTTACTGAACTCCCCCCCAGTAGGAGCCCTGCCAACCCTCTCACTGTACTTGCCTCCAGGGGGGTGGTATATGGAGCGCTCATGATGTTTGGGGCGGGAAGCCATTCTTTTGGCAGGGACAGTTTCTTGCACCAAAGTAGCACTGCCTGCTCTCTTTGTCCTGTGGACACAAGTCAGAAGACATGAATGCACAGCTAAACTAAAGGCATGGAGCAACAGATGTGGTTTACTTTTTGATAATAAGAAACAAATCATATGTAAGTAGGCTCTTTTTCATCTACTAATAGAACAATGCAAGTTGTCAGGATTTTGCATGATGCTTGCATTGCTTAGTTATTGTTCTGGAATCATAATACAAAGCTTGAATCCTTTCTAGCCTGGTCACTACTTATAATATTACAGTCAAACCTGTAATAGCGGTCACCTTGGCAGTGCGGTCACCCGGCCATAGCGGTCGGTTTTTGCCGGTCCCTTGAATTTTTCCCATTGACGTAAGCATTAAGAATCGCGTATATAGCGGTCACTGTTCAACGCGGTCAGCGGTCACCCCATTCCGGTCCCACCGGCTGTCAACACCGCCGATAGCGGTCACGGCTGGCCGGCGTTACCGCTAAGCACCACGTACGTAACACCA
>NW_017803917.1:50849-72559 GCF_001625305.1 Branchiostoma belcheri | reverse complement strand
AATGCACAGCTAAACTAAAGGCATGGAGCAACAGATGTGGTTTACTTTTTGATAATAAGAAACAAATCATATGTAAGTAGGCTCTTTTTCATCTACTAATAGAACAATGCAAGTTGTCAGGATTTTGCATGATGCTTGCATTGCTTAGTTATTGTTCTGGAATCATAATACATGTACAAAGCTTGAATCCTTTCTAGCCTGGTCACTACTTATAATCTTACCTTCAATTGGAAAATTCTTACAGGTGGAGCCCCAGTAAAGATGCTATCTAATCTACATATTTGTGTACAATAGTTCCAACCTATGATAGCATACATGTACATGTGAACATCACATGCATTTCTGTCCTATCAACAGATCAGTTCATATAATGATCCTGAACTTTATGAAATACAAACACTGTTAGAAAATCCGGTGGCTGAACATAAGAGTGGCCCATGCAGTAACAGTACAGTGTTGCTGAGAGAGGAGGACAGATTTTAGTAGGGTGGCCGCTGTTGTGAGGTTGAGTTGCAAACTTCTTCAGTTAACAGTGATTTTAAGACAACTAAAAAGTAAGGACAAAATACAGCTAGAAAGGCCGAAATTTGCTTTGGAGCAAAGCCAGCATGGCTTCACCACATTTTACGACAGTGCAGGGAAAGAAGGAAAATACAATGGAAAACAATGCTTTACATTGATATAACTATAGTATGAAGTGACATATAAGTAAGAATACAACAGTTGGATAGCTATCCCCTACATTATTGGTTAGGATTTTATTTGCATAATGCCATAAAAGAAAGCCATTATATCATTTCCTCATAAATTATGCAAATGAGGTCCTTATTTGAATAAGTTATGTTTAATGATGTTCACCTTCACTTAACTTTCAAACATCCCAAGTATGAAATTTCAGGCAGTTACCATTATGGAATTATAACATTTTCTCCTTGATTATGCAAATTAAGTGTTAATTTGCATGATCAATATCTGCCTGTGTTTCCTCATAAATTATGCAACCGGTTCTTGATTTATTCTCTTTTGTATATTTTTGAAGAAACGCCCCTGCAGTTCCTGAGCAAGCCACTAGGGGGCCCAAACCTACGTCACTTCTTTCCCAGCATAAGAGCTACCTACCATTCAAATTTCGTCACCCTAGCATGTCTAGATCATGAGACATCAAAACTGGAAGTTCAACTGCAGTACCACAACAAGCCACCAGGGGCCCAAAATCTAATCATTTCCAGGTCTCATCAAGACCTACCCACCTACCAAGTATGAAGACAATCCATTTAAGCCTTCTAAAGTTATCGTGTCCACAGACACACACACACACACGAACGCCTCTGAAAACATATCTTTATGGTTGATCATCTTCACTCAACTTCCAAATGCCCACCATTTATGAGAGCTGTCATATGGTATCTTCTCATTCTGATTATGAATATTAGACCTTTATCAAGTTGCATAATTTATATCTGACAAGGCTCATCTCTATGTCAGCCATATGCACAAGGTTGAATAGTCCTACATATGGAATGCAACAGGTAATATATAGAATTTCCTCATTTTCTATGTAAATGTGATTAGTTGCATAATCGTCATCTAATTATGTCAAGCTACATGTATTTATCACCCCTTTCTTGAGTTATCCTCTTAAAAACATCTTCCAGAACAAGCTTCTAGTGAGCCAAATGTACATGTATGTGACACACACACACACACACACACACACACACACTAATGTGATGATGGTGGTACTTACCCCTCTGTGTCACCTGAAGGTTTCTGTGAGAGAAAAAAATAATCACACATTATTAAATGAACCTCCTGTAATTCATTCAGAGTTAGAGCATCAGGGTACTGCTGCGTGACTTCCAGGTAGCTCAGGGTATGAAATACTTCTTTTCAAAGGTTGACCAGTGCGCAGTCTAAGCCAAAAACTAAATTGGCCATGAACATTTTATGTTGCCATCAATACCTGATTATTTCAGAAGGCACACTGTAAGGGACTGTACGATATTTACCGGGGGGGAGGGCCGGTCGTCTGAGGGGGGAGGGCCTAGGAAAAAAAAATTGGGCCGGGGGGAGGGCCTAGGAAAAAATATTTTAATTTGGGGGAGGGCCTAGGTAAAAATTTTTTCCAAGATCCCTTTTACTCTACAACGTTTTTATACACGATCAAAACATGATTAAATGTCTGTCCATACATATCGTAGCGATTTGCCGGTCATTGGAATCGGCAGAATTTTACGTTCCAATAATATCCATCCCTATTATTATAATGTATTCGCCCAAATCTCCCACAGTCCCCTTCAAAATCTTGCATTTTCGCCAGAATCGGCGAAACTGGACTACACAGCCAAATTACATGGATTAAAGTCATGTCAATCGCGGCTATCGAAACGATACCGATCAAAAATGTAGGGAAGGCTTGTCTGAAGATTTTGAAAATTAATTTTCGCCGTTCAACGCACCCTTCCCAGTGGTGTGCGTGCGTCGGCAAATGTGACCCGCTGGTCCCGCCTCGCAACTCGCTCGAACTTCTCGGCGTGGATGTCGGATGTCGACGGATTAATTTGGTATTTTTATTAAACCAAGGACTATTTTAACATTTATATCTATGTCTCTCCATAATTAAATTGAAAACAACACGTAACTTGGCAATATTGTTTCCCTGTTTGTAATAAAATTGACGCGGAAGACGTGGACGAAAGGTAGGCTAGATAGAGGATTATTTCGATTACACTAACTGACCTTAATTACTGACTTTAAATTTATAGCTCGATGTACCAGCTAAATTTGTGCTGCCAAATTTGTCCCTCAACATGCAAAACATGGGTTGAAATTCAAATTTTTTCCGGGGGGGACATGCCCCCTCCCCCTCAAAAAAAGCCGGGCCTACTCGGGCTCTAGTGGCTCCTGCGGCGCGATGGCTCGCGCCTTCGGCGCTTCATGCGGGGAAAATTTTCAATCAAAATCTCGTCCTCCCCATACGAAATTTCACTCTCTCTATATATGATTCACGCCGGGGGGAGGGCCTAGGAAAAATTTTTTGAGCCGGGGGGAGGGCCTAGGAAAAAAATTTTTGACCTGGGGGGAGGGCCTAGGAAAAATTTTTTTACGCTACCCCCGGACGACCGGTAAATATCGTACAGTCCCTAAGACCACTAGTCTTGTAAAGGTATCAATCACATGCTGACAGTTTATTTCAGAAGCCATAAGCTGGGCTGCTGAAAACTGTTAAAAGCAACCTGGTGTCTCCAATAAGCCTACTTATGGCATACTTTCACTCTGGGAGATTTGTGTCCTGAGCTTGTGCTTATTCACCCCATCATATCACTGCCATGACTTTTGTGGCGAGAGTGGGTATTTTGAACTCTGGAGATGGCCGTAAATCAGGGATGCATACATACAGTATTACATATACACTCTACATACTTAAAATAATAATGTTCAAATTTACTGTATAAATTCATTTAGATATAAAAGCGAGTTCATGCCCACAATGTTCAGAAATCTGGTTACATTACAATAATGTTATTATTGATTAATATTATTACATAGTAACATTATTTTTATTGAGTTCCCGGTGTGAGTTGTTCAAACCTTACAGTCCCGTCTTACACAGCTTGTACATGTATGTACATGTACAAACTGGTGTGTTACGCCTAAAGGCGGTTTACTGGCTATGCGAAACAAACAAAAGAGTAAATGACTTCACTTTGTTAAGACTGAGGTGTAATTTACAATGCATAACAGACCACTCTGACCATGATCAAAACTCAATCAAATTGAATCAATAATTCAAAATGACATGTCCCATGAGATAAGAGTGTGGTTCTGGTAGTGTACTTGTACATGTACTTACTGTGGTTGGTTTCCAGGACAAGCC
Organism: Branchiostoma belcheri; assembly: GCF_001625305.1. NCBI lineage: Eukaryota > Metazoa > Chordata > Leptocardii > Amphioxiformes > Branchiostomatidae > Branchiostoma > Branchiostoma belcheri. Next base: position 68,682 of record NW_017803917.1, on the reverse strand, counting down.
TACAGCACTTTTGTATGATGGTGGGTTGTGAAACAGATCCTGGGAACATCAATCAACAGTATGTTACAGATAACATTAACAGAACAAAATCCTACAAATATTTATCTATCCAATAAATTTTTGAATTGGAAACATTTCACCATTAGGCCACACAAATTTAATTTGTTATTTCTCAGATTCGCCCTGTCCATTTTTTTACTGCACAGTATGTCCTGTATGTGGACTGCCCAGTCGAAATGGAGCGAACCGGTTTTAATCCAGTTATGTTGTAAAACAACTCTCGCTTCAGCCGCCTTTTTTCTACAAAGATTTACTATTACAGGTATACTTGTACTATTTGTAAAATGTTTTTTGTACGGTTATGTTCCTATTTTCTATCATTGACTCCAACGTTACAATGTACATAATGTATTCCCAGCGTAATTTTAGCCAAAGTACTTGGCACGCCGGCAAAACAATCATGGCGTCTGTGCTGTTTCCGCGCTGTAAACCTCGTTCAGTACCATTCAGGCAGTTACCATTGTCGAATTATAACATTTTCTTATTGATTAAGTTTTAATTTACATAATCAATAATTTATCTACCGTGTTTCTCTCATTCACAATTACATTTGCCACAAGCTTCAAAAGTCCTTCATGTAATGCAGCTGATTTACAGAATTTCCTCATAAATTATGCAAATCACACACACACGAACGCCTCCAAAAACATAACCTTCTTGGCAAAGGTAATAATGATGAGATGAGTGGTTTCCTGTTGGTTGTACCTTTTATAAATTAGCAATTTTTCCAGACATTGATAAGAAACACGAAGAAGGTTGTGGTACATTTTCTGTGGGTATGTTTTGTTCCAGTTAGTGCTATTTCTGTCACAGCTGTAGATGCTACATGTACATGTTAAAATGAACCTGTTGAAATATTTTGTAGTATCATATTAGGCAATCTTACCTTGATAAGGACATTGATGTTGGAGGTTGTTCTCAGTGCTACCACTTTGATTTTGTTCTGTCAAAAAAAAAAAACATAGGATGAATTATCCCGTACTGGGTCATTACAACGTATTAGGCTTTTTTCCGTTTTCATCACTGATGACATGTGACATGCTTTCAGGTCAAACTAACACTAATTCTCACAATGGTGCACACTCCAGTTCTTCCACAACTGGTGTCTGTGGTACATTGTAGCACAGTAAGAAAAGTGACAAAAGGGTTTGGAGGGTCCAAGTTTGAGTTCACATTTTTCATAATCCTTACTTCTTGGTGTGGTTCTGTGTTGAAAGTGAAGCATCCATTTGCTTGAGATGGACCTCTGTGTAGCTGGAGTGGTAATACCTCATACAGTCAATAAATAACAAAATCACAGTACCAGCATTTTCTTTATAATTGACTAAAGTACATGTATACACAAGGTTTGTGTCTTTCTAACAGCAGCCATTTTTGCTGCAAAATTTATCAATTACCAACTTCGGTGCAATATGTTTGACATGAAAGTCATGTCACGAATTTTTAAAAATCAGTGGCTCTTCACCTTCCTGTGCGTGTGTGTGTGTCGGGAGGTGTGTAGACAGCTGGTACATTGTATGGCGGCATAGTTAGAGGATTACATGCTTACCAACTCAACTGCTGTGGTGTAGTTTTACCTCTGGGAGTATTGTTTTGGGTGTGCTTATGTGTGTGGTTGCTCTAGGTTCCTACTGTGTTTGTGCACTTCCAGCCTCACGGCCTGCAATATTTCTGTTTGACTATCTAATAGTCCATGGAAGTACATCAGACCATTTCTTTAGTTGTGCCAATAAATTTACAAAAGCTCTAGATACATGCCAGAAGTTTGAAATCTCCAATTTCTACTTTTACTTTGTCACCTGCAGCTGTCCACTCAATAATATTTCTGCAAAGATCCAAGAACTAAGAAATCAAATAGATTTGGCCTTACAATATAGAGTTGTTAACAAGGATAAGTCTAACAATCCTGGTACATGAGATGTTGTACCTCTGCAGTTTTCAGCTGTTCACCCGTCTTTCCCTGTAGAGCAAGGCGCAGCTGTTTGATGTACACCTGAAGGCCTCTGGCAAAGAACTGCAGCCTGGACAAGGAATAAGAGCGACCTGTTGTTATGTTTGCTCCAATATGCTTAACAGTTTCATGCTTGTCTATCATGCAAAATTCACATTGAGAATTTGATATGGCAAGGCTGGGTGTATCATTTTAAACTAGAGTTTCCCAACGTCATACCTTCGCCAAATGATGTTAATCTTTATGGCTGACAAATAATAGATTATTCCCCCTGATCGTGCAAATAGGATCCTCATTTTCATGAATTATATCGGTTTATCATATTCTCAACCAAAAGACAGTCTTATATTAACAAACAATGCCATTCTAGCATCATCAGACGTCCTCTTAAGGAGGTGGAGCAAATGAAGTTCCTCTTCCAGTACAGTTTATCAGTTATTGCAGACGAAAGTTCAGGTGCAGTTCAGTAAGTTTTGGGTTCAATTTTGAATTCCTTTTCATACGAAAACAATGTTCTTAATAAAAAAATATATCAGTGCACCTATTGAGCTAGATTTGAGGTAACTTTGGAGTTGTGTAGGTACAAATGTACACTGTACATGTACAATTTATGTAATTCAGAAATACCTGCACTTAACCTGCACCAGTCCAAAGTTCTGTGTCTCACAACAGGTCACATGTTTTATTAAGAACGTTGTTTTCTTATATATGATCATCCGTCCTAATCACTTTACTGTATACTTTGAAGTACATGAACATTTACTATGAGCTGCTGAAAGAAAACATAATGGTGCATGTATATTTACCTAGTACGAAAGTCCTTCAACCTATCAGCATTCTCCTCAGCTGTCAGGAAGTCTGTTCTTTTGCGAGCAATCTGGTGAAATGCAAACATCAGACACTCCACATAGCTGAACTGTAGCTGGGGTTCACCAGTCTGCACACCACCATTCTCTTCATTTTCAACTTCTGCTGGGGGGACTGGCATATATTCCTGAGACAAATTCAACAAAGCAATAAACTCTTTGATATAACATGATATATACATAAAGTACATTTTGTATATGATTACAGGGCTCAAAATACTTCTTTCTGCATACCTGCACTGGTGTAGGCAATGCTGGAAAACAGACAAATTTACCTGCACCGCTGAAAATGTAGGAAGTACGATCGAACTAAAAATTGTTAAAAAAACATTGTCATTTTTTTAAATACCTCACAGCTGATTAGAGTATATATATATATATACAGTTCTCTCATGTAAACATAATACAAAGTACATATTATAATGTTTCTCAGGTACATGTAGTTTACAGCAATAACAAGAGAAATCGGTGATACCTTTTTTTTAAATATGTTGGTGGCGATAAAAGTCAGCGTCAGCCTTATGATTCTATACCAATAGGACCTGATATTCCGGTACGAAACAGACTGATCAATGATGCCTTCACAACTACTGTGCTGTAATCAAACTTCACTGCAGAACACTCCCATGCCAACCAATTATAAAAAATGGCAAATTTCAGCATCCTCTATTGCTACAGCCCAAACCATGAATGTTAAGCCATGGCCGGCACATGGGGGTGTAAAGAGGCTGTCCAGTAATTTTATTTTGGCACTCGAATTAACACAGATACAAATAATAAACGATTTACATCAACTGGGCCCAAATAGCGTATCATAAACTGAAACTCTGTGTCAACAGAGGTCAACATTATCTTCTGCAACTTCTAACCTGTACACCTGTATTGTCTCTATCACAACACACAAAGTTATCAACTTCTATTAAACCTACCGCAAGGACGCACGTTGAAACTCAGAATGTTAAAAATAATGTTAAATACAGAAGTTCACCTCTGCTGTCACCTGCGCCTGGTTGTATCTGATGTCTAACATTCTCTTTCATGTCAGCCGCTTGTGAAGCTGGTCAAGGTTCCCAGATGAACAATAGCACAATATCCCCATTTCACTTCTCTAAGCAGTAAGGTATCTTTGCAGACATATTTTGATCGGTCACCAATCTTGGCATTCCACACATTTGAAAAGCATTCTGCAAGTAGCTGTTGCCAATTAACGACTGATCATTTACTCTGATGTTCCAACATCTAATTTTGTTGCATTTATTATACAATCATGTACTTCTTGGTCAAATGTACGTACATTACATAAGTTGAGTATGTTCTATGCTTAATGAAATATAGGAGTCTTACGAGCAGACAGGTGTACAGGTTGGTAAGACAGGAGATGTCCACATCGCCACAGTAGGGAGACATCTCCGCCAGTAACTTCAAAATTTCCAGCTGAACGTCTCGTTCTTCTACAGATGACGTCACTGCATTCAAACAGGGAAGAACTGCTGCGCACACATATGTAACAAACTTGGTCGACTGGACATTTCTCTGCAAAATGAAGAACATTGTATTTCAAATAATTGTTCTACTGTGGAGGATCAAAATAACCAAGGTTCCAGTTCAGGGTTACTCCAGAATGTGGAAACACCATAATCATTATCATCATAATGATTGATTATTCAATTTTAATGATAGGCCATGATGGTAAAAAATCAAAATCAACAAGGCTTCTCTTTAGTTTCAGCTTCCATTTTTCAGCTATGTTTTATATGTGCAGAATATTTTCATGTGTGCATAATGACAACATGCATCTTATGGATGGATAGTACATGTAACACCTACCCTACCAAACATAACAGCAATCCAAGCACAGCAACTACCTCAAACACATGTCCACACAAACTGAAAACATAACCTGTGCTACGGAGATGTCATGAAAAATTACACCATTCATGTGTCTACTTACAGAAAACAGGGGCATTGCCTGCCTTACACAATCCATCAGCCTGTCTACACAGTTACTGTCATCTGCCTGTCAAACAAAACAAACAAGAGGAATTAAACATTCTACATGACCAACTGGTTGAATGGATGTACAGGAGATTGTGCAACTTGTCCCTCTATGTCATGCTAATTCCTAGATGCTCCATCTTTCTTCTACGTTGATGTACAATGTAGGTTAGACATTGAGGTAATAATGAGATATATAAGAAAACTGCTAATCAAGCAACTAGATAAATTTTGAAAACTGTCAGATGTAGCAACAAAAAGTAAGTGCAGACTAACCTGGAATGGTTTGGACAGCTCTGCCTGCTCCACCACTAAGTCCACCAGCTGCTGCCGCCCACTGACTGTCTGCAGGGACTGCAGGCCAGCCAGGATGTGCATAAAGGTGACAAACTCATCACGGGTCACATCAGCAAGGACCTGCAACAACAGGTCATGATCCGATAAAACTGTACAACAACAGGTCATGATCAGGTCTAAAATGTACAATAACAGGTCATGATCAGGTCTAAAATGTACAATAACAGGTCATGATCAGGTCTAAAATGTACAATAACAGGTCATGATCAGGGCTAAAACTGTATAACAACAGGTATGATCAGGGCTAAAACTGTACAACAACAGGTCATGATCAGGGCTAAAATGTACAATAACAGGTCATGATCAGGTCTAAAATGTACAATAACAGGTCATGATCAGGGCTAAAACTGTACAACAACAGGTCATGATCAGGGCTAAAATGTACAATAACAGGTCATGATCAGGTACTAAAATGTACAGTAACAGGTCATGATCAGGTCTAAAATGTACAGTAACAGGTCATGATCAGGTCTAAAATGTACAATAACAGGTCATGATCAGGTCTAAAATGTACAATAACAGGTCATGATCAGGTCTAAAATGTACAATAACAGGTCATGATCAGGTCTAAAATGTACAATAACAGGTCATGATCAGGTCTAAAATGTACAATAACAGGTCATGATCAGGTCTAAAATGTACAATAACAGGTCATGATCAGGTCTAAAATGTACAATAACAGGTCATGATCAGGTCTAAAATGTACAATAACAGGTCATGATCAGGTCTAAAATGTACAATAACAGGTCATGATCAGGGCTAAAACTGTACAACAACAGGTCATGATCAGGGCTAAAACTGTACAACAACAGGTCATGATCAGGGCTAAAACTGTACAACAACAGGTCATGATCAGGGCTAAAACTGTACAACAGGTCATGATCAGGGCTAAAAACTGTACAACAGGTCATGATCAGGTCTAAAATGTACAATAACAGGTCATGATCAGGTCTAAAATGTACAATAACAGGTCATGATCAGGGCTAAAACTGTACAACAACAGGTCATGATCAGGGCTAAAACTGTACAACAACAGGTCATGATCAGGGCTAAAATGTACAATAACAGGTCATGATCAGGTCTAAAATGTACAGTAACAGGTCATGATCAGGTCTAAAATGTACAGTAACAGGTCATGATCAGGTCTAAAATGTACAACAACAGGTCATGATCAGGGCTAAAACTGTACAACAACAGGTCATGATCAGGGCTAAAACTGTACAACAGGTCATGATCAGGGCTAAAACTGTACAACAGGTCATGATCAGGGCTAAAACTGTACAACAGGTCATGATCAGGGCTAAAACTGTACAACAGGTCATGATCAGGGCTAAAACTGTACAACAACAGGTCATGATCAGGGCTAAAACTGTACAACAGGTCATGATCAGGGCTAAAACTGTACAACAGGTCATGATCAGGGCTAAAGCTGTACAACAACAGGTCATGATCAGGGCTAAAACTGTACAACAGGTCATGATCAGGTCTAAAATGTACAAGTAACAGGTCAGTGAGTCAGGTCTAAAATGTACAGTAACAGGTCAGTGATCAGGTCTAAAATGTACAATAACAGGTCATGATCAGGTCTAAAATGTACAGTAACAGGTCATGATCAGGTCTAAAATGTACAATAACAGGTCATGATCAGGTCTAAAATGTACAGTAACAGGTCATGATCAGGTCTAAAATGTACAGTAACAGGTCATGATCAGGTCTAAAATGTACAATAACAGGTCATGATCAGGGCTAAAACTATACAACAACAGGTCATGATCTGGGCTAAAGCTGTACAACAACAGGTCATGATCAGGGCTAAAACTGTACAACAGGTCATGATCAGGGCTAAAACTGTACAACAGGTCATGATCAGGGCTAAAACTGTACAACAGGTCATGATCAGGGCTAAAGCTGTACAACAAGAGGTCATGATCAGGGCTACAGCTGTACAACAACAGGTCATGATCAGGGCTAAAACTGTAAAACAACAGGTCAATCTATTGTCCACCCAAAACGTAAGCATGGCATGAGCATGCCCGTAATTATGCCATGTGTACATTTTTCCTCTGCCGTAGTTATGTTTACCATGGTGGTACTGTAAATGTATATTAATTATGAACTGGGACTAGTGCTACACATGTAGTACATACAGCCAACATGTAGAACATTATTACCTTTCTTGTTTCTGAGAGCAAGAACTCCTCGGCATCCTTGGTTAGCAACTCAAGTGGAAGTTTACTGCTGAGAAATTTGATGGCACATTCCCTGACTGCCTCCTCTCCTTGGAGAATCTGAGAGAAAAGTCCATTCAAGGTGCCTGCAACATCAACATCAAGACGTATGCGTGATCAAAGAATATTCTAACCACTGCAGAACACAATCCAAGTATTGTCTTAATTTCTGTCTGACATCAGAAAAACTAATTCTGGTTATGCTGCTTGGGTCGAGGTTTTAAAAGAGCACATCCTATTTTTTTAATCCGTTAGGTCAACATTTTATTTTCAAACACAATAAAAGGAAGGATACTAGTAAATACGACTTTGGATATAGAGCTTATTCACCACACGTCATCATGACGTCACCACCCCTCATGTCCCATGCGACACCATTTTGGGGTGCATCTCTACAGCGAGTTTCCAAGCGTTGAAATGGCCGACAAACGTTAGGTAAACTGTCCTTTGTCCTATTACACAAAGAGTTTACCACCACTCGTACCTCTCGTTACTGGAACAAAATAAAATCTGTTGGGATTGACCAGTTTTTGTTGAGTTTTGATCAGTCTGATTGAGACGGTGTCTACCGCCAGCGGAGTCCATTGACGCGACTTAGCTTCGTATTTGGTACTCACGGGGCAGAATTTTTTACACACAGGATCGGTTCAAACCCTTTAAGAGTCTGGAAGCGTTGTATCAGGATGTGTAGAGAGTGTTGTGGGACATGCAGTTGCGTGGTGACAAGTACGTTGTAGTCTGAATATGCAAAAGGTCGCTATTTTGGAACAGCCCCAGACTGTGTCTGGATACCGAATAATAACAAACAAATGCAGGGCCATCGGCCGCCAGCCGCCATCCTCAGTCCGCACTGCCGCGACTGTGGCTGGACAAGGTGAGTGTTACAAGTTGCCAGCGCCCTGTTCTACATGGACATTTACCACAGAGCAAAGGGACAAGTAGCTCCGACAGATTTACCGTGTTCATGGCTACCCTCGTTCCCATCATACAGCCCCCTACGCCACACCAGGGTAAAACACACCGATTTCTGATCAGCAAAAAAAGATAAAAGCCGATCTTGAGAACATGAGACGTGGACATGGAGCCAGAACAACCCCAAGGACAATGTTATGACCAAGAAGAATGTTCAAAACGTAGATTGTGGCCCAAAATACGCAACTATCACCAAGAGTTTGCATAGCGTACCATAGCGATAGGCACCATGCTGCACCCCCAAATGGCGGACAAGGCTCGTTGCCGGGGGGGGGGGAAGAGTCACGTGACAATCTGTGGTGAATAAGCCATATAGTCATGGAAGATTTCAGATCCTGATGGCATCCACCATCTTTCTTCAGCTACTGACAAGGGCAGTCACGTGACTGGACAAGGGTGTTGTTGTATATTAGGGTTGTTGGTGGCAGCCTTGGTCACACTTTAAGGAAGGGCAGAGGGCTCTTTAAGTTTAACCTCTTTAGACACATAATGCTGACAGATCAGTCTAGTCGTGTGTGTACTGAGCCCATAGACTATGATAGTGCCACTGGATTGAAGAGTGAATACAGCCATATTCAAGTTTCCTCGTTTGTCAGAGAAGAGAGGAAATAAAGTAGTGTGGTGTACGGCTTGAGTTGTTCTCAGCCCTCAGTAGTAGAATGCTGTGTTCTCTGATGCCAAGATAAGAAGTAAATTCATACTACTGCAGGGCTGGAAACACCACCTACACAGTGCAGGTACATTAGAGTATTTCTAATGTGTGCCTGCACGCACTTGTGTTTTTGCCCCCTCTATCATCTTGCATGTGTTCTGAGACAATAGATCTGTTCTAACTGCATGATTTTCCACCAGGATTGAAATGTTTAAAGTTGTTCTCTCTATTTAGATTTATCCATGGTGGTGTATACAGACAAAAGACCTGCACCAGTTTGTTATACTTGTTCCCAACATTCTTGAGATCACAAGTAACTTTTGAGACTGAGAGAGGCCAAGAGGAAGGAGCGTCAGCATAAGGACGTCAGCATAACTTGTGGACTTGCCTTACTCTGATGGAGCGGCCATCATCCAGTAGTTAGTAAATTACTGCCCACTAATACAAGTAAACAAGTATCTTGTGATTCAAATGTACAAAGGAAATGCCAGGATACATTTGATAGCAGTATATGCAATACTTTACGTGTTGGACTTACATGTATAAGGCCACACTGACTTAATTTTATGGATGACATCCACACGCGCATTGATTTTCGCCTGTTCTCAAAAAAAAAAAGGTCACGTCCTCTGAGGCTCTAGGTCTGGGTAGTCCATGGTTGACGGCAGCAAGGCTGCCGAGGGTTCACGACTAAAAAACTCAGTACCAACGTAAAGTGCCGATTCATAAATTCCGCAAAAAGCCAACATGTAGCGGCTTGTCGTATACATGTATGCCTCCATGTACTGCCGAAAATTCACTAACCAGCTTTGTATTCCCATGGTTTAGTAGCATTTTTTATTTTTGGCCAGAATTTTTTTTTGCCCGTGCGCACTAGTTTGGGGGTCTTCAGAGGATGTCATCCATAAAATTAAATCGGTGTGGCCTATTGGAATATAGGAATGGCCTGACATTACCTTGATGAGACATAGGAAAAAAATGTTGTGTTTCCTGTTTCTGAAAAAATTAGGGTCAGTAGGATTTAAAAAAAAACAACTTAAGCGATCTTTAGTGATCCAACTTATACAATACAGTTTAACAAAGTGAAACTTACATGAGGACACTTTCATTTTCATGTCCATGTTGGAAAACTGATTGTAAAATGTCTCATTATTCAGGTGTTAGATCAAAAGTTTGTGATCAGCTGCAAACAACAGGGGTCCACCCCAAAAAAAGGTTAGGGTCAGCAGTTTTTTTCTAGGGTCGGTCGGGAAACAGGAAACACAACATTTTTTTTCCTAGGCCTGATTAACTCGATGGCTTGAAGAACATTGACATAGCAGAAGCAGTATAACTTTCTTCTACGACACAAAATATATGACAAAGCTTACCCATTGCATTAACTTTGAATAATGCAATCAGTGCGGTGGTAACTACACTCAGCTCACTAGGATCCTCTGAAAAAAAATTACTTTGCTTGTAAAATTGTCATGGGATTAAATGACAACTTGATCTACTAGAACTGCTAGACATTCCCGTTAACATATTTCCAATCCCCCCAAAACATTATTATTATATACTTTCAATGTTGTTACCATTGACGTGTCTATGTATTACCATTTGCAGGTTGGAACTTACTATTATTCATTGTTTATGTTTTATTTGAGTTGAATCTTTGTACCGTGTGCATCATTACTTTACCTATGTCTGTATATCCACCTCCTATGTTCCCTTTTGATTTGACTTGATTTGACTGTACTGTTTTGTACTATGATGTTTTTCCTTTGTTGGTGTTTTATAAGATGGGCAGTGTGTAGTCGCAAGACGTAATAATAAATTTTCATTCAATCTTCCATTCATAATGCAAATTTTCAGCTGAACCTTAAAGCTAAAGTCCCTTACACACATACAGAACCTTCCCCATAACCACACGCACGCACGCACGCACGCACACACACACACACACACACACACATGTACACCAGCCGTCTTCAGGTGACCTACATGTACTCACTTCAGACAACTTTCAGAATCCATCAACCTTCCAGCAGGTCTATTATTTACACTCAAGAAGGCAAACAACTGGAAATTTGCACCATATTTAATATTTATGCAACATATTATCTACAAACCTGTCTGAAGCAGTTGAGTCAGAACATCTGAAATCCGTATCAGGTGATCGCTGTTGTTTCTGCACAGATTTGGCAGCTCCTTTATGGCCTGTCTGCGAATCTAAAGACAGCAACTGTCAGTAGTACGAGCATCATAGTAATTACACCATTCAGTTTGGTTCATTCAGTCAAACTGTACACTCCAGCAGACCAACTCCCTCACTCACTGTCATGTTATCTCTCATTTTGGCCAATTTCTACTCTTTCCAGCTGCCTCCTGAAACCTGCAAGGGGCTACATTCAGTCCTCCAACTCCACTGATGACTAGTTCACCGCCTTTCTGCAGTCTTTATAAAGGATCTAAAAACTGTGTGCATCATGGATTCTTAAAAGCACAGACTGCACATATATTGATAACAAGAGCAAACAAGAATTTGGAGATCTTATAGTAATAATACCTCTACAAAATATGTTAAGTTTATGTAAATGTTAACATATTTTGTTAATATAATGTTAATATATTTACTATAAGATCTCCAAATTCTTGTTTGCTTTTAGAATTTAGAAAACCACAAATTAAACTATAGGGTAATTACGACCTCACTTTTAATAAGACAGATACCCAAAAAAGTTTATGTAAATGTTTTTTGGGTATCTGTCTTATTAAAAGTAAGGTCGTAATTACCCTATAGTTTAATTTGTGGTTTTCTAAATTCATTCTAAACTTATAATAGTTTGCTTGTAAAATTCCTATCCCTTGGCAATAATTTAATTGAACATGTCCTCAATATGATTATGCAAATGACATTATATTAACATAATATATGCACAGTGATGTAAACTTAGACATGGTATAAAATTCCCATCATTTACCTTTAAGAATCAGAGAATTTTCACATTAGGCCACACCAATTTAATTTGTTGGTTCTCGGATTCGCCTCTTCATTTTTTCCTGATTTGCAAAAAAAAATAAAAAATTCAGAATCACCTGCAAAATGCTCATATTTTGCCCTGAACAGTTGAAAACAGTCCTTTTCTTCCTAGTTGTTACAGTTATTCCATCTTTCAATGCAGTAGTATCATTAGAAGTTCAAAATTCATTGTTTAAATTTTTAACCAGCCGGGTGTGTTGACTTCATACCTCCTATCGTAGCATTTGGGGCTATAATAGGATGCCTAGATCTGTTTTTATTTTTATTTTTTTTTCGCCCTGTCGCTTCATATTTTTCCTGAAAAAATCCGAGAACCAACAAATTAAATTGGTGTGGCCTTAATTATGCAAATTAGGACATTATTTCCATAATTGGTATCTGTGATGTTCCAGCTGCCGTAGATTACATACATTACATGTATGAAATACTATCATGTAAAACACTGTAATTACAGAATTTCCTCATTAATTATGTAAATTACGTCTTCATTTACATGATTTGCATTTAATCATGTAAATCTCTCTATAAGCTACATGCACACTAAAAATGATGAAAATATGTGTGTACATTGTTCCTTTCTGGACATATCCACTTAAAGATTTTGCCAGAAACTCCCCTGCAGTTCCAGAACAAGCTGCTAGGGGGACAAAACCCACACTACTTATTCCTGACAGGAACAATTGGTCACCAAAAATCCAACCATAGCATATCCCCAGGAGGCCCATATTTGACCTTGACCTTTGTTTTCCTATGACCTACCAACATACCAAATATCACCACAATCCATATAGGCGTTCTGGAGTTATGCTGACTACAAATGTGCGGAAACACGCACACACAGACACACGCACATTACACGATCTCATACCTTCGCGAAATGATGTTAATGTTTCTGACTAACAAATTATAAATTATTCCCGCTGGTTATGCAAATACAATCTTCATTTGCATTAATTATATCAGTTGATCATATTCTCTAACAAAAGGCAGTCTTATCTTAACAAAGAATGCCATTGTAGCATTTCCTCATAAATCATGCAAATGAGGTCTTTACATGAATAACTTACTCCCTCTTTAACAAAGTACTTCATTTGTATAATTTGTGAATAGATAATTGAATGGCTTTCTTTGTTAAGATAAGACTGTCTTTTGATGGAGAATATGATCAACCTCTGTGAGGTTGTCATGCTAGCTTTATTATGGGTTCACCACACCACGAAGTGGTGGTGAACCCATATTGCTTTTTCTGATGTTTCTTCTCCTCCTCCTCCTCCTCCTGCCACTTCTTTAAATTGATTCAACTCCTTCATTTTTGGGCGAAATTACCTGTAATTTCGTATAGAGGTAGAGTGGGTAAATACCCTTAGGCGTTTTTTAAATTTTTTTGATACAAGCTTTTACAATCGTTTTATTTGCTTTTTAGTGGTCCCCATAGGAAAGTACTGTGGGGGCGTACACGCGTGACGTAATAAGAAAGGAATTCGGGGGAAGGCCCAAATATGGGCATACAAGCAGGTGTGGTCATGTTTGCTGATGTGGCTGTTGATTGGCTGTTGGCTAATTAATTTATTTACTACCATTTTCACGTACCAGCGCAGCTGGTCCACGCGGTCTCGGCCGTGGGCCATGATACTCTGATACTGGATACCGATTCGTGTGATTCCTATAAACATTTCACCTAACTACGAACTAGTTGGAAGAATTATAGCTGCATGGATGCCTGTATATGATTTTAACAAACACTGAAAATCTGACGCAAAAACTGGCAGATATTTTACTCTTCTCTGTTGGAACAACGCAAGCGGGAGGTCAATGACCTGCGCCCCGCGAGTACTGTAAACAACGGTACTTAATGTGTATCGTCGGCGCACGCGCGCGCGCCACGGTATCAACAATTTTCCACAATCTTCACCGACTAGTATTATATATTCTGTTATCGATTTCTGAAGAATCACCAAAATTGTAGAGTGTATCTCCTAGAAAGTCCCTTACTAGTACTTGAAGCGATCGTTACCGCCATGTTGTTCACTTTATATGACATACAATGCAAATAGTAATGAGACGTGTCCAGATAGCTCGGTTGGTAACGCGCAGGGCTGCAAGTCCAGACATTACGAGTTCGAACCCCGGTACACTGGATATTTTTAATTATCCTTTTTACAATTTTTAACAATTTTAACATTTTTAACAATTTCAACAATTTTAACCATTTTAACCATTTTACATTTTAACAATTTCAACATTTAATTTTAACATTTTCGTTTTAATATCCATTGCTTTGCTTTTAACATTCCAAAACTCTGTAGCTCGCCGGCCTCCTCGCACTTTTCCTCCGTCACCTCGCGCAGCCACGCATTCAAGTACCAGAGTTATCAACCAAGGATTGAGGTGTTCAAGAATTCATTCTTTCCTAGAACTATCGCAGAGTGGAACTCACTGTCACCAAGTACAGTAGGGGCATTGTCAATAGATAGCTTTAAACAATGTCTAGAGCTAGAAGTTCAAGGGTTAGGTGTAACAAGTCGATCGGTGTAATATAGCCAGCTGCCGCCGCGCCGCGTGCCTGCGAAGCTGGTGTGTTACGCCGAAAGGCGGTTATACCGGCTATACAGATACAGATACAGAAAACTGATTGTTCTTACTCAAGAATTTCAATAACTTCGAATGTTAGTCTTTTGTATTTTTTCAACATACAAACCAAAATCACTTTGATGTTGTCACAAAAGTAACATCTGTGCGCGCATCGGTTTTCGTTCATTTAAAAACTACAAGTACAAAACATCTGGAAACTAAGCAAACATACTCAGTAAATTGATTGCTGTAATTCCCGATTTTTTTTCACTGTACCGCAACGCAAGCGGGGGGTCAATGTTCACGGTTTTCACTGTCACCTCTGTACTGTGAACTTATCATTACAGTTAGGAAATAATTCCTGGACTTTCTTTTTCCTGCAACTGTCACCACCGTGAATATATACTTCCGTGAACATGTCCATTTTTCTCAGGCCGTGAAAATTTTGCTTCCGTTAGTAGTAGTTACAATCTCGTCAAAAGTGTAAAGTAAAGCTGTCGAGATTTAAAGTGCGTGTCGTTGTATCTTTGTAAAAAAAAGGGAGATAATTGCCAAGTGCCAGTTTTGTAAATACCTGTCGAGATTCAAACAGCTTGTCCTTGTATAATTATGGGTTCACCACACCACGAAGTGGCGGTGAACCCATATTGCTTTTTCTGATGTTTCTTCTCCTTCTCCTTCTCCTCCTTCTCCTGCCATTTTTTAAATGGATTCAGCTTCTTCATTTTAGGGCCCAAGGTCCTGAAATTTGGTATGGAGGTACAGTGGGCAAATACCCCTAGGCGTTTTTTAAATTATTGTGATACAGGCTTTTAGAATGGTTTTATTTGAGTTTTTTGGCTGTGTTATAGCAAATGTATTACTGTGTTAGTGTGCCGTGTTTACCACGTTTGGGCATGAGTCATCACAATGGAATGCAGGGCATCAACCAATAGGCATGCAGCTTTTCTCTATACTTCTTGCTGATTGGCTGTTGGGATTTAACTTGATTAACACCTGCACAGAGCATTTCCATACTGACAGTATGTCTTTATTCAAGTGTTTTGGTAGGTATTTCAAGCTTTTCTGCTCCAGCATTGGAATGCGGGGCATGAACGTTTTGTTTTTTTGAAAATCAACAGTTTGCATTATGCAATTAAAAATCCTAACCAATAAAGTAGGGAATAGCTATCCAACGGTTGTTTTAGTTGTATGTTACTTCATATTATAGTTAGGCCACACCAATTTAATTTGTTGGTTCTCGGAATCGCCGCTTCAAAAAATCGCAAAATGAAAAAAAAAAAATAATAATTCTACCCCAAAGCCCCGGACGTCGGGGAACGTGTGTTTGGGGACACCAGTTTTCCTGGTAAAAATACAATATTAGTGCCAGTGAAAAGCGTGTCCATTTGTAAGAAAACCCATTAAAAGTCCCCAGATACCGTTATCTTGGCAGAGAAAGCGGTAAATAGCTTATTTTCTTGATGAAACATCGGGCCGCTGGCGTCTTTCTAATCCGATCCGCCATCTTTCTTTGTTCATTTTAAACTCTCGGCCCAACTCTCGCGAGACTTGATATCCTTATGTCATTAGCGAGGTCAGGTGACGAGGTATCTTACGTACAAGTGAGCTAAGTGGGCGTTTCAAAATGTTCCCAGAATAGGCTTATTGTTTGGGGGATTCTGAACTGCAATCTGACTAATTTGGCTAATTTTTGAGGGGGAAATAGAGGAAACAATATTCTAAACAGCCTCAAAGGTGACATTGTTGGCAAAGCTGGTATTTGAAATGAGATTCTCCCTCGTGGCCGAGGCGTGCATTGGCCAAAGAGGTTTGACAATGTGTGACTAATTTTCTACCCTCAGGAAATCTGACTTTGACAAACTTGGCCCGAATTTTCTTCACAGGTCACATGATTAACACTGTGCTATATTGTTTTTATATAGCTTAACTTTAAAATAGGATAGAAAAGTTTCTTTAAAGGTAAGACATTGTGTCGAAATTTGTCTTACCAAAATTATGAAGCCATTTTTTTGTCTTGATGATGGTCCCTTTTATGTTTTCTACTCTGTATAGTAAAGGAGGTGTTTAGTTGAATGAATTCCTTTATTAATTATGTACATGAGCTTTAATCATTGTAACTACTTCTGACTTACACTTGTATAAGTTGAAAATTGTAAGAAATAGTTCAACATTGTCAAGTTTCATTAGCAGTAAATACTGTCCAATATTGTCTAACATATCACTTGACATAAAATTGCCTAATAATTTTATTTATTAGGAAATAAAAGATTTCCTTGCTGAAATTATGAATACCATAATACACATTGTGCCCACGCCGTGCCTGCCGTGTGGCCTCGCTGCAGTAGGTCCCCCTATGCTGTTAAAAAATCCTGGTGAGAACCCTGCATAGGCTATAAAACAGCAATGTTTTAGCATGTATACTAGCATGGGCATGTTTTTTTTTGTTTTTTTTTCGCCCTGTCGCTTTTACATTTTTTCATTGAAAAAATCCGAGAACCAACAAATTAAATTGGTGTGGCCTTATATCAATGTAAATCATTGTTTCCCTTGTGTTTCTCATTCTTTCCCTGCCATGTCGTAAAATGTGGTGAACCCATCGCTATATTTGCTCCAAAGCAAATATTGGCCTTTCTAGTTTTATTTGGCTTGCCATAGCTCGGCGATCGTTGTAGATCTTCAAATCTTCAAATGACCCAAATAGCTGCGTTCTATGTGGAATTTCAAGGCAGTTGCGTCACCGGATTTTGCAAAAAACTTATTGCAACAACCTATGTTTTTTTCCATTTTTCAGAAACAGTAAGTAGTAAGCTATTACAGCATATAAGCCGTTAGCCTGGGAAAATTCCTTTTTTTCAGGCAGGCCCGTTGAAAAAACTGCAAAAAAACTATATTTTTCATATCCAAAATTCACGTTTAACTACAGTTTCTACCCAAATTATAAAGTCTACAGGCAATATCCAAAATTCTATCGGAAGCCGGCTGGAAACCTCTGTTGACTGATATAATAGGTTTTCCCGGCATACTTTTCTTGGCGGAGTTATAGCCCTTCGGTCTGAGGGTGTCCGTCGGATCCAAAATCGTGAAAAAAACTCCGGTCTGAGACCATAAGGCTGTCATTGGGTGGAGAATATGATCAACTGATGTAATCATGCAAAT
>NW_017803917.1:47099-50829 GCF_001625305.1 Branchiostoma belcheri | reverse complement strand
ATGCTCATATTTTGCCCTGAACAGTTGAAAACAGTCCTTTTCTTCCTAGTTGTTACAGTTATTCCATCTTTCAATGCAGTAGTATCATTAGAAGTTCAAAATTCATTGTTTAAATTTTTAACCAGCCGGGTGTGTTGACTTCATACCTCCTATCGTAGCATTTGGGGCTATAATAGGATGCCTAGATCTGTTTTTATTTTTATTTTTTTTCGTCCCTTGTCGCTTCATATTTTTCCTGAAAAAATCCGAGAACCAACAAATTAAATTGGTGTGGCCTTAATTATGCAAATTAGGACATTATTTCCATAATTGGTATCTGTGATGTTCCAGCTGCCGTAGATTACATACATTACATGTATGAAATACTATCATGTAAAACACTGTAATTACAGAATTTCCTCATTAATTATGTAAATTACGTCTTCATTTACATGATTTGCATTTAATCATGTAAATCTCTCTATAAGCTACATGCACACTAAAATGATGAAAATATGTGTGTACATTGTTCCTTTCTGGACATATCCACTTAAAGATTTTGCCAGAAACTCCCCTGCAGTTCCAGAACAAGCTGCTAGGGGGACAAAACCCACACTACTTATTCCTGACAGGAACAATTGGTCACCAAAAATCCAACCATAGCATATCCCCAGGAGGCCCATATTTGACCTTGACCTTTGTTTTCCTATGACCTACCAACATACCAAATATCACCACAATCCATATAGGCGTTCTGGAGTTATGCTGACTACAAATGTGCGGAAACACGCACACACAGACACACGCACATTACACGATCTCATACCTTCGCGAAATGATGTTAATGTTTCTGACTAACAAATTATAAATTATTCCCGCTGGTTATGCAAATACAATCTTCATTTGCATTAATTATATCAGTTGATCATATTCTCTAACAAAAGGCAGTCTTATCTTAACAAAGAATAGCCATTGTAGCATTTCCTCATAAATCATGCAAATGAGGTCTTTACATGAATAACTTACTCCCTCTTTAACAAAGTACTTCATTTGTATAATTTGTGAATAGATAATTGAATGGCTTTCTTTGTTAAGATAAGACTGTCTTTTGATGGAGAATATGATCAACCTCTGTGAGGTTGTCATGCTAGCTTTATTTTATTTGGCTTGCCATAGCTCGGCGATCTTCGTTGTAGATCGTTGTAGATCTTCAAATCTTCAAATGACCCAAATAGCTGCGTTCTATGTTCAGTTGCGTCACCGGATTTTGCAAAAAACTTATTGCAACAACCTATGTTTTTTTCCATTTTTCAGAAACAGTAAGTAGTAAGCTATTACAGCATATAAGCCGTTAGCCTGGGAAAATTCCTTTTTTTCAGGCAGGCCCGTTGAAAAAACTGCAAAAAAACTATATTTTTCATATCCAAAATTCACGTTTAACTACAGTTTCTACCCAAATTATAAAGTCTACAGGCAATATCCAAAATTCTATCGGAAGCCGGCTGGAAACCTCTGTTGACTGATATAATAGGTTTTCCCGGCATACTTTTCTTGGCGGAGTTATAGCCCTTCGGTCTGAGGGTGTCCGTCGGATCCAAAATCGTGAAAAAAACTCCGGTCTGAGACCATAAGGCTGTCATTGGGTGGAGAATATGATCAACTGATGTAATCATGCAAATGAGGCTCTTATTTGCGAAATCAATGATTAAAATTGTATAATTTGTCAACCGGAAGGGTTAACATCATTTGGCGAAGGTATGGGGTCGTGGAACTCTTGTTAATAATCTAATTCGTACTCTATGGACCATTCTTTCATAGTATCTGTGTTAGAACTAGAAAGGCCGACATTTGCTTGGGAGCAAATACAGCATATTTCAGGTCTCGGACCGGAGTTTCCCTCCATATTTCAAGCAATTTGACACCCTCAGCCCGACGGGCTGTCATTTCTGTACTAAACGCGGGTCAGAATTTTTCACTCTTTTGGTGGAAAGGGGTGCCGTGCCGCTTATCAATACACTTGATTGATATTTTCTGCGCCCAATTTATTTAGGGGTAAATAAGGCACATCAAAGTACATTTTTAAAAAAGGGGTAGTTTTTTTCGTCATTTTTAACCACGGCTGCATGGAAAAAACGAATTTTCCCAGGGTAACGGCTTAGTACTCGAAGAAGCTCAGAACCTAATGTTTCCAAAATTTGAATTTACAAATTGATGCGATAAGTTTATCACTATCTTCGATGGCCCGAACACACCCATAACGCATATAGAACGTACAATCCCGGCGGTCAGGCGAAAAGGCCACATAACCATCCGCGCGGACGAATACCAGGAAGTCTTCGCTGGACCACCAACATTACGCCACCTATAAAGGCTACAACTAACAGGCTTTTCAGAAAATACAAATATATGTACACAGATATTACGATTTCAGAGATATCGCGGCCAAAACATACCATTCAAAGTCACGTTTCCGGCGATTTACTGCGCACTTACTTAGACTCTGGTCAGAATTAAACTCCGACCCGGAACCTTAAGTCCATCTCCCTCCCACGCAAAAGTGGACTATTCCAAACTTACCCCAGTGCAAAACTGGCAAAGGTTCTCAAATAAATGAATTAAATAGTAGCTATATGAGAAGAAAGATGCAACAACAAGTACATGTACTTTGAATCTCGAAAGCTTTATTACTCTTATTACAGGTGTGCAAAAACTAACTAACAATGATGAGATTTGATACATTTTGAAGGTCTTAGTAACTCACTCTTAGGCACATAAAATTGAATGTGTGGGTCATTACGCACCACTTAGGTGCAATGTGACCTCAGGTAACCCGCAATGGAACACGTGTTCCATGGATGGAACTGGACATTCTTTAGATAGAACATGGAACGGGTACAGCACTTTTGGCCCTTTTTTTTGCTGAAAATAGCCATTAAAGTCCCCCAAATGAGTCATTTGGAAGTGGTGTATGCCAAATACGTGACTGCTATTCTGTAGACACACGTTCAAGGTTCCCTTATACCAAATGTCATATCATTTGGTTGTAATACCAGGGCTCAGGATCCAAAAATCCATTTTTTGTCGAAAAATGCCCCAAAAAACCTTCATAAAAATTTTTCAAAGGCATGTTTCAAAAAAATGAAAAAAATGTCTGGGGGTATTTGCCCACTCTACCTCCATGCCAAATTTCAGGTCATTTGGCTGAATGATGGCGGAGTTGAATCCCTTTGACTGTTTGGCAGGAGGAGGAGGAGAAGGAGGAGAAACATGAGAGAACACAATATATTTCATCCATACCATGGTATGGACTGAAATATAATTATACGTTTCATCTAACACCAGGCTGGCCGCCCCATTTTGGATTGTTTGTAATTCATCCAGTTCAGATTGGGGGAAGTTGAAGTTGAAACTGTAAACTGTTGACACAGACTTTTGGATTCTGTCTACAACTCTCAATCCCCCTATTCCCAAATCTAAGTTGAGTCACACTCTCAATTTTTTTCTGTGTACCTACATTTTACATCAAGTGCGCCAGTGCACCTATTCCCAATTTCCTTTGGTTACAATCAATATGAAAATTCCAATGTACTTTCAAAAACAGCTTACAGTGAGGCGAGCCAAGCTTGGTTGCCTGCAGCGTGACCATGAAAGGTCATTGCACACATTACTTGTACTACACTGGAACTACTGACTGGAACATCACGTTTTGGAGCATAATAAAATAGTTTTGGTCCAGATACAGACTGGAAAA
>NW_017803917.1:41729-46966 GCF_001625305.1 Branchiostoma belcheri | reverse complement strand
CGTTATTTTCACCTTTCACTGCACTCAGGATTTCCAGGTATTCTTCTTCATGCTGTAAAGAGAGAAGAGAGAAGAACACAATGACTAACATAAAAGAACCTGGTTTAACAAAGTGAAATTTAAAGTTCACAGAAATGATGAAGATGTATTTTAGAGACAGTGTCAGATTTGGAGTGACATGAATTAGTCCCTCTGGTAATGGGCATGCTCCTCCAGGAAAGTTTGAAGGTCTCCACCTGGAATGGCTCCCTAATTTTTACCTCCGGGGGGAGTCATCCTTCCGTGGAAGGGTATTATACATATAAGAGTTTGTGGTTTTCATGTTCGCAGCTGTTTCTCGTGGTGGGGTGGACGGATTTTTTTGGGACTTGGTATACGTTTTGCCATTAGGCTGCAGATGATGCACGTTCTTTTGTTTTTATTGTATACGTGTTTTTGGGCGTAAAAATGAAACCTTTTGGCGGCCCCCGGACACCCCGGAACTATTGAGCAAAACAATTTCGAAAATTTCGCAGTATGTGCCTGTCCCCCCACCCACCTTGAATCATCTCATTGGGACTTAAACAACTTGCTTCTTGCCGAATTCCGTATTCATGCACATTCAGGCCAGATTTACACGGGGCAAAAAATACATGTGTCCTACAATGTACATGTACCAGGATGGATGCATGGCCCTGTGCTCACTGTACAACACAGTCACTTACAGATTTTTGGCCATGTAAACAGACCAAAAACCGCTGCACAAAGATTTTTGTGTGGCACGTCCAGGATGCAGTGCATGCAGCATGTCAGTTTTAGGCCTATTTACACTGTCAAAAAATCTGTCCTACAGTGTGTCAATCTTGGTAGGTCACATGTATTTTTTGCCAAGTGTAAATCGGGCCTCATTCACTTTAGGGACCATGCTAGACACTACAGGTTGCTGGACAGTTTCGTTGAGTGAATATGTTATCATAATTATCTTATTAACTTGTGACAATCTGTTTTCAAGTTTTGTTTCCTAATTGTTACTTCTGTGTTTGATAAATTTTCAAACAGAAACAGAAGTTGTTTAAATAAAAAGAATATATATGAAAATGGGTGTGACTCCATTAAGTATTGTATTAAATGAACAGTGCTAGCATTGCTTCTTGGCTTGCAAGAATTTGAATAAAGAACTTGCCCATGCAGCTAGTGAAATGTCTCAAGAGAATGTGCAAACATTCTAGAGGCATCATAGCCGTGGACGACTCGGAGATCCTTTTTGTATGATAATACAGGACACTGAGTCATGGAGCACTCCATAGACCAGATTCAACTTTTGCCGTGCCTCAAGCAACGGGCCGGCCCCGGAGTTTTGGTGTCCCTGGCTTCCTCACCTGCCGGGCCGGGGGGATAAAACCCTAAACAAACACAGCATTTAACCACAACACGGCCTCGGAGCACGTAACTCCATACAAATCCTGCGCGATCGGCAGCCATATTGGATTCAACGCTGCTAGAAGCAAAACAGGTCCGACACTGATTTTAGGACAGTTATTTTCAACTCTCCAATGTTCAGGTATGTTGATGTAATCTGTCGTAAAATCAGCGTCTGGCCTGTTTTGCGGGCGGATTCTAGCAGCATTCAATTCAATATGGCTGCCAATCGCTGGAAAAGTACAAACAAATTGGTTCATGATTATCAGCTTCAAAGGAGGATCGTACAGGCGGTCATCTTGTATATATTCGGGGATGTCTGGTACTGCCCTCGCAAACGTCCGGTAGCCTTTCCGGTTATGATCGGAGCGCTTTCGGTAATCATGACGCTACCGAATGTTCCCGATGGCCGTACCGGACATCCCAGACTATATACAAGATGGCCGCCCGGTTTGTAAACAGCGATGGATTGGTAGATTCGGTTGCGCTGTGGAATATTTAGGTGGATCTGAACATCGGCAACCCAGCCAATTGTGGGGTAATAATACCAAGGAGCTCCTTGATAATCTTTCTTTATTTCTTTATAATACTAATATTGCTGAAAAGCTTGGGACAGCAAAAAAATGGGGCAAAAACGGAGCATCGGGCAGCCAAAGGGAAATGTTCGGTTCTGCCAATGGAATTTTCCACGACTCTTGCTGAAGATAATGAAATGTAAACCCGAGTCAAGAGTCGCCACGGCTAGTGCAGCTCATAATATATTTGTTATGGTCCACTGCCTCCTGTGGCAAATCCCAACCACGTCTGAGTGAGATAAAAAAATAGACATTAAGAAAGGACAACAGCAACAACACAAGATCATCAACACCACAAAATTCCTCAAATTCTGACACATTCTCTTATAAATCATCAAAATTTGGACAACCAACACTGCAGTACTGTGATGTGATGTAGGCTTGCTCGCACAAAATTATAAAGCGTTCATACCGGTAGTTTTTTTTACCGTACAGTAACTCACCTGTGTTGCCTGATCCTTGGCGTCAGCAAGGACCCCAAAGTTTTTGTACAGCCGTTCAACACTTGCCATATTGAAAGAGTTGTTTCTAAAAGCACAGACCTGGTGAACAAATCGAGATATCCACCATATAAATCAGAAACAGCTTCGTGCACACAAGCTTACATTGTACCCAGCATGCATTTGGACCAAGCGTCGACTGGACCATATAGAATGAAGGGGGGAGTTTAAAAACGTAAACGTTACAGTTTAACATGTCTGTGCAGCTATCGAAATGAAAGATGATTAAAGAAATCTATAATCATTATATTTTATCATTCTCTAACTTAGCTACAAGACCACAATTTTAGGTAACACAACCCCCCGCTGCTGTTTTACATGGCATGCTCCTGGCTGACCTGACTGTGAAAAGTGTGAAACATAAAACATATCCGGGGTCATCTCCAACCCACACCGGAAGTCACAAGAACAGCGCGCCAATATTGAGGAGCGTGGCTCCCGGTGCGGTGTGGATCCGGATATAGCATGGACGTAAAAAAACGATAAAATTAACGTTTAAAAACCTGTGAAAACAGCCTCAAGAAGGTTGAATCTTGCATCGGTGTTTTTAAGACAGGTACGTGCGTTGTTCAATATCTTTAAAAATCCGCAAGACAACCACGTTCAGTGGGCAAGCTAGTGCACCGGCCTACCAGGTTGGTAGTGGACATTAACAGCTGTGGCGACTCAGGAATTACTAGTCTGGTTGCGATAGATGGTACTACAAAGACTGCATGATTGGGCCATGTTCTCAAGTATACATTGCACTAGAAACCCACCGATCACTGTACTCGTGTGGGAATGCTGTGACTGTGGTAATATACATGTATTTAAATACCTAGCCGCGGCGACTGTTGCAGGGCTTCTCTTTCTTGCAGTCTTTTTACATAACAAAGTAAAACTAGCCCTCAGAAGACTGCAAGAAAGAGAAGCCCTGCAACAGTTGCCGCGGCAATGGTATACCCAACTTTGCATCATCCATATTCGATTTTACTGATGATAACATTCCATTCAGTAAATTAATTTAATACGCTGAGTTCTAACTAGCCGTGGACGACTCTGGTAACCCTTTTTGCATGATAATGCCGGGGCATTATCATGCAAAAGGAGTTACCAGAGTCGTCCACGGCTAAGTTCTAACATACTTGATTTTGTACCAATGTCTTGTGTGTCGCTACTGGAGTTTAATAAAGCACATAAAGCACACATTCTAACCCAAGTTTACCAGGCGACATCCCAATGGCTACATCCACTCCACTTTATTTTAATTAATGAATCAAAGCAGGAGGGCTCTCACATGAGGGGTCATAGTCACAAGAGATCGTAAAGTCAAGGACATCATACACACAAAGGACTGGGGTCGCATTTAGTCACTATTCAGCAACGTTCGACTCATGTGTGAAAAAACAATTGACACCTATATGCCGATTACCCCTTGATTTACATAAATACAAAGCGCCCACAAGCGGCCCCCGCTATTGTTAGAAAATTTACGATGCCGCGACCGGGCGACAGGCACATTGTTTGGAGCAAGTTTGGAGTGATTTTGAGGATTGAAATAATTATGGCTTCACCACAAAGTGGTGAAGACATATTGTGTTCCCTCATGTTTCTTCTCCTTCTCCTTCTCCTCCTGCCATTTCTTTAACACGAAATTTGGCATGAAGGTAGAGTGGGCAAATACCCTGACGCATTTTTTTCATTTTTTTGAAAAATTGTTTTATTTGGGTTTTTTGGCCATTTTCAGGCAAAAAATATACATTTTGAGATCTGGTTCCCAGGTACTAAAACCAAATGACCTGAAATTTGGTATGGGGATACCTTGGACATATGTCTACAAAAAGTCATTCAAGCTTTTGACATACACCACTTCATAATTGTGAAAAATAAGGCTTTTTGGCTATTTTCGGACCAAAAATGTACATTTTTGGCTCCTGTGCCCTAATATTAAATCTGAATGACCTGAAATTCGGTATGGGGATACCTTGGACACATGTCCAAAGAATGCCATTCACGATTTTGACATATACCACTTTAAAATTGTGTAAAATAGGGCTTTTTTGCTATTTTCGGACCAAAAATGTACATTTTTGGCTCCTGTGCCCTAATATTAAATCCGAATGACCTGAAATTTGGTATGGGGATACCTTGGACACATGTCCAAAGAATGTCATTCTCGATTTTGACATACACCACTTTAAAGTTATGTAAAATAGGGCTTTTTGGCTATTTCCGGCATTGGAAGGTTCCATTGCTGCATGGGGATGTAGACTATTGGCAGCCATCGTAGGATAGATCCATTTTCGGTATGGGGGATGTGGTGAAGCCATCTGCTGCATTTGCTCTCAAGCAAATGTCGGCCTTTCTAGTATTTAGTATGATTTTGAAGAATTGGAGGGGGATATATCCACACACGTAGTACTACACTTGAATCAGGGACCTTTGCTTGAATGTAAAGTTACACACTAGCGCGAGCGGGTGTTCCATATTTCTGTGTTTTAAACTGAAGCCCCAAGAAACAAACACAACGTGCCAAGCTTCTGTTTTTTTGTAAAAAAATACAAGCAGACACGGACTAGATAAGATCGGGAACCCACATGTATATGAAGCATGAATGTCTGGACATGTCCCTGGTGCACGTTTCTGGTACATAAATGGCGATCTTCCGCTTGGCTTCGGAAAATGCAACCCCTAAAGTACGGACCCGATCTTCTCCCATGACTTTCTAAGTCCGCCGTACAAGTCCATCTACAGAATTTCCTACAACATGGTGCAATGTTTGAAA
>NW_017803917.1:39789-41709 GCF_001625305.1 Branchiostoma belcheri | reverse complement strand
TCAAGAAGGTTGAATCTTGCATCGGTGTTTTTAAGACAGGTACGTGCGCTGTTCAATATCTTTAAAAATCCGCAAGACAACCACGTTCAGTGGGCAAGCTACTGCACCGGCCTACCAGGTTGGTAGTGGACACTAACAGCTGTGGCGACTCAGGAATTACTAGTCTGGTTGCGATAAATGGTACTACAAAGACTGCATGATTGGGCCATGTTCTCAAGTATACATTGCACTAGAAACCCACCGATCACTGTACTCGTGTGGGAATGCTGTGACTGTGGTAATATATTACCTAGCCGCGGCGACTGTTGCAGGGCTTCTCTTTCTTGCAGTCTTTTTACATATTAAAAGTAAAACTAGCCCTCAGAAGACTGCAAGAAAGAGAAGCCCTGCAACAGTCGCCGCGGCAATGGTATACCCAACTTTGCATCATCCATATTCGATTTTACTGATGATAACATTCCATTCAGTAAATTAATTTAATACGCTGAGTTCTAACTAGCCGTGGACGACTCTGGTAACCCTTTTTGCATGATAATGCCGGGGCATTATCATGCAAAAGGAGGTTACCAGAGTCGTCCACGGCTAAGTTCTAACATACTTGATTTTGTACCAATGTCTTGTGTGTCGCTACTGGAGTTTAATAAAGCACATAAAGCACACATTCTAACCCAAGTTTACCAGGCGACATCCCAATGGCTACATCCACTCCACTTTATTTTAATTAATGAATCAAAGCAGGAGGGCTCTCACATGAGGGGTCATAGTCACAAGAGATCGTAAAGTATACTTCTAGTTAACAAAACCCCTAGAACCTCCTTGGTCAAACTTTCAAAGTGTGCAGAACAAATTACAGCTGAACTGGCGACAGTACTTGACATTTACAAGCCAGATAACAGTAGTGAGTACAGAGTCATGGCTCAATCAAGACATAGCAAGTAGTGAAATATTCCCCAGCAATTACATACCATAGCACACCGGAAAGACAGACAAACTGGCCAAACAGGCCAACAGGGATGATCTAACCCTTTGTAAGAAACCTAGGCGAGCAGTAAAAACCCCACTGGTCCCGGGCTGGGGTTCGAACCCACGACCTCCTGGGCACCAGAGCTTCATAACCAGACGCTCTAACCACTCCGCTAAAAGGTCTAGACCCCTCGGCCGGGTCAGTTGGTAGCGCCTATAAACCCCCCACTGTTACACTACTCCCCCTTTTCTTTTCAAGATTCGTCCTCGAATCTTCTGACTTCGACATCCCTGGAGCGGCAAATCCAGCAAAGCAGTTCCAGGCAACTGTAATGCAACTGACAAGTACTGATGCTTCAAAAGAATTATTCTGACTGATCTCTTACTGACAGTTACTGTCTTTACAGTACTGACATGCTACAGGCAACCGCTGTCAACTGCTGACATTGACAATGAGAATGTCACATGTGGCCTAAACTGTGATTGGTGCATTTGAACCTGTGACGACCTTGAAAATGGAGCCTGCCAGGGTAAGTAACATGTGCTTATCTCTCTGTGTGTAAAATGTGTCTATCCAAGACACATATCCAAGACTTTTTAGTTGTGTTGTATTTTGAAATAGATTATTTAAAAAAATATAATACTTTGTTAAACAGATAAACACCACAATACTACTGTTAGTATCCTGTCCCCCTGTATAAATGGTGTGGTCCAAAAAGTGGTTGGATACTCTAACAAGAGTTTCACGATCTCATACCTTCGCCAAATGATGTTAACCTCCGGTTGATGAGTTACGCAATTTAATCATTTATTTCGCAAATAAGAGCCTCATTTGCATGGATTATGTAAGTTGATCAAATTCTCCAACCAAGGATAGCCTTATCTTAACAAAAAAGGGTATTCTAGCACTTTCTCATAAATTATGCAAATGAGGCCATGATTTGAATAAATAATGCT
>NW_017803917.1:32904-39769 GCF_001625305.1 Branchiostoma belcheri | reverse complement strand
ACGGCGATGAAACAAACATCAAAATCTCCGCCATTTTCTTCTCTACGCGATGCCGACGTCTGCGCATGGCAGCCGCGCAACCCAAATAAGGAAACTGTCGGAAAACGCAGGGGTAGCGAAGTAGTCTTCGGAAGGCTTCGGCGCCCATGACGTCATGGTGCTGCTCATTAGCTATGCCAACGTCATGATTCGGCCGAAAACCCCGCGAAAGGGTGAGTCCAACGTTGACATCAATCGGGGGCCGCGCGGGCATGAAGACAAAGGGACGCAGCGGGACTCGGCGCGGCGGAACAATGGCCACCGCGGGGTGTTAATTGCGAGCCCAGTCCTTGTGTATAATGTCCTTGGTAAAGTATACTTCTAGTTAACAAAACCCCTAGAACCTCCTTGGTCAAACTTTCAAAGTGTGCAGAACAAATTACAGCTGAACTGGCGACAGTACTTGACATTTACAAGCCAGATAACAGTAGTGAGTACAGAGTCATGGCTCAATCAAGACATAGCAAGTAGTGAAATATTCCCCAGCAATTACATACCATAGCACACCGGAAAGATAGACAAACTGGCCAAACAGGCCAACAGGGATGATCTAACCCTTTGTAAGGAACCTAGGCGAGCAGTAAAAACCCCACTGGTCCCGGGCTGGGGTTCGAACCCACGACCTCCTGGGCACCAGAGCTTCATAACCAGACGCTCTAACCACTCCGCTAAAAGGTCTAGACCCCTCGGCCGGGTCAGTTGGTAGCACCTATAAACCCCCCACTGTTACACTACTCCCCCTTTTCTTTTCAAGATTCGTCCTCGAATCTTCTGAATTCGACATCCCTGGAGCGGCAAATCCAGCAAAGCAGTTCCAGGCAACTGTAATGCAACTGACAAGTACTGATGCTTCAAAAGAATTATTCTGACTGATCTCTTACTGACAGTTACTGTCTTTACAGTACTGACATGCTACAGGCAACCGCTGTCAACTGCTGACATTGACAATGAGAATGTCACATGTGGCCTAAACTGTGATTGGTGCATTTGAACCTGTGACGACCTTGAAAATGGAGCCTGCCAGGGTAAGTAACATGTGCTTATCTCTCTGTGTGTAAAATGTGTCTATCCAAGACACATATCCAAGACTTTTTAGTTGTGTTGTATTTTGAAATAGATTATTTAAAAAAATATAATACTTTGTTAAACAGATAAACACCACAATACTACTGTTTAGTGCTGCATACCGGTTCACTGGACTTGGATCCGGACTTGAAAGAATGTTTAGGTTCAAGTCCAAAAAAACCTAAAAGTCAAGAACCGAGTCCGTTCATTGCAAAATCTTTGCTGCAAAATGAAGAAAACATTGCCATCGGGCATCGTCAAGTACCGGCCTCAATGTTATGTGGCCAAAGTTTCACCCAGACAACATTGCAGGGTTGCCAACATGCAATATTGTATATGCCATGGGTTTAGGTCCGGACTTACAAGTCCGGAACTGAACCTAAACCTCTGGACTTGAATCCGGACGTGAACCTGAAATTGGGTTTAGGTATGCAGCACTACTACTGTTAGTATCCTGTCCCCCTGTATAAATGGTGTGGTCCAAAAAGTGGTTGGATACTCTAACAAGAGTTTCACGATCTCATACCTTCGCCAAATGATGTTAACCTCCGGTTGATGAGTTACGCAATTTAATCATTTATTTCGCAAATAAGAGCCTCATTTGCATGGATTATGTAAGTTGATCAAATTCTCCAACCAAGGATAGCCTTATCTTAACAAAAAAGGGTATTCTAGCACTTTCTCATAAATTATGCAAATGAGGCCATGATTTGAATAAATAATGCTCATTGCTGTTCACCTTCACTTTACTTCCAAATGTGGCAAGTATGAAATTCCCAGCAGTTACAAGGATGAAATTATAAAGAAGTTCTATTTATGCATATTAGGTCTTGATTTACATAATATATATCCTCAGATGTTTTTCTCGTTCTTAATTACATGTCACAAGTGTTTCATTGTCCTATTATCGAACGAAGCAGATTTATAGAATTTCCTCATTGATAATGAAAATTAGCGCCTGATTTGCATAATTGTCATTTGATTATGTCAAGCATCACTTGAGCTATCTACATACCAAAAATCTCGGCAATTCGTCAACCGGTTCTTGATCAAGTTGAGGTGTTCTCTTTCGAAGATTTTTCAACAAACACTCCTGCAGTTCCAGAACAAGCTGCTTGGAGGCCCAAACATTTTTTCCCTAGCCCAAGAGCTATGTCAGTCATAATGATTGACATCATTTGGTGAAGGTATGAGATCGGAGAACTCTAGTTTTAATATTAGGGCACAGGAGCCAAGATTGTACATTTTTTTGGTCCGAAAATAGCCAATAAGCCCTATTCTACAGTCTACACAATTTCAAAGTGGTGTATGTCAAAGGTGCAGATGACATTCTTTGGACATGAATGAGGTATCCCAATACCAAAGTTCAGGTCATTTGGCTTTAATATTTATAGGTCACAGGAGGCACTGTACATTTTTGTCCGAAAATAGCCACAAAGCCCTATTTTACACAATTTTAAAGTGGCGTAGGTCAAAAGCTTGAATGATGTTCTGTAGACATATGTCCAAAGTATCCCTGTACCAAATGTCAGGTCATTTGGTTTTAGTACCAGGGCTCCAGTAGTCCAGATCTGAAAATGTAAATTTTTTGCCTGAAAATGCCTAAAACCGAAAAAACAAACAATTTTGAAGGCCTGTTTCCAAAAAAGGGAAAAAAACGTCTGGGATATTTGGTCACTCTACCTCCATGCCATCAGCTGGTCCTTTGGCTGAAAAATGGCAGAGTTGAATCCATTAAACGAAATGGCAGGATGAGAAGGAGAAGGAAAAGAAGAAACATGAGAGAAAAAAATATATTTCCTGTATAAAGCCATAATAAAAACAGACCTACCACACAATGTACATGTATTTATCCTCTGATAGCCCCAATGCCATCATACCAAGCTGATATATAACTTTTTAAAAAATTGTTAACTTTTTATTTATTTTCTAAGCTCTCTGAATTCTTGTTGTTTTGGTGTCGCCTTGGCCGGGAGGATTTTGTAGGGTATAACAATGACTGTAAAAATGTTGTTGAAAGGGCAAGAATACCTCCCATAGAGAACTGACTTTGTTACACTGTCTTGAGTTATGAAGGTCATAAGTCAAGAAGATGTGGGTTGATGGGAGGGATCTTTGCTGTTTGGCTCCTATCTTACACAATGATGGAGGCCCTGAGGATCCTTCCTTTGGGGAATAGCCTGTCCCTGATGAATACCAAACAATCTCTTATTAATATTTTATCCAGTTTGTTTTTACCTTTGATAGTCATAAAAAATAAATCCACACCCAACCTACATGTATGAAGTGAGCTTGGCTCTACAGTTTTCAACATTGCTGGATTGAGTTGGAAATTATTCAGGAGCCCAGACTACATTATACATTACCCTGACTGGTGCCCCCGGAACATGACGGCCCACTACACTCCAGTCACTTAATTTATGCTCGAGTCTCAGTGATGTGCACTTTGTTACTAAGGTGTTGATGTTACACAATCATAGGATCCTGCCCAGAGATGGTATCTAGGTGTGTGAAATGGAAGATCATTACACCGTTTTAACCACCCGTATGTCCACACCATCAGTCAGTTTTTTAACACAAACATTGTAAAATGCAGTGTTGCATCTCTGAAGCCTATTGTCAGGCAAGGACATGGGTTCTATTGTTAGGACATCCAAGTCAATTACCGACATGCGTAGGTAAGGCGGGGTTTATGGAAAAAGGAGTCCAGTCCGATTGGCGGAAAAAGCAGTCCAGTCCGATTTTGGGGTGGAAAAAGCAGTCCGGTGGTTTCTACGAAATTTTACGAAAGACCATAGGCACAATTTTTTCTTGTGTGTGTACTTCTAGTTTCTATGGGTACTTCGAGTTTCTATGAGTACTTCGAGTTTCTATGGGTACTTAGAGTTTGTATGGGAACTTAGAGTTTCTATGAGTAGCATCAGTGTCCATAATATCACCAGGGTCCATAATATCGCCACCTTGAGAAACAGTGTGCTTAAAGATATTTTTACTGCAACATACTTTTGGTATGCACTCCTTCACACATCAAATGCACATACCTAGGGTATGTTACAGTAAAAATATCTTTAAGCACACTATTTCTCAAGGTGGCGATATTATGGACCCTGGTGATATTATGGACACGGATGTTACTTAGAGTTTGCATGCGAACTTACAGTCTGTAACTTACATATCATCATCATCATCATGCCTCCGGATTATTACATCATGCCTCCGGATTATTATTATTACGTATAAGTAATAATAATTAGTAAAAAGATGAAGCGGTCAACTGACGAGATTTCCAGGGCCGATCCTGCTTGCAAGTAGCCTGATTAAATCGCTTTACGGTTGCCAGCTGCCCAACATTCAGCCGGCCCCTGCTAAAGCCACGTATGGCAGACTTTGCATTACACTGACAAGCATGTAAGTACCGGAAGTACAATTGTAAGAAAGAACCCCTAATAATTAACTTTTGTTTATTGTGGATAGGTGACCTGAATGTATAGAAACTACTTTTCGGTGGTCCCAAGAGGTGTAAATCAGTTGTCCGCTATTCCTCACCCAAGGCTGCCTGAATTACGGGTTAAGGTGGCATATAGTGAGTCACATATATGCTAATTCAAGTTCCCATACAAACTCTAAATAGTCATAGAAACTCTAAGTACCCATAGAAACTCGAAGTACTCATAGAAACTCGAAGTACCTATAGAAACTAGAAGTACACACACAAGAAAAAATTGTGCCTATGGTCTTTAGTAAAATTTGGTAGAAACCACCGGACTGCTTTTTCCACCCCAAAATCGGACTGGACTGCTTTTTCCGCCAATCGGACTGGACTCCTTTTTCCATAAACCCGGTAAGGCGTGGTTGCACAATGGGCTGCTGGAGTAATGAGTTTTTCAGTGACTGATCAGAGTGGTGTATATGCTGGTACAACCCCACCCATTCTGCAGTCCTGCACAAGCCTTTATGGGCGCTAGTAGGGGCCATCATGTCGTCTTTCCTGGACACATCAAAGGTTAGCCTTCTTTTGCCATGGCAGGCTATTCTGCTCAAAGCAGATGGCCTGTATTCATCAATACCATCAGTAGCTTGCCATTAGTGCATGTAATTGCCTCATGCTATTGTGTTAATTATACATGTATGTACTGTGTAGGCATGATGACAGCTGCCATTGTGAAATGTAATGGAAATGTCTGGAAGGATGTCATACAAACCATAAGACTAATGTCAGTTCTATACTAGTAATGGACCATACTGCAAATCTTCACAATGGTTTTATTTTCTCAGTCACAGTGGCTCTCCACTTAACTCACGACACTGAATATTGCTACAGTATTGTTTCCACCATGTTTCCACCATATGTACCTGTATCTGTTGTTTCCACCATGAAATTTTGAAGACCTTTCTGCAAAATTGGATCCTTGCAAAATATGATGACTTTACTGGTGGTTATTGTCAAATACCTAAAGATCTGTGAGAATTCTAATGTATCACAATTCACTAATTGGATACATGTAAAATGTATATAACGGGAGGGGTCCTAACCCGACATATGTTTCATGCAAACACACATTTCTTCTGACCTAACACCGATGCAACAACAAAAATTGAGCTTTAAGTGACAGATAAAGACAATGATTAAAGCTGGACAGCTGTGTATTGCAAGTCAGTACAGCGTAATGATTCTCGAAACTTACGGCATGTTTTTTGGTTTTTGTGTCATTTTGCCAGTGGAACGATCTATATACAGTACCGTTCGCGTTATAGTTAACCGGGTACCCCGTTACTAACGAGTTAGATTTTCGTCAGAAAATGGTTAGAAAATCGTCAGTATTTGGTTAGATTTTCGTCAGAAAATGGTTAGAAAATCGTCAGAAATTATTTCTAACGCGTTACCTTTTGCGTTAATGTGATAGGGTCGGATTTCATGTTTGTTTTGCGCGCCGACAAGACAATAGCAATTTGCCACCTCCTGGGGCGTCCGCTAATGTGTTGCGATGTTGCCCCTTGAAAAATAACAGCACCAGAGGCAAGTGGACATGTGATTCGTAAAATAACTTTGTGGTTTATCCATGTGTCGACTGTGTGAAGCGAATTGTGCTATCTTTTAATGCTATTCTATAGTTATTTCTAGCGGAAAATTACGTTGTGTAATACAATGTATGTCAACAAAGTGTAGCAGTGGGCAGACGATGTCTTGTACATTTTGTACCAGCGGCGGCCTACCGCTCTCACAGGACGTCATGGGACGTGACGAAACAAGAAATATCTGCCGTAGAAGAAATATATATCGGTAACTCATGCCTTAAATTCACGGCGGTTTTTGACACAAAAGAAAAACAAGAGTTCCGAGATCTCATACCTCCATGAAATATGAGCTTGATATGTAAATGTAAATTTCTTGTTTAATTACGCAAATGACCTCTGCATTAACATAATATATGCGTCGTGATGTTAACTTTTGATTAACTTAAAGATGTCCCAAGTATGACATTCCCATCATTCACCATTGAGAAATCATAGATTTTTTGCATTAATTATGCAAATTAGGTCATCATTTGCATAATTAGTATCTGTTGATGTTTCATCTGCCATAGATTACATACATTACATGTATGAAGGTTCTATAATGTAAAACACTGTAATTATAGAATTTCCTCATTAATTATGCAAATAAAGTCCTCATTTGCATAATTTGCAGTTAATTATGTACATCTCTCTGTCAGATACCTACACACCAAAAATGATGAAAATACGCTGTTCCTATCTGGAC
>NW_017803917.1:30996-32884 GCF_001625305.1 Branchiostoma belcheri | reverse complement strand
AAGTAGCTACGCTCTGATTGGTTCACCTTAGATGACCTGCGCTGTGATTGGCTAGAACGAAGCCCGTTGCATGCTGGGGCGCCCTTCCGCGCGAAATGCAGAGAGCTGGATCTCGAGAGAGCCACATTTACGCTGGTTTCTACCTTATTTCTACGACTAATTAGCAACATCCTAGTGACGAAATGCGTACTCAAAAGAATTTTCGGGAAAAAAATATATGTACATGTGGATTTGTGGTGCCTTTGGCGTAATTTTGTTGGTCACATACAACGTAATGTAACACGGAAGTGCATGGAGTCGGAGTGGCGGCACGGCTTTCCGTCCCACTCTAAACAAAACTCTAAGGACATAACAAAACTCCCCAAAACTGGTCAATAATTAGCCATAAAAATGTTGGTGGGCACGTGTAAATATGCTGCCTTTTTTCGAGTGTTATAGGAATTTTCCGCGATGTTTTTGCACATCCCTAACGTTACCTCACGCCCGCCGCCTATTATGTACGGCGGACCGGGGCATTTATAACTTCAGATCATCTAGGTTTGCTTATTCGGTGGTAAAATAAGTTAACAGAGAAAAACAGCAAAACAAAGTTGACAAACTATAGAAACGCTTGCATGGGCAACACTGACAAAAGAAAATGTCTATCTAATTGAATTGCGCCGGTGATCGTTAAAACGTTTTAAACGTTACAATATAGTAAAATGCAGGCTAGATCAACGTTCCTTCCGCTGTTCCAGCGGTGTGTATCGGTAATTTCCCGCCCCGCATGAGGTAAATTAGTACTCCTCCCATTATTCTGTGATGTTCCCGCGGCCTGCATATGAATGCAGAAGTCTAACGGAAAAGTAACGGAAAAGTAACGGAAAACTTACGCAAAAGTAACGGAAAACTTACGGAAAAGTAACGGAAAAGTAACGGAAAAGAAACGCGTTAGTGACGGCCGTTAGGGTAACTATAACGCGAACGGTACTGTAGGGTTGCCCAATTCTGACTTAGTATTCCCCAAGAAGAATAGTCTGAAATGTAGGCACAGCCACAAATATTTTGATCAAAAACATTATTGCTGGGATCAGAAATGTTACTGGGTTCTCCATAGTGGGAGTTGTTTATTGTTTTG
Source organism: Branchiostoma belcheri (assembly GCF_001625305.1). NCBI lineage: Eukaryota > Metazoa > Chordata > Leptocardii > Amphioxiformes > Branchiostomatidae > Branchiostoma > Branchiostoma belcheri. Next base: position 31,767 of record NW_017803917.1, on the reverse strand, counting down.
ATTGGTAAAACGCAGGGTAAAAACGCTAAACATTTAGCATTGCTACTCACGCCTACGTACGCCAGGTTAAGTACATTTTAAAATCACACTGAAAATGCCAAAAATCCGCATAGAAATATATATTTACCTGAAATATTCTTGGAACTGTGCATTTCCTCACCAGAATATCAACGTGTATACATGCGTTTTAGCGCTTATATTCAAACAAAGAAAAGTTGTTTACATGTGTGTGGCTTGTGTTCACCGCCAGCACTTCGGCTGCTGATGGAACAACCAATCAGAGACGTGAAATGCGGACATGTGGCGCAGGATTTGCATGCTGTCTAAAGATGCAGGCAATGGCAGGCAGCCACGCGCGGTGCAAGAGACACATTTTTGTGTCATATCAGTGGGGTCAGGTTAATGGAAAAAGGAGTCCAGTCCGATTGGCGGAAAAAGCAGTCCAGTCCGATTTTGGGGTGGAAAAAGCAGTCCGGTGGTTTCTACGAAATTTTACGAAAGACCATAGGCACAATTTTTTCTTGTGTGTGTACTTCTAGTTTCTATGGGTACTTTGAGTTTCTATGAGTGCTTAAAGTTTCTATGGGTACTTAGAGTTTCTATGACTATTTAGAGTTTGTATGGGAACTTGAATTAGCATATATGTGACTCACTATATGCTGCCTTAACCCGTAATTCAGGCAGCCTTGGGTGAGGAATAGCGGACAACTGATTTACACATCTTGGGACCACCGAAAAGTAGTTTCTATACATACAGGTCACCTATCCACA
>NW_017803917.1:19852-30976 GCF_001625305.1 Branchiostoma belcheri | reverse complement strand
CTGAATATTGCTACAGTATTGTTTCCACCATGTTTCCACCATATGTACCTGTATCTGTTGTTTCCACCATGAAATTTTGAAGACCTTTCTGCAAAATTGGATCCTTGCAAAATATGATGACTTTACTGGTGGTTATTGTCAAATACCTAAAGATCTGTGAGAATTCTAATGTATCACAATTCACTAATTGGATACATGTAAAATGTATATAACGGGAGGGGTCCTAACCCGACATATGTTTCATGCAAACACACATTTCTTCTGACCTAACACCCATGCAACAACAAAAATTGAGCTTTAAGTGACAGATAAAGACAATGATTAAAGCTGGACAGCAGTGTATTTCAAGTCAGTACAGCGTAATGATTCTCGAAACTTACGGCATGTTTTTTGGTTTTTGTGTCATTTTGCCAGTGGAACGATCTATATAGGGTTGCCCAATTCTGACTTAGTATTCCCCAAGAAGAATAGTCTGAAATGTAGGCACAGCCACAAATATTTTGATCAAAAACATTATTGCTGGGATCAGAAATGTTACTGGGTTCTCCATAGTGGGAGTTGTTTATTGTTTTGATTGGTAAAACGCAGGGTAAAAACGCTAAACATTTAGCATTGCTACTCACGCCTACGTACGCCAGGTTAAGTACATTTTAAAATCACACTGAAAATGCCAAAAATCCGCATAGAAATATATATTTACCTGAAATATTCTTGGAACTGTGCATTTCTTCACCAGAATATCAACGTGTATACATGCGTTTTAGCGCTTATATTCAAACAAAGAAAAGTTGTTTACATGTGTGTGGCTTGTGTTCACCGCCAGCACTTCGGCTGCTGATGGAACAACCAATCAGAGACGTGAAATGCGGACATGTGGCGCAGGATTTGCATGCTGTCTAAAGATGCAGGCAATGGCAGGCAATGTGCAAGAGACACATTTTTGTGTCATATCAGTGGGGTCGGGTCGGGTTAATGGAAAAAGGAGTCCAGTCCGATTGGCGGAAAAAGCAGTCCAGTCCGATTTTGGGGTGGAAAAAGCAGTCCGGTGGTTTCTACGAAATTTTACGAAAGACCATAGGCACAATTTTTTCTTGTGTGTGTACTTCTAGTTTCTATGGGTACTTTGAGTTTCTATGAGTGCTTAGAGTTTCTATGGGTACTTAGAGTTTCTATGACTATTTAGAGTTTGTATGGGAACTTGAATTAGCATATATGTGACTCACTATATGCCGCCTTAACCCGTAATTCAGGCAGCCTTGGGTGAGGAATAGCGGACAACTGATTTACACATCTTGGGACCACCGAAAAGTAGTTTCTATACATACAGGTCACCTATCCACAATAAACAAAAGTTTAACTTATTAAGGGATTCTTTCTTACAATTGTACTTCCGGTACTTACATGCTTGTCGGTGTAATGCAAAGTCTGCCATACGTGGCTTTAGCAGGGGCCGGCTGGATGTTGGGCAGCTGGCAACCGTAAAGCGATTTAATCAGGCAACTTGCAAGCAGGATCGGCCCTGGAAATCTCGTCAGTTGACCGCTTCATCTTTTGACTAATTATTATTACTTATATGTAAGTAAATAATCCGGAGGCATGATGATGATGATGATATGTAAGTTACAAACTGTAAGTTCCCATGCAAACTCTAAGCACTTATAGAAACTCTACTAGTAAGTACCCATAGAAACTCGAAGTACTCATAGAAACTCAAAGTACTCATAGAAACTCGAAGTACCCATAGAAACTAGAAGTACACACACAAGAAAAAAATTGTGCCTATGGTCTTTCATAAAATTTCGTAGAAACCACCGGACTGCTTTTTCCACCCCAAAATCGGACTGGACTGCTTTTTCCGCCAATCGGACTGGACTCCTTTTTCCATTAACCCATGTCAGTGTTTGAAAATATATTTTTCCTCGGGACAGTCTCCTCACGGGCTTAAGCCGTCCGTCCCCAGCGGGAAGAGGGCGTCAAAGGACGGCTGGACGGCCGCCTGGCGGAAACACTGATGCTGCAACAATGATTTTTCAAACTAGTTCGGAATTAGGGATAGATCGGAATTAGGGCACCCCCCGTTTGTTATGTTCCGCATCTAGCTCTTGTTTTTGTTGTATGGAGTTGGGGTGATGTTACTTTCTGCATTGTTACTAATTTATAATTTCCGAAAATAGTTTCATCAGGTTGGTAAGGTATAGGATATAGGAGTTTTCTTTTACACAACCAAAATTTCTCACCTAAGTGCTTACGTTTCGATGTCTATCAGACACCTTCAGAGCTTCTGACTGGAGTTCTGCTGCTCTTGCTTGCTCTACATCTGTATCTGATTCTACATGTCAAATGTACCTTGTACCTTGATTTTGGATGGGACATGTGTAGACGTGGCAACTGCCTTATGATTTTCAATGCAATTGGTTATGTTTGTCTTGCAAGAAAACTACAGATTAAAGGAAAAACAAGCATATTTACCTGAATGTCAGGTAAAGTAAATCATTTTCTTTATTTATTCATACATGTATAACATTATAGCATACTGTTAAACTGTCCATCTGATATTCAACTGCATTTTCTCTTCTTTTTTTCAAATTGGCAGTCATCAGTATGGTTCGATGGTGGTGCAGGCTACCCACTGCCTGGAGAAGTTCTGGGTTTCCTTGGAGTAAAATCTACCCAGCTGCAGATCAGAAATGTCTTGGATGAACAGGTATGCTGCTCTTCTATCAAGCTGATTTTCAACATCTATATGATTATATTTATATAGTTGTGTTTGAGACAATTTGCTACAAATTTCAAACCAAAAGCTAAGTTTCAACAGACTACTAACTATACTTTGCTAACTATAGCCCAAAGTCAGCGGCTACAGGAGTCGTAAATTAGGACTTTATACAGGTGATGACTGCATGTGGGGTATGTTTACCATAGTATAATTTTGAAACTTGCTTTACATGTAAATGTGGCTCACAGGACAATCCTATATAAGGTCAATGTTCCAAGAAGGCTGATAGTCTATTCCAAATACATGCAAGTCTAGGAATATACGAGGAAGCAAACTGTTGGGTTTTTGTTCTGAAAGTAGGCATCATGTTGGATCTAGAGCTCCTCACGCTTCTTGACGAGAAAGATACGAGTTTAACTAGGCCAGAGTCACACAGATTACTCGGCGGGCACAGTGAAAGAGTGTGAGGAGGCTGAGTGATATGAAGAAAGTGTCAGATTGGTTAATTGAAAATAGACATAGACTTTCTCTTCATCCTGATAAGACAAAGTCCATGCTCTTCGGTGCCCCACAGAAGCTGGGACATGTTGGGAGAACACACTCCAGGATCATGTCCCAGTTGATAAACTGTTAGCGGAGCTGAGGCGGGGATGGTGTCTGTGAGAAATCGGACAGAAAAACTGTGGGAACAGTTCACATTTTAAACAGGGGTGATTTAGGAACAATCCATTTGTGCGAGAGGGGGATCGGTCCATTTTTGGTACGGGGGATGTGGTGAAGCCATGCTGCATTTACTCCCGATCAAATGGCCTTTCTACTATTCTAGGGGAAATTTGGAATGGAGAGGAAGAATGGGTGAAATGTGCTGTATTTGCTCTTGAGCAAATGTTGGCCTTTCTAGTTTTGAATAATTCCTTATAGGTTCTGCAAATGATGGTGTCTTAATTAACTTAACGCCACACAGCTGACTCCATTTTTTTAATATGGATGACATCCTCTGAAGGCTCCCAGACTAGTGTGCATGGGCCAGATCTGTGTACCGGGTACATGTGTACCAGTTTTGTACCAGAAAAATAGATCAGGTACAGGTCCAAAATACCTAATCCGTCAGTACCGGTTTTGTACCTCAATAATATCACACTAATTATATGCCTATATGTGACCTAAAATGTTTAAATAGCTGGTCCCCCATGGGACCTAAAGTAAGGACAGCATGTTGTGTAACAGACTGACAGTGTTAACCACCCTGAAAGATCTGTTGTGTATTAGTTACTCTCCCTCTAGATGTCACTTTGGGCCACAACAATCATTGTGAGCGACGGCTCTCTTTAGACATGTGACCAGCTAGGAAGCGTGGCGGACACCCGCAGTGCAGGATAGCACGCTGTGCGAAAATTCAGAATGGCGAGAGAACCCCTTCTTTTGGCCTGCTGCAGCAGATTGTTCTTATATTCTAATTATAAGCAATATGATGATATCCAATATTAGATAGACATTTAGCAAAGAACTGATATAAAGTGAATAAGCAAATAATTACGTCTATATGCAATGTCTCTGAAAGTAGGCATCCAATAAAATAAAACAACATATTTCCTAAAAGAACAGAACAAACGGGTCACTATAATATCCTAATTTCAGAAGAAAGGAACATCATTGGAATGTGTTTATTAAGATCTTATTTGCATAATTTGGACATATATCAAACTTGACTTTTAAAGTCTTGTTCTGATTTCAGATTTTCATTGTGGAGACTGACAGCCCTTCTATCCGCCCCAGGAACAGGGATGAAGACGGCATGGCAAACATGATAAACCTGAGGTACAGTTTTGTATTGTCCAACTGAGGTACATGTACATGTCGTTAACTCAGATATTCTATTGTGCAGGTACCAGTTTTGTGCGGGCGCACTTACTGGTACTAGTAACAATGTACTGTATTCTAAAACAAGTAAAAAAACTACAACTTCCAACACAAATGGAATGGATTTAACATCTGTGTCCATAATATCACCAGGGTCCATAATATCGCCACCTTGAGAAATACAATGTAGTGTGCTTTAAGATATTTTTACTGCAACATACCCTAGGTACATGTGTATGTACATTTGATGTGTGAAGGAGTACATACCAAAAGTATGTTGCAGTAAAAATATCTTTAAGCACACTGTTCCTCAAGCCTCAGTCAAGGTGACGATATTATGGACCCTGGTGATATTATGGACACAGATGTTACCCAAATTTGTACCGATGGAATGTGTAACTCTTAGTTAAACTGGTCTCATATTCACTTGCAGGGTATTACATGAGGGCTCAGTCATCCTTAACTTGAAGAGAAGATTTGAAGAACATCAGATCTATGTAAGTACTACATGTACTATGTACTTTTTGAACAGATCAGCTGAGTTTGCATTGAAAGTTTAAAAATCTTACCTGAACGGTGCACAAACCAGTTCTTTTACGACGGGTCCATGGCAGCGCTCGGTAGAAAATGTGATGGGGTTTGGATTGGTCATGTATGAGTTCACATTTCTCACAATCTACTGTAAAATGACGCTAACTACCAACACGGCTGAAAAGTGTAAGAAGTCAGGTGTGTTTTGGGTGACAATTGATTTCGGACCCAAAGCTTACTTCCAGGTATCCTTCCACCTTGAATGAATCAGGACTAATGTTATTGTTTTCAACAGGATTGTCATTGTCTTCCTATCTTTGTAATTTCATCTTTTTCCAACATTTTTGTGGGTTTGTTTTACTAAGGTTATGTAGATTGTTCTATTGCCTTTCCTTAAAGAGCTTTCTTTCTATGTGATGCAATATGTTTATCTTATCTATCTTAGAATACATGTACATGTATATACAATTGGACAGACCTTCGCCAGTAATTTAGGCAACACTCTGTAAAGCATAGTACTCATAGAACCTGTATAGTATTATACAACTGCTCATTGTACTCAATATTATGAATATAGTACAGCATAGCTTAAGCCTTGGTCACAACCCGCTGTATGCACAATTGCGTGCTGTCTACGTACAAAAACGTGGGCAAATTTTTGGGATCTGTAAATGGTGAGTACCACCTCCGTACGGAATCCTACGGATTTGGAAGCATGCAGACATGCCGTAGAACTTTAAGTGCATGTAAAACTTTCTCTGCATGCGGGCTGCGGATTCATCCCTTGTACGAGCTAGTACAGGCGACGCGCATGTCCTGTACATACCGGTACGTACCGTACGTAAGCAGCACGTTTGAGTACGGCCTCCATATGGTGTGGCAATCGCACAGAGATCGTACGTTGTAAGCACGTACAACTCACCACTTGCGCAACGAACGATGCACACGCTCCAATCGCTCACGGCATGCAGACCACATACTTACACCTTTGCAACCGTGTGAGTGACGTGCGTTTGGCGTACTGCTCATGCCAGTCCTTCCCCATGTTTTCAGAAAAACGTAGTAGACATGGCCTCCCAAAGGAACGTACAGACAAAAAGCATACACGGCGGGTTGTGACAGAGGCTTTAGAATGTACACAAAAGAGATTACTAGTTCTTAGTACAGTTGTAGTTCTATTCAACCTCCTGCCAGACATACCGATGAACTGATATGTAAAATTTTGATAGACTCGCACCAGCTAGTGATCTTATTATCTGCCATACGTTGTACCTCAGGGCTTGAAATTCATTTTTGGGAATAGGTGCACTGGTGCACCCAACCTAAATAATTAGGTGCACAAAAAATTTTGGGGTGCACCATAAGATAAAATTCAATTTGGTAGAATGTCAGAAAAACTAATCAGAAAATGCTAAAGAAAAGTACTGGTACTACAACAATGCTTTTATTACTTTTCTGACACTTAGATGTTGGCAATGTTAAGAATATGCTGTATACTACTATACATTTGACAACTTTACATGTGGAAAAATTGGGTGCACAGCTCCAAAATGTAACTTAGGTGCACATGCATCCAGTATTTCGAGCCCTGTACCTGTTACAATCATTGTGCAATAAAGTTTGACTAGACATACACAAAGACGGACCAAAAACAATATCTCCGTTTTTCATGGAGTTGAAAATATGGTGGTTTCAAACACTACCTGAAATTAGGTCAGAGAAACAACCCAATGTTTCACACTCATATCTTACTGTTACAATGTTTTCCTTGTTTGGTACCAGACTTACATTGGCTCCATCTTGGTGGCACTGAACCCCTACAAACCATGTGACATCTATGGGGTTGATGTAGTGAAGGAATATCAGAAAGCCATGATCGGTGACAACCTTCCCCCGTAAGTCAGACGATTATTTGACAAAAGCTGTTTTAATGTTAATCATCATTGGTTACCTTCTTATTCAGTTTCATACAGTACCATCATCACTAATTCCCTCACTGTAAGTGATGTACAATGTTGATGTACATTTGTAACAAGATCTTGTGTTCTTATGACTTGCTACATGTATTTGTAACCTCCAAAAAATAGTAATGGAATCTTCTTGAAGCCTAGTGTTTGAAAGGAATGTACAAAAATGTAGTCTGTGTAACAAACTCTCACTAGGCTCTTGGGAGCCCCTCCCTGTATAGTTTGTCATCATTCACCTCTCAGGTCCTGTTAATGATGTAGAAATTAAATCTGTTCAAAGTACTCTGCCGGTAATAGTCAAGTTGATTCAAGTCAATTTGGATTAAACAAATCCTGGAACATGGCCATCCTGGCCTGTCACTCATGCGACTTTACTGTAGGGTCATTGACCTGACATGAACTGATACCAAGCAAGTGAATCATGGGTCGGTGGAGTTTCATCGAACACATGTGTTTGATCACGCGCATATGGGGCCACTCTACCTCCCTACTTTGTCATGAGCCTTCCGAATCAGGCAGCTTTTGAGCTTGTCTCGACTTTTCTTGGGTTTGGTCTTGACTTGGGGGGTCTGATCCCTGTCATGACAGCTCTGCTGCGTGCACGTGCAGCCTGTTGCTGCAAGTTACCAGCTCTCACAACTCTTAAACAGAAGGCTTGGAGGTGCATGGATCAGTGACATCGGTAGAGTCATCGTCGTCTTCACTACTGTCGTCCAACGTGCCGCTTGTGTGAGACACACAAGTGGTACTTTTAATGTTTTAGGTCATATAATTTATGCAAAATTAAATTGACTACCAATTGATTTAGACCAGTTGTAATTTCAAATCAGAAAAATATGAAGTGGGCAAATCCGAATTTTTGTGGCCTTATCAACATTTGGCATGTGAAAAAATCATGATATAAAAACAATATTTATGAAGTCAGAGCTCTGTTCGCTGATATGTCGAAAGCCTTCGACCGAGTCGACCATGCTATTCTGCTACAGCATGTGATCGATATCCAGGCTAGTCCACACATGGTAACGTGGATTCACAGCTATCTCAGCGGTCGGCGTCAGAGAGTAGTGGTCAACGGGGTGGCCAGCTCCTGGAAGGAGCCAACATCAGGTGTCCCACAGGGTGGTGTGCTGTCTCCATACCTCTTTCTGCTATTCATGGCATCAAGAACAACAGTTCATCCTGACACCATGAACGTGGGATATGCAGACGATGTCTCCATGTCCAGAACTATTCTTGTACGCCAAGCAGATGAAGACAACACACTCAAGGAAGAAACATCTCACCTTGACTCTTGGGCCAACACCAACAACATGCTGTTAAATGGGAAGAAGAGTCAAATGCTACAAATATGTCTCTGCAGATCTGTTCCCAGCCCACCAAGGCTATCCCTAGGGGGAGCGTGCGTACCCTGGGTTGACAGTGCAAAAGGCCTTGGCTTCATCCTCGACAAGAACTTAACCCTCCAAGAACAAGTCACTTCTATGGTCACAAAAGCCTCTCGTAGACTTCATTATCTGAGGCTACTCTCTAAACAAGGAACCAGTGTTGCAGACTTGGTCTTGGTATACCTGGCACTTGTGCGTCCTGTACTTGAGTATGGACATGTCCTACTTGTTGGATGTAGCAAGGAACAGGAGCGTGCGATGGAGCGGGTCCAACAGCGAGCCCTCCGCATCATCAGCCGAGCTGGCAGGCATGACGTTCCCGAACTACCCACCCTGCAGTCGAGGCGCGAGGATGCCGCTGTGAAACTCTTTAGACAGATGCTCCAGGAGGACCACCCCCTACATGACCTCGTCCCTGTCTCTAGAGCTAACACCACTGGACGCTCTCTTAGGAACAAGAACACTATATCCATCCCCCCCAGCCAGAACAAAAAGACTCCAGAACTCGTTCCTACATCAGTCTATCAGACTATACAACCAGACTGTGTAAACGTGTCATATCTGGGATGCCCTGTTGATTTAATGTATATATTTTAATAGTATGTATATATGTGTAATATATGTTATGTACTTATCTTGCTGTTATTGCTGTAAATACCAATGCCATTCAGGCAACACATATTTTTGTATGTCTGCAACGTTGGTATGAAATAAAGAATTGAATTTATCCCCCATACCTGTGATATGGATATTTTTGCTAAACCCTGCCCTTCTCTGATATATTCAACTTGTGGAAACTGATGAATAATAAGACCCTCACTCTTCTCTAAACTGTATTTGAAGATGGTTAGGGTATAGAATTTTCTTCTTACACAACCAGTAAGGTTCTCACCTGCTTACGTTTCGATGTGTATCAGACACCTTTCTCAGAGCTTCTGACTGGAGTTCTGCAACTCTGAAATTATTTACGGGTGAATTTGAAGACCATTATACTATCTTTCCTTTTGTGGAAGAATATGTAGAATTAAATTGTAGAGGCCAGCTGGAGTCTATGCAAAATGTCAATGAAAGTCTGATTCTTTGCTTTTGTGTAGGCACTTGTTTGCAGTTGCCAACACTGCATTTCTCAAGATGGTCCGAACCAGCAAGAATCAAACTGTGGTTATAAGGTAAGTCTACAGATTATAGAGCGGTAACCAACATCTTTCCGTCTTGGGAGACGATAGATTTCGCACCCAGTGGTATGTGTGTGTGTGTGTGTGTGTATATGTATGTATGTATGTATGTATGTATGTATATATAACATATACATATACATATACATATACATACATACATACATACATACACACATACATACATACATACATATATATATAACGTTATATGTGTGTATATTTTTTAGGGAGAGAGAGATACAAACATACATAATTAACGAAAGTTATATACATACTAGAAAGGCCAATATTTGCTTTGGAGCAAATACAGCGATGGGTTCACCACATTTTACGACATGGCAGGGAAAGAATGAGAAACACATTAGGGAAAACAATGATTTACATTGATATAACTATAATATGAAGTAACATACAACTAAAACAACAGTTGGATAGCTATTCCCTACTTTATTGGTTAGGATTTTTAATTGTATAATGCAAACTGTTGATTTTCAAAATAAATAAAAAAACGTTCATGCCCCGCATTCCAATGCTGGAGCAGAAAAGCTTGAAATACCTACCAAAACACTTGAATAAAGACATACTGTCAGTATGGAAATGCTCTGTGCAGGTGTTAATCAAGTTAAATCCCAACAGCCAATCAGCAAGAAATGCTCTGTGCAGGTGGAAATGCTCTGTGCAGGTGTTAATCAAGTTAAATCCCAACAGCCAATCAGCAAGAAGTATAGAGGAAAGCTGCATGCCTATTGGTTGATGCCCTGCATTCCATTGTGATGACTCATGCCCAGACGTGGTAAACACGGCACACTAACACACTACATTTGCTATAACACAGCCAAAAAACTCAAATAAAACCATTCTAAAAGCCTGTATCACAAAAATTTAAAAAACGCCTAGGGGTATTTGCCCACTGTACCTCCATACCAAATTTCAGGACCTTAGGCCCTAAAATGAAGAAGCTGAATCCATTTAAAGAATGGCAGGAGGAGAAGGAGGAGGAGGAGAAGAAACATCAGAAAAAGCAATATGGGTTCACCACCACTTCGTGGTGTGGTGAACCCATAAATATACATATGTAATGTATATGTATGTATATTTATCTAAGATATACATGTTTAACATACATACAGTGAAACCTGTCCAATCTGGCCACCCAGGGGACCAACAAAAAAGTGGTCACCTTGGACAGGTGGTCTCCTTGAAGAGGGTTGCCTCACAACATGACTGAGGCATAAATGGTTTCCAAGTCAAGATGTTTTAATGTCAATTGTATAAGCATCTTCAGTTCTGTGGTAAATGCATGTGGGGAGGGTGGCACATGGAACAATTTATGTGGAACAAAAACAATCCAGCAGTTGAGGCAAACTGACTGGTTTCTCATCAGTTATTATCAATGAATTAGTTATTATCATTATCAATAATCAAGATGACTGAAAAACGATGTGGTCACCATGGGCAGGTATCAGGCCTTGAGCGGACCCAACTCA
>NW_017803917.1:19074-19832 GCF_001625305.1 Branchiostoma belcheri | reverse complement strand
GCTCGGGTTTTCACGACGTTCCGTTGTGTCTGGAGGGGCATAGACGCTTGTTATCTATTGCAACGGTTTAATGGAACATCTTGGGCCATTATGTCACGTTCTACTAAGGGAAAAATGCAGGTCCAGCCTCATTTAGCACCACAGCGCTACTGCATGCGACAGTGGGCTACACACTGACATTTTACCGTGGTTTGTTGTTGACCACTTCGGTATTTTTTTGCAGAAAGTGTTTGTTTATGTGCGCTTATACGTAGAGCATACAAGGACAAAGGTCCAAGTGACCGTTAATTGGTCACCCTAGAGCAATTCTCCACTGTTAACTACTAAATAAATAAAAGCTGGCACGGCACAAAAAACGCAGGGAAGAAATGACACGGCACACACTTTTATAACCGACGAACTACTGTTTCTCCACAAGGGTTAAATATTTAGTTCTGCCCATGCGTTTTCACAAAAAATGGAATTTTCCATAATTCGACCGTAAACTGGTAACCTTGCGTTATGTATATTTATCTAAGATATACATGTTTAACATACATACAGTGAAACCTGTCCAATCTGGCCACCCAGGGGACCAACAAAAAAATGGTCACCTTGGACAGGTGGTCTCCTTGAAGAGGGTTGCCTCACAACATGACTGAGGCATAAATGGTTTCCAAGTCAAGATGTTTTAATGTCAATTGTATAAGCATCTTCAGTTCTGTGGTAAATGCATGTGGGGAGGGTGGCACATGGAACAATTTATGTGGAACAAAAAC
>NW_017803917.1:0-19054 GCF_001625305.1 Branchiostoma belcheri | reverse complement strand
TTATGCAAATGAGGTCCTGATTTGAATAAATTATGTTTAATGATGTTCACCTCAATTTAACTTTCAAATACCACAAGTATGAAATTCCAGGCAGTTATCATTACATAATTTTAAAATTTCTCATTAATTATGCAAATTAAGTCATTATTAACATAATCAATATCTTCCTGTGTTTCTCTCGTTGTCAATTACCAATGTCACAAGCTTCAATTGTCCTATCATGGAATACAGCTGATTTATAGAATTTCCCCATTAATTATGCAAATTACATCCATATTTGCATAATTGTCACATAATTATATTAAGCATCACGTAAGCTACCTACATACCGAAAATTACGACGATCCGTCAACTGGTTCTTGAGTTGAATATTTTCAAGAATATATCCCTGCAGTTCCAGAGCAAGCCGCTAGGGGACCCAAACTCACGTCACTTCTTCCCCATCACAAGAGCTATCTACCATCCAAATTTCATCACCATAGCATGTCTAGATCAAGAGATATCAAAACCGGAAGTTCAGCTGCAGTACCATAACAAGCCGCTAGGGGATCCAAAATCTAATCATTTTGAGGTCTCATCAAGACCTACCCACCTACCAAGTATCAAGACAATCCATCAAGGCCTTCTCAAGTTATCGTGTTTACAGACACACACACACACACACACACACACACACACACACACACACACACACATACACGAACGCCCCTGAAAACATAACCTTCTTGGCGAAGGTAATTAACAGTAACTATGTGTTTATGTAATGTTATTCAGACATGACAAATACCTGACAATGCTATCATGAGGTATGGAAGTATAGTTTTAGGTGGCTGATCACGAGATGTGGGTATGTGTACATACGAGGGTGGATCAAAAAGTTCTCGGCCTCACCTAGAAAAGAAAGGTCAAACTCCTATTCTTTAGTATAACTGTATACTATGACGTCTTACATCACTGCACTCAAAAATTCAAATTTTTATATTCATTAATTAGCACGTGACGCCCCGTGAAAATGGGGCGGGTGAGGGCAAAATCACAAAATGGCCGCAACAGAAGCGTGTGCTGTGATCAAGTGTATCGATAAAAAGGGATGTCTCGTAAGGAAATCCATGAACACATGATCAGGACACTTGGTGATGACTCTCCTTCTTATTTAACTATAAAGAAGTGGGTTGCTAGCTACAAGCACTTCAAGGTGAGCACCAAAGATGAACATATGTCAGGATGCCACAAATCAGCACCATGGACATTCCAGTTAAGGCCATCCATCACATGATATAGTAAATGGCAGATGTGAGACTGTCCAACATGTAGCAGAGTCTTTAGCCTGTGTTGTGGCTCTGTTCACAATGTTTTGTCAGACATCCTGGGGATGAGCAACCTGTCTGTAAGGTGGGTGCCTAGAATGTTTTCTGAACATCAGAAGTTAAACAAGCTGGACATTTCAAATAACGAATTCAGTCCAATCCATGCAAATACCTCAAAACATTTTTCACCCAAGATGAGACATGGGTTCACCACTTTCACCCCAAATCAAAACAACAGAACAAACAATGAATAAAGAATGTTTCCCGGCCCCCCAAGAAGTTTTATCGAGTTTCATCCGTTGACAGGGGTTTTGTCACTGTTTTCTGGGACAGCAAGGAATTCGAAGTAAGCATGATTGACTACATGCGAATAGGTTAAAGCATCAATGGGGAGTACTATTTAACAGAATAGCAACGTTACAGTTGAGGACAACGATCAAAGAGATAATGAGAGGAAAGCACCGAGCTGGCGTGCTGACAATGCACCTGTCCACACAGCACAGGGGTCAGTGACAGCAGCAAACGAATTTGGCTTTGAAGTCTAACCCCACCCTTCCAATTCACCTGACCAAGCACCCTCGGACTTCTACCTATTTCCTAAACTGAAGTTCCACTTACGTGGTCAACGTTTTTATGGTAATGATCACGTCATCAGTGCGGGTGAGCCCTATCTGGGGGCTCCAGATTCAACCTTCTTCCACAAGGGGAAGACAAATCTGGAACATCACTGGACCAAGTGCATTGCAGTTAGAGGGGACTATGTTGAAACATAGTGTAAGAAAATGTTTTCTGCCACGACGTTTTCTAGGTGAGGCCGAGAACTTTTTGATCCACCCTCGTATATCTGTTTGTCTGGACAGCATGTGGGTGTGGGGAAGATTGACAGGCAGAATGACCGTAGGTCAAAGATCTCAGGATCTAGCCAGGAGCCAGCAGGTCGACATTGGAAAACTCAAGAAACCAATGATTGCAGACAATCTGTACTTTCCAGACATCTGAAGACATGTTAGTTAGTTAGTTAGTGATTGGTTTATTGAAAAGAACAAAGAACATATCAGACTTGCAGTAAAAACTGAATTGTGCTGATATTTATAACTTACACATTTGTAGGATTATACAATACTAGTAGATATAAGAGGGCAACTTACACTTGTAATATACTAAATTTATAAAAACCATCGTCGTCATCATATTATTATAGCAATATAAGTAAAACAATATAATTTCTCACGAGTAAGATCACTACTGTCATTCTACATTAAAATGACTGAAAGTCTTTGAAGTTTTAAAAGTTAGTCTGGTACGAGCGCTAAGGATATGTACAGTTGGCGGTAAGAATTCGATTTGACACGATAAACAATCAATAGTACTGAGATTAGGGTCCAACCCGATTAAAAATTCAGTTAAGAAGTTTATAGTCCGACCTGGAGTTTTGCTAGTGCAGGGATCGCACTGGTTGTGTAGCGCTTAGTGCCCTTGGCCTGGCAGTAATGGAGAGAGTTCCTTAGCGATCTACCGTGTAGTTGTCCTTTAGTCGATGGCAGCCAGGAGCGGAAACGTGACGATTGATTTTGGTTGCAAAGTTAGTGATGGCCTAGCATAATCCTACAGGCCCGTTTTTGAACCCGTTCAAGCCGGTTGACTTGCATATATAGACCTGTTTAAAGTTAAAACTTTTGATCCAACACAAAAAATTCTCTCACCTAGAGCACCAAGCTCTAGGTGTATACATGTACATGTAACTACCAACACAGATGAACTTTCATGACATATATAGACCTCTTTATCATCTGATACGTGGTTCATTTAGTAAAATGTATGGGTCCCTAACTCTGAAGTTTTTGAAGATGGCGCGGGATCCAGACAAGCCACTGTACAGCATCTACCGACAGCCTTATGTACAATGTACATGTATGTATACAATGTTACCTGGCCATTGACAAGCTGTCAATATAAAAAAACATACATCGATGGGGAATTTCATAATTGGAACATGTGTAAATTAATCAAAGTTAACATCATGTTTATTATGTTAATTTAGAGGTCATTTGCATGATTAAAGAATAAATTTACATGTACATGTCAAGCCCATATTTCATGGGGGTATGAACTCTCAGAACTCTTGTTTGCAGCTTGTCATACTGTACCGAAATCGCACCACCTCAGACTATACAGGAAAAAAAGATGGTATTATACATGTATACATATAAGGTGATGATGTGAAGATTTGGTAACAAAAGGTTGAACCTGACGCATTATTCCAAGCACAGAACATGAATGACATGAAAATCCCATTTCAGTTTGCTGTCTAGAACTCCAAGGTATTTAAAAGCTGGAACTACTTCAAGGGGGTTTCCATTCATTCATGCTTGTAATTGGTCTTTTCCCCTAAGCCGATGCCTTGTGCCAATAAGCATGGCTTTGCACTTCTTGGCATTCACAGAGACAATTAGCCAAAAACCATTGATGAAGATGGTCCATATCAGACTGAAGAGCCCTTTGTATGGTTTCAGAATCAGGATGGCTGAAGCATACCTCAGTGTTATCAGCATATAACTACAAGGCAATTTTGCTGTATGCATTTTGGCATATCATTTACGTACATTATAAACAAAAGCGGTCCGAAAATGGTGCCTTGAGGCACAACACTTAGCCTACAGAAATTAGATGTTTGTGCATTAACAGTTACCGGTATGCAGTGATTGGAAGGTTTTAAAAGGTCATCACTTGTTTTCACAGATTTTAGAGGCTGCACCCTTGTTGGAATCTTTTGGAAATGCCAAGACAGTCAAGAATGACAACTCTAGTCGTTTTGGCAAATACCTGGAACTGCAATACACAAAGTAAGTTCCTTCAACTTAAACTTCCTGTGATTAGCAGGATTAGCAATTACATTTTACAGAAGGCAAGGATTTTTTTTCTGGAAATTTTGTTGACTCAATTCTGTGTTGCCTTTCAATGGGTATTGTTGCTGTATATTATTATTTATTGATAATGATACAAAAGTCATGTCATTGTTTGGGCACAGACAAACTCAGCTGGTGATGGCTGACCAACAAAAAGTACAGGCACAATACAAAATGTAGAAGGAATCAGAGATTCCAAACCTCAGGGAAGTATATAACGCATGATGATCACAACGACTGAAACTTTCAGCAATGTTAAGAGCAACACTTATATATATGTATACAAGAAAAAGATGTCACAAACATAATTCACAATACAGCATACGTTTTCTGGAAGTCGTGTGGTGTAAGTGCCATCATCTTGCACCTAACATCAAAACACCTGTTGTGTAACAAACAGGTCAGCAACCACTTCGCATGCCTGTATTCTATGAAAACAATCTCCAAGAAGGTCATGTTTGTTATCATTGCTGTTGCTGTAGGTCTGGAGCATTTGTTGAAAATTTTTTGAAGGTGGATAACTCAAGAACCTGTTGACAGATCATGGTGATTTTAGTATGTAGGTAGCTTAATTGATGCTTGACATACAATGTAATCAAATGCAATCCTTCCTCTGGAGGCAATAAGTAATCTGTAGAAGACATTCCGTGTATGATGCACGATTTTTTACTGTATGTGCATCTTTTTATTGCCTTTCACACTAAAATATGATATTATGAGATATGACAGTGTCAAATGTTAGTTCTGCCTTAAGCCCCTGTCAAGCATTCAGGACTTTTCCACACATATATATATAGCCCCTGACCACTACCAAACCAAGCGGACTCTACTCTCAGTTGGGAATAGCCTGGAATCCATCCATCCAGCCCCAGTTTTCATCCTGTAACGATGCACATTCAAGCACAATTTTACTTTCTTGACTTTTTACAAGTGCTTGGGAGGCAGACACAACACAATACAACCTTGCCGACCAACTCTCAACCAGAGATGACCTTGTTTACAACTACATGTTCATGTTCTAGAGAAGATTGGCAATGGGTGGCCATGGTTAGAGGAATTAGTTTACCGTAAGGCCACACCAATTTAATTTCTTGGTTAACGGATTTTTCTAGAAAAATAATGAAGCGGGCGGGCGAAAAAAAAATAAAAATAAAAACAGGCCTAGGCATCCTATTATGGCCCAAAATGGTACGATAGGAGCCATGAAGTCAACACACCAGGCTGGTTCAAAATCTAAACAATGAATTTTGAACTTTTAATGATACTCCTGCATTGAAAGATGGAATAACTGTAACAACTAGGAAGAAAAGGACTGTTTTCAACTGTTCAGGGCAAAATATGAGCATTTTGCAGTTGATTCTGAATTTTTATTTTTATTTGCAAATCAGAAAAAAATGAAGCGGCGAATCCGTTAACCAAGAAATTAAATTGGTGTGGCCTAATGGTTTTTTGTATCGAATGCAGGATTGCTTCAGGCACTGGTAGAAAATCAAGGAATTCCCAGGCCAAACCTAGCCTTTTTCCCTTGCCATAGAAATATCTATTATTATATTGATAATAACTTGTACACATCAGGACCATATATATGAGTGATGTTGTGTTCTATAATATTTGACTCTTGTGTTACCACAGTGGTGTCATCACAGGTGCAAAGACAACTGACTACCTGCTGGAGAAGTCCAGGATAGTTAGTCAGGTAATTTTCATTTTACAACAGTTAAAATGAATTTATATATAGTGACTAGTAAAAAATTATTTTTTCCAAGAGAGTCCTGAAGATGTTAACAATAGTGTCCTTGAGTTTGGTACATGTAACAATAACTTGGAGAAAAAAATGTTAAAGGAGTACTAACCTCCAGAAGGGGGTGCTATATTCCGACAGGCATTAATTTTAGGAAGTGAAAAATGCATATTACTTTACAGTATACAATTAAATGCCCATTTTGCGCGCAAGTCTTAAAACACATCGAATCCAGGACAAACTCTCCAAAAACCCTCAAAACTATCCCAGAATACAACACGCTACCCCATTGGTATCTATGTTTTAAACAAAAAGTTACGTTACAGACCTTATTTCGGGGACTGTAAGAAAAGTTTGTACAGTTTTGTATTCTTTGGTATCTTACCAACCATTGCCCTTCTTGATGTCCTTATCGCCCCTCATTTATGCCGAAAAAATTGATGATGAAAAAAACGGTGTAATCTAGTTATCTTATCCATAAGTGGCGTAATCTAATTATCTGTTCAATTAATACTTACATGCAAATAAGTTGAGAAAGCACGCAGGATGACACTGGCGATCACTGCATTAGACATCCTGATAAATATAGTATTCAAGCCACAGGTGAAGCAAAGTAAAGCAAGTAATTTCTCAATAATCGGCTTGTTAGTGTGCTTGTCTCCTACCATTTTCGCTGAAAAATGTTTATGTTGACTTGACGCGTATGAATATTGCGTAAGCCAGAGTTCCCGAATGTATTGATTGCGGTTCAGCATGGGGGAAAATTGATATTGATATCGCTTTACAAACATGCGCCGCGCAAGTACAGAATTATGTAAAAAGTCTGCTAGTTATGTATTCATTGCAGCATGATGTATCGGAAAATAGCACTCCCTTCTGGAGGTTAGAAACTCTAAGTACCCATAGAAACTCTAAGTACCCATAGAAACTCGAAGTACCCATAGAAACTCGAAGTATACACACAGGAAAAAAATTGTACTTATGGTCTTTCGTAGAATTTCGTAGAAACCACCGGACTGCTTTTTCCACCCCCAAATCGGACCGGACTGCTTTTTCCGCCAATCGGACTGGACTCCTTTTTCCACCAACCCTTGGTCCAGGCCCTAGTAATCATGCATTAATTTTGTTGTTTACTGCAGGCTCCATATGAGAGGAACTACCACATTTTCTATGAGATGCTGGCTGGTATGACAGAAGCAGACAAGAACAAGTATGGCCTCCAGCAGGCACAGTCTTACTACTATCTCAACCAGGTAAGGAAAACAGCCAGAAAGTCAACATCTTAGCTGGTGTGTTACACCAAAGTGCGGTTATACCGGCTATACAGGTACAGATATTTGATGAAATGTAGATTTTAAAAATATTTTATATTTTCGTCATGGTAACGGTATAGCCCAATATTGATATTAGTAAGTAGAATAAAATAAATCAACTTTTGTGCTGGTTTTATTTTGGATTCGTGGTTTTTATACTGCATACCATTAACTATTACCTTCTCCAACAAGGTTATGTTTTCAGTAGCGTTTGTCCGTCCGTCTGTCCGTCCGTCTGTCTGTCCGTTGTTCTGGAACTGCGGGAGCGTTTGTTGAAAAAAGTTCAAAAGAGGATAACTCATAAACCAGTTGATGGATTGTCATCATTTTTGGTATGTGGGTAGCTGAAGTGATGCTCAACATAACCAGATGATTATTATGCAAATCAGGAGCTAATTTGCATAATTAATGAGGAAATTCTATAAATCTGCTTTTTTCGATAATAGGACTATGAAACACTTGTGACATGTAATTGAGAATGAGAAAAAAACATCTTAGGATATAGATTATGTAAATGAAGACCTAATCTGCATAATTTATGGGAATTTTTATAATTGTCATAGTTGTAACTGCTGGGAATTTTATACTTGCCACATTTGGAAGTTAAGTGAAGGTGAACATCAATAAACAATGATTTAATTCAAATCCTGACCTCATTTGCATAATTTATGAGGAAGTGCTATAATAGCCTTTTTGTTAGGATAAGGCTATCATTGGGTGGAGAATATGATCAACTGGCATAATTCATGCAAATGAGGCTCTAATTTGCGAAATCATTGATTAAAATTGTATAACCCGTCAACCGCAAGGGTTCACATCATTTGGCGAAGGTATGAGGTCGTGGAACTCTTGTTCTTAATGTCACAAATACTCCCTCATACTCCGGTTTTGTATTTTCTACTGATACTATAAGACTGGGGAATGCCTAGTTTCAACTGCAAACTTTAAACACTGTGAGGATGGCCTTTTCCTTTGTACTGTGAAATAACAGCACTGAAAAAGTAAATTCATTTAATTTTATTTACTTAGTGGGCTTCACCATTGCAATGGTAGAACATAATGTCACCCTCGGGCCGGTAGCACCTTAAAGTTAGAAGGTTATGTTTTCAGAGGCGTTCGTGTGTGTGTCTGTGTGTGTGTCTGTAAACACGATAACTCAAGAAGGCTTAAATGGACTGTCTTGATACTTGGTAGGTGGGTAGGTCTTCAGGTTTTTGATATCTCAGGATCTGGACGTGCTAGGGTCATGAAATTTGGATGATAGGTAGGTCTTGTGCTTGGGAAGAAGTGCTTGCTCAGGAACTGCAGGGGCATTTCTTTAAAAACATTCAAAAGATGATAAGTCAAGAATCGGTTAACGGATCGTCATGATTTTTGGCATGTCGGAGATCTCATGTCTTCATCAGAGGGACATTGTGCTAGATATTAAAACAAACGTTTTTTAATACTAGAAATCAATTTGGTCATTCAACATCTATTTAAATATACTCGAGTTATTTTGCTCACAAACCACAAGCACAAAAGGTCCACTGCAGTGACATACGAACTCTCCATGAAGCCCAAATTTGCACTTGACGTTGGCCTCAACAACAGTAATTTGCCTGCTAAAAATCATGGATGTCGAATCATGCCTTCAGAAGTTATTCCGCTAAATCCGCAGTCAACTACAATACGGCGAGACAATTCCATAGTCTTTCTGACGAAGACAATAACCTTATTATTCTGGGGAGAACATACATGTACCTCCATTAGCATGACTAAACATTGTTTTATATACATGTATGTCATGTTCAGAGTGTTCAATAAGAAACCTGACTGTGTAATTCATCAGTTGTAAACTTAAGGTTGATGTTATTTGGTGAAGGTATGAGGTTGTAGAGCTCATTGTTATGACATTGTCTGTGTGACAGGGAGGCAATCCCACTATACCATCCAAGAATGATGGTGAGGACTTTAGTGGTATCCTGGCAGCATTAGATGTGCTGGGGCTTCACTGCAGATGAGACAGACACTGTGTTCTCTATTGTAGCTGCTGTTCTACATCTTGGCAATGTCTATTTCGGCAGGACTGAGGTAAGAATATTTTATTTATCATGTAGAATTAATAAAGGCTGAGTCTAGTACTTACAAGCCAGGCCTCTTTGTAGCCTTAACTTTTTTATCTCTCTTGCCAATTTTTACCTCCATGAAAAATGGAGGTATTGTTTTTGGCGCGTCTGTGTGTGTGTGTCTGTGTGTGTGTTTGTGTTTCCACACATTTGTAGTCAGCATAACTTCATAACGCCTTTATGGATTGTGATGATATTTGGTATGCTGGTAAGGAAGACGAAGGTCAAGGTCAAATATGGGCCTCCTGGTGGATGATCTTGGTACTGCAGCAGAACGTCCTGTTTTTGTATCTTTTGTCCTGAACATGCTATGGTCTTGAATTTTTGGTGACAGATACCTTTTCAATAAGTGGTGTGGGTTTGGTCCCCCTAGCAGCTTGTTCTGGAACGGCAGGGGGACCTTCGGGCGAAATCTTTGAAAGCCAGTAAGTCCAGATAGGAACAACGTATTTTCATCATTTTTGGTAGGTAGGTACACAATGTAGCTGAGAGAGAGATGTACATTATTAAGGTTCCGGGTCGGAGTACTAGTTTAAATCTGACCAGAGTCTAAGTAAGTGCGCAGTAAATCGCCGGAAACGTGACTTTGAATGGTATGTTTTGGCCGCGATATCCCTGAAATCGTAATATCTGTGTACATATATTTGTATTTTCTGAAAAGCCTGTTAGTTGTAGCCTTTATAGGTGGCGTAATGTTGGTGGTCCAGCGAAGACTTCCTGGCATTTGTCCGCGCGGATGATTATGTGGCGTTTTCGCCTGACCGCCGGGATGGTACGTTCTATATGCGTTGTGGGTGTGTTCGGGCCATCGAAGATAGCGATAAACTTATCGCATCGATTTTGATTAAATTCAAATTTTGGAAACACTAGGTTCTGAGTCTTCTTTGAGTACTAAGCGTTACCCTGGGAAAATTCGTTTTTTCCATACAGCCATGGTTAAAAATGACGAAAAAAATGACCCCTTATTTAAAAATGTACTTTGATGTGCCTTATTTACCCCTAAATAAATTGGGCGCAGAAAATATCAATGAAGTGTGTTGATAAGCGGCACGGCACCCCTTTCCACCAAAAGAGTGAAAAATTCCGACCCGCGTTTAGTACAGAAATGACAGCCCGTCGGGCTGAGGGTGTCAAATTGCTCGAAATACGGAAGGAAACTCCGGTCCGAGACCTTAAGAAGACGGCGCATGCGCAGAAAATGACGTCATCGCTGACGTAAATTCGATTGATTTAAATGTTTCCAGCCGAAGCTGTCAGATTCTGAAAAAAAAACGCATCATTTTACTGTTTTGGGGTCCAAAAGTCCGGATATGTATGTCGGGTCCTAGGCGCCCCCCCCCCCCGAATCTCCGTGAAGGGCAATTTTAATCGTTTCTGGACGATAAAATGTTCTCAAATGAATTCATTTTTTATGTCATTTCATGTGAGTCGACCTCTAAATTTGACTTCCACATAACTTCGGCCAAGTCTCTCCATTTATGGTGACTACAACAGACATTTTACAGCAAAATTCGAGTGTTTTAGGCCTATTTAAGGCAAAACTAGGTTTTCTGATTTTCGGTTCAGGGCTGCTTAAAATCGCGAACTTCTTTTCGTTGGCTGGTGTTAAGTGATAGCCTAATAAGTACTTCAAGCAACTTTGCAACATTTATTTCAACTACTCGCTCCTAGCTACGGCAGCATCACCCAGATTGTGTTTTGCGCCTTGTAGAACGCAGTTTTTCACACATTTAAGGTGCGCTGTGCTACTTAATAGGCCATTCACGGCAAAGTAGTGAAGAGTTTGGTGTCGGACTCGTTTGATTCGGAAAGTGTGGACTCAGTTCTATCACCTAAGGTCAAAATCTGACGTATTCTTCATTTTAATGTAAAGCGGTGAAGCAAAAACGCGACCCCCTGCTGTTAAACTTGGACAACGCATGACGTCACTGCGTGACGTCATCGATCCCAACTTTACAAGAGGTTTTCCGCAAGTATGCAGCACAGAAAGGACGATAAAACCACATCTATCCCTAGCCAAGGACCAGAGCGGGCGTTTCCTTCCGTTTTAACTGATTTGAGAAAAGCGAAAACCCCCAAAAAACGGTACTTTTTAATTTCTCCATTGTAATGCTGCCTAGGGGCCGCGTCTTGGCAAAAGTAGCCATAGAACACAGTGTTTTTCACATGACTTTAAACCGCTGCCGCGGGAAAAGTATCGCATACAAGCCAAATTTGGATATATGATAGATATAATGTTTCTGAAGAATATTAAAATTTTTTAATGAAAATTAATCTCCTTAAGGTTCCGGGTCGGAGTTTAAATCTGACCAGAGTCTAAGTAAGTGCGCAGTAAATCGCCGGAAACGTGACTTTGTATGGTATGTTTTGGCCGCGATATCCCTGAAATCGTAATATCTGTGTACATATATTTGTATTTTCTGAAAAGCCTGTTAGTTGTAGCCTTTATAGGTGGCGTAATGTTGGTGGTCCAGCGAAGACTTCCTGGCATTAGTCCGCGCGGATGATTATGTGGCGTTTTCGCCTGACCGCCGGGATGGTACGTTCTACATTGTATATGCGTTGTGGGTGTGTTCGGGCCATCGAAGATAGCGATAAACTTATCGCATCGATTTTGATTAAATTCAAATTTTGGAAACACTAGGTTCTGAGCTTCTTCGAGTACTAAGCCGTTACCCTGGGAAAATTCGTTTTTTCCATGCAGCCATGGTTAAAAATGACGAAAAAAATTACCCCTTATTTAAAAATGTACTTTGATGTGCCTTATTTACCCCTAAATAAATTGGGCGCAGAAAATATCAATGAAGTGTGTTGATAAGCGGCACGGCACCCCTTTCCACCAAAAGAGTGAAAAATTCCGACCCGCGTTTAGTACAGAAATGACAGCCCGTCAGGCTGAGGGTGTCAAATTGCTCGAAATACGGAAGGAAACTCCGGTCCGAGACCTTAAACGCAAATTATGCAAATGAGGACTTTATTTGCATAATTAATGAGGAAATTCTATAATTACAGTGTTTTACATTATAGTACTTTCATACATGTAATGTATGTAACCTATGGCAGATACTTTGCCATGAATGGCCTATTAAGTAGCACAGCGCACCTTAAATGTGTGAAAAACTGCGTTCTCACAAGGCGCAAAACACAATCTGGGTGATGCTGCCGTAGCTAGGAGCGAGTAGTTGAAATAAATGTTGCAAAGTTGCGTGAAGTACTTATTAGGCTATCACTTAACACCAGCCAACGAAAAGAAGTTCGCGATTTTAAGCAGCCCTGAACCGAAAATCAGAAAACCTAGTTTTGCCTTAAATAGGCCTAAAACACTCGAATTTTGCTGTAAAATGTCTGTTGTAGTCACCATAAATGGAGAGACTTGGCCGAAGTTATGTGGAAGTCAAATTTAGAGGTCGACTCACATGAAATGACATAAAAAATGAATTCATTTGAGAACATTTTATCGTCCAGAAACGATTAAAATTGCCCTTCACGGAGATTCGGGGGGGGGGGGCGCCTAGGACCCGACATGTATATCCGGACTTTTGGACCCCAAAACAGTAGAATGATGCGGGGTTTTTTTCTAGAATCTGACAGCTTCGGCTGGAAACATTTAAATCAATCGAATTTACGTCAGCGATGACGTCATTTTCTGCGCATGCGCCGTCTTCTTAAGGTCTCGGACCGGAGTTTCCTTCCGTATTTCGAGCAATTTGGCACCCTCAGCCCGACGGGCTGTCATTTCTGTACTAAACGCGGGTCGGAATTTTTCACTCTTTTGGTGGAAAGGGGTGCCGTGCCGCTTATCAACACACTTCATTGATATTTTCTGCGCCCAATTTATTTAGGGGTAAATAAGGCACATCAAAGTACATTTTTAAATAAGGGGTCATTTTTTTCGTCATTTTTAACCATGGCTGTATGGAAAAAACGAATTTTCCCAGGGTAACGGCTTAGTACTCAAAGAAGCTCAGAACCTAGTGTTTCCAAAATTTGAATTTAATCAAAATCGATGCGATAAGTTTATCGCTATCTTCGATGGCCCGAACACACCCACAACGCATATAGAACGTACCATCCCGGCGGTCAGGCGAAAAACGCCACATAATCATCCGCGCGGACAAATGCCAGGAAGTCTTCGCTGGACCACCAACATTACGCCACCTATAAAGGCTACAACTAACAGGCTTTTCAGAAAATACAAATATATGTACACAGATATTACGATTTCAGGGATATCGCGGCCAAAACATACCATTCAAAGTCACGTTTCCGGCGATTTACTGCGCACTTACTTAGACTCTGGTCAGATTTAAACTCCGACCCGGAACCTTAATAATGTACATCTCTCTCTCAGCTACATTGTGTACCTACCTACCAAAAATAGATGAAAATACGTTGTTCCTATCTGGACTTACTGGCTTTCAAAGATTTCGCCCGAAGGTCCCCTGCCGTTCCAGAACAAGCTGCTAGGGGGACCAAACCCACACCACTTATTGAAAAGGTATCTGTCACCATTCTTAATTTTGAGGTTGCATTTATGGTGCAATGTTGCAGTTTTCTGTCCATGATTTACCCATCTTTTGATCTTGTATGTGATTGATTTTGCAGGAAGAAATAGCAACAGTGATTAGCCAATCAGAGTTGAGGGTAGTAGCAGAGCTTTTGCAGCTACCCTTTGATGGACTTCATTCTGCAGTCACAGCAAACTAACGGTCAGTGTTACATGAACAGTACACGGTGGCAACATTCTGTTCCAAGTTTGCTTCCTATACTAGCTTCTTGATGATGACAAGTGAGTATGGATGTGAACACTTGTTACTAGCACCAGTCCTTAATTATTGCATGTTATCAATGATGGTGTCGGAGTTTATGTCAGAGACAGCCTCCCGTCAAGTCTCCTCGACATCTCTGTTCCTGACGTGGTCGACTGCTTGTGGGTAGGGTCAAGGCCCAAAGGTACTGAATGGAATGTATTGTGCAGTGGACATATGTGCAGTGTATTCCCAACCCAACATGGCTCACAAAGAGTTACTCGTTGACTGCCTCGGGTTGGCGTAACAAAACACGCAAGCCACAAGCTGCGCCAAGTTGTAAACCTACCTACACAGGCCAAGTCACCCTGTATCTCCTCATCACTAACCTGTCATCACATTACTCACCTCCAACCATCTTACCTCTGTTAGCATCTACATTGTCATACCATAGTGAACCTTCGACCCAAAGCATAGATCTGTGATCAACAAGACCTATCAAAGACTCAGCTTTGTGACTTTTTGGGCAGTGGATTGTAAGGAGCCCGCCCTATCACTATAATTGTCGTCGACAGCAGATCACAGTAATGAAGAGTGACATATCTGTAATGAGCACAACACGACTAACAACCGGCGTAGAGGGAGGAACCCCGGTTTTGAGGAAATAAAAGAGGGAAAATTGTAGCAACTTTTCCAGCTCAGGGCTAACCGGGGGTTTTCCCTGAAGTCTGCGGAGTAGAATGGGGAACTACCTTCACAACAACCGTTACTCAGCGCCTTCAGCAGAATAAACCTGTCCTGTCACAACGAACTGTGCCTCCCCTCGACCTCACACAGAGCTTACAGGATTACATCACACCGCTACCACCGCCTGCAAATCCCATGCTTTGTATGCAACACTCCAGGTTAATACTTACAATGTACCATTTCATCTCGTTGAAGGTCTCTTGTTCACAGCTAACAGCTGGGAAGGAAGGATCGCTCCACCTGGAAACACTTCAGAAACACTTAAGGAACAAATTTCAAGGAAGGTCAAGGCCTTAAAAAAGTCGTACTACAGTAGTCCACTGAAGCAAAATCTAAGAAGGACAATGCCGCAGAGTGGCACAAGGAGATTAAATCCATGATAAACTATCTTGTTTCAAACCTGTAATTGACCATAGGTACCTGCTAGGTACCATTATGGAACTTGACCTTTACCCATCCACCAAAACAACTATCCTCACCTTCATGAGATGCTCTTAACATACCAAAACATAAACAGCCCGCTACAGCATCGTACGATCATGACAACTTAACCATATTCCAGCTTGATCTATGTGCACCTCTCCACATCCGCTACTTACCTACCCAGTATCATTATGATTCATTCACAGATTCACAAGTTACTCTGTACTCAAAAAGCAACAATTCATGAAAGTCTTCTGAAGTACTGTTGGAAAATACTGTTTTCAGCCTTGTGTTACGTTTCTACAACCACTAACCACCTACAAAAAATAATTAAGATCCATCCACAGCTTCTTGAGTTGTGCTGCTCAGGCAGCTGCTGACAAACATACAGACCCACATCATGGCCAAACCCGAAACATAACCTTCTTGGTGAAGGTAAATATGTCTCAATCCGAATCATTGTCCTGACGCAATTCAGCTGTTCTGGCTGCAATGTTTGTGACAATGAACACGGAAACCTGACCTTCCCATGTCACCAGCCTGAGCCTGTATGTAAAGTGGTCCTAAGCATGAAAATTCATGAAGAAATGTTAGAAGAAAAGACTTTGTTGATCTCAGAATTTTTTTTGTCCACAGTCTTTATGATTTAGTAATTTCATTTATTATCTATATTGTGCACTTTCCATAATATTGCATATCAAGTTGAAAACAGATGAATTGTCCTACTAATGACAGTGTTTGCCAGGACACATTTCTGATCACTTTTTGATCAGGTTTTGGATCTTCAAAGGAATCTTTTTGTTACGTCAGGAATTAGTTCATGTGGCTGATGTTAGTAGTTTGTCGTGCCAAGTTGACACAGTTTTTAATTTAAGAATTGTAACTTTGCAGATTTTTAGTAGACTAAGTGTTATTCTGTCATATTTTTTGTGTAGGAAGCACATGGAGAAAAGATTTATTCATCCTACAGTGTGGAACAAGCTTTGGAAGCAAGGTACAGATTGAAATACAGTCATGTAGAACTAATGACAGGATAGTCAAAGAGTGGAAATCCAGTGCTGGTAACCTTACATGTACATGTACATGTATATCAGTCAGGACTTTCAAGGTTGAAAAACTGTTTTTCACTTTTCCCATATTTTGGTCCAGCCCCCGTTCCAGCCCCAGAGCAAAGAAATTTAAGTCCCTCAACAAATTTATGTTGGTGGAAAAACTAGACTTGTAGATTGTTTGAAGAGTTAAATTAATAACGAGAGGGGTCCTAATTCCGACCTATGTTCCATGCAAATGCACATACCTTTGGTAATAGTTTGTCTGACCAAAAACCCGCACAATATAACATTGACAGATAAGATCACAACGATTAAAGCTGCACAGCTGTGTATTTCACTTGAGTGTAGCGCCTTGCACCCAAGCGTAATGGTTCACGAAACTTACGGCAGGTTTTTGGTCATTTTGCTGGTGGAACATTTATCGCAATAGGGGTGCCCTAATTCTGACCTAGCGTTTAACACAGGTCGATCTGAGAAGAGAGTTTAGACATTATAATACACAAATTAGGCCATGTTGATTTGATTATATGGATGACATCCTCTGGGAACCCCAAAACTGATGCGCACGGGCGAATTAAAAAAAAGTTTTGAAAAAAAAAAAGTTGCTTTCACTATGAAATCTACGTGGTCATGAAGGTTGAACAAATGGCACAGAATATGTTATGGCGAATAATCTACTCTTCGAATTCATTTCTTTATATTTTTGTCTTTTTTCCTTTGATTTTGGCATTCTACGACATTGGTATCGTTTCTAAATGTTTTCCTTGCAACATATGGTATATTTTTGCTCATTTAGCAACTGTTTTGCACGATTTACAGTATGGTTGAAAACTTTTTTTTTTTGGAAACGGCCGAAAATTCATGCGCGCGCGGATGTCATCCATATAATCAAATCAACATGGCCTTATGACTAAAACAATCTACAACTGTTTTTCTGTCCCAAACAAGTCTTCTTTTTACGATTACATGACTTGCTCCAAAGCAGCTGTTTGAAAAGCAAAACCAGCATTTTTGACACGCTCGTCAACCCCCGAACAAGCGTCAAATTCAAACAGATTTTTCACTCGTCTGTTGTCCGAGTGCACAAACTAAAACAAACTTTGTGAGATTACCGATCAAACTTTGTGAGATCAACACAAAAACTTTGTCCATTCTTGTGGTTATTTTTAGGCACGTGCTTCCATGCATAACGCCGCAACAAGGATTTTTCAAACTAGTACGGAATTAGGGGTAGGTCGGAATTAGGGCACCCCCGTTAGTTTCTGGATGTTTCATAATTCTGGATGCATGATGAGGTAGAAAGTGAACGACTTACATGTGCACCATTCAATGATTATAGGGATGCCATAGCAAAATCGTTGTACCAGAGGCTGTTTGTGTGGCTGGTGGAGAGAGTCAACAGGACTGTGTACAGGCAGTCTGAGAGGAGATGCAGGACCATCGGCATTCTGGACATCTTTGGTTTTGAGGTATGGATGAAAATATTGCAGTCTTCTTTCAAAGTTAACGATCCTTTAAGTCTAAGTCTTGCATCAAAATTATCAAAGTACAGAATGTCAACTTGAGGCAAAACCAACAACTTTAACAAAGAGTATGTGAAACAGAAACAGAACAAATGAATTTAGATACCTGGTGTCAATATTCAACTTTATGAAGAAGTAAATTTTGTGCCAGATTTAATCTGGACAAGTTGTTTTTTCCGTCATTTGTTTTATAAAAATTGATGGATCCTAAGCTGTACTTTGGGAATCTTGCGTGTGGAAATACACATGTGTCAATCTCTTCAATGCATGTGGAGTTGGCAAATTCTGTGTATTCCCTCCATAATTCCCAGGTTGGCACACCAGGCACACACCTATCCCCCATGTTGGCAGCACACCTGGCACACACGTGTATCCCTTCCCCTATCCCCATGTTGGCAGCACACCTGGCACACACGTGTATCCCTTCCCCTATCCCCATGATGGCACACCTGGCACACACGTGTATCCCTTCCCCTATCCCATGTTGGCAGCACACCTGGCACACACGTGTATCCCTTCCCCTATCCCATGTTGGCAGCACACCTGGCACACACGTTTATCCCTTCCCCTGTCCCGTGTTGGCAGCACACCTGGCACACTACGTTTTTCTTCCCCTATCCATGTTGGCACACCTGGCACACACGTGTACTCCCTTCCCTATCCCATGTTGCACACCTGGCACACGTGTACACTAAACAATTTATAAAGAACTATACCTACTTTTTGTTTTTTTGTAACCTCATGTATACCTTGATTCCTGAATAGACAAAAATTATGCACAGTCCATCTTTCATTTAGGTCTCTAGTCAAATGGTCAGCTGATTGTATGTACACGTAATAATTTCACATGGTTCTTGCCTTTTGTCCTTTGATATATGTTGGAAATCATATCATACTGAAGCATGTTATATGTACATGTATGTATAGCTTTGCAGCCAATGTTTTATTGCCCTCCAGGACTTTGATGTCAACAGCTTTGAACAACTTTGTATCAACTTTGCCAATGAAAAACTTCACGACCACTTCAACAGACATATATTCAAGTTAGAGCAGGTAAATGTTCAATTTACAGGAAATGGTTGGTTATGTTAGTTCTGTGCACAACAGTGATAACATTGTGAATGAAACAAATGAAACATTTTTAAAAGAGATCTGTTGGTCGAATAGTAGCTGGGATTTAAGAATT
>NW_017803916.1:164163-166006 GCF_001625305.1 Branchiostoma belcheri | reverse complement strand
AAAACCTTGGCTAAGTTGTGCCTACGGCAGAAATATTTATTTTGGCAAGAAGTGTACACTATTTTTTTACTGATTAATACATAGTTTATTATTTCTACTTAGAAGTACATCGATATAGTTTGTATGTTGCTCAGAACATTTGTACTTTTTTCAGGCGCGGATTTGGGGTACTTTGAGACGATTTGAAGAAACTTTATCGCCAGGCTGTCGGAGAGCTCAGAAAAGAAAGAAAGAAAAGCGACTGGTCACTGTAGTCACACAGAACAGGGTGAGTCTATGCAAATGTATATCTTTGCATACGAAAGCCGACAAGGCCCTTGACAATTTGAATTGTTTTCATTACCGAGGGAAATGTTGTGTTTGTATTGTTCCCATGATTACAATGAAAAGAAACAAGTAGACGTTGATGCTTGATGAATGGAGCCTTTTCATCTGGCCAAAATTGTTGCTGTCTGACGTTAAAACATTCGTTAAAAATGATAAATGACTTCTTCTCGAAATGTGTCCATACAGACGTCCGCATCTTTGCCAGGCTTGTTTATAAAACGTCTTGTACATGTACACGTAACTTCAAATGAAATTCAAAAATGCCTTCGACTTTTGACTTAGATTTTCGTTTTTCCATGTCCTGCAGGCCAGGCTGGAGGCAAACAGGCAGACTGCACACCCAGGCTCAGATCTAAAGGCGAGGGTGCTGTGTTAAAGCGCCCGGCAGGCTCCGACGACCCAGGCCGGCCCCGCTGCACTCCCGCCCGGGGTGCACCCCGCGCCCAGCACGCCGCTCCGGCCTGACTGCGATCACAACCGACACCAACACCACGCCATCCCGCAGACAGACATGGGGCAGTTTGTCCATCCAGGATGAAAACATTTCGCTATGGTCCCCTGAAGCAAGGGGGGGGGCATACCTCCTGGCCTTCAATCTACAACTAAGCCTCATTTTGTAGAGGCGACAACGCAAACTTTACGAAACCGACAGCTTGTCTTTAACGACATTGTAAATTGAATACGTGTTCATGTAATTAATTTCTGAGCAAATGATCTTTTTGTAATGACGTGATATTGTTTTCTGCCAAGCCTCATTTAACTTCATGTTAGGTCTGCCATTATGTTTTTGCTACACGTACATGTATTTTGAAGAACTTTGTTTGAGGCCTTCTTTGTTTATTGAAAATTTAGTCTTTTGACTGTTTGTGTAAGCGCCATTCACTTTCATGATCTGAGGTGAGGGCTATTTTCCTCTTTTAACCTGATGATATGTCAGTATTAGTTACTTTTTGACATTTTTTGCTAAAATGGACTTCTATTTGGAGGTGACTGTGATGAGATGTGATGTTAGTTTACTTTTTAAAGTTAGAGAAAGCTGTTAATTACTAGTAATTTCTGAGTTTACACCGGGTCCAACGATTTTAAAAGTCTAGTCCCTGGAAGGCTAGTTCGGGAAAAAGCTATTGTTTCTATGTTTCGGCCACACATTTTTGTAAAGTACCAGGTTACATTATTGTATAGTGTTAGCATAGTGCATAACGTGTATACACTATACATAGAGCGTTATTTTTGTCAGTCTGTAAATGGCGATCCTGTTTATACCAATAAAACGATGAATGAAGTATAAACATGTATTACTTTTTTTTATGAATGAAATGTGTTCCTAAAACATCGAAATGTGTCCCGGGAGCGGGGGAAGCGATTTCTCGGGAGCCGGGCAGCGAAGCCCCGGGAGCAGGAAGGGGGGTCCCCGTAGTGGGTGCAGTGGGGTCCCGAGAACGGGAACAGCAGGGCCCCGGGAATGGGAGCAACGGGTCCCGGGAACGGGAGCAACCGGTCCCGAGAGCGGGGCGGG
>NW_017803916.1:150151-164085 GCF_001625305.1 Branchiostoma belcheri | reverse complement strand
TAGTACCGGCATGTCCGACCCGTACACGGCGAATTTCCGCTGCCGTGTGGAGAATAATTAGGTGATAATTGCCGCTAAATTATGCATATTCCAGCAACGCACGGAGCGGTGCACGGCCATTTCCTGCCGTGTACGGGGATGTACAGGGATCGTGTCCGGGCATATAACGTCCAGTACACGACCTGCACACAAAAAGTGGTTCATTTCCGGGAGTGTACAGGACATGTACGGGACTGCACACGTTTCGTGTGCAGGTCGGAAACCCCCGGGTTCTACCGGAAACCTAAAATATCCGGGAAAGTGTGCGGCAATTTCTCACACGGAAACTAGGGATTTTGTGCCGTGCACCCACTTCAAAAATCCATATAAACAGTCCGTCCAACTCACGGTTGACTCTTCCCTGACTTCTCTTCCCGTGGTAACACACAGCACAAGTTCCGATTGTCCTTCCGGGTCTGTCCTTGTATAGCTCTATTATGGTTCAGTGTCAGGATCTTCGAGTGTCAGGTCAGGTTTTCCGGACGGGGTCTCCACTTACTGGTGGTTACTTCGGTAGATTACGATCCCGCTTCTTGCACCACGTGTCAGATGATGAGCCGAGTCACAGAGTCCGAACTTTAACTGTTTAATCAACTTCCTATCCTAAGACAGCCACCACCAGGACCTCCCTCTCTAGGTCTCCACTCTAGACTGACCTCGCCTTCACATTCTTGGGCCAAACTGGTACAAACGATTGGATCCCATCACAGCATGTCTGTGTGTCTGCCTATCTGTGTGTGTGTGTGTGTGTTTGTGTTTGTGTTTCCGCACATTTGTAGTCAGCATAACTTTATAACGCCTGTGTGAATTGTGATGATATTTTGTATGCTGGTAAGTCTTAGGAAGACAAAGGTCAAGTATGGGCCTCCTGTCGGATGACCTTGGTACTGCAGCAGAAATTCCGGTTTTTGGATCTTTTGTTCTGGACATGCTATTGTCTTGATTTTTTGGTGATATATAGTTTAGCTTTTCTTGTCATGAATAAGTGGTGTGAATTTGGTCCCCCCAGCAGCTTGTTCTACACCTACAGGGGACTTTCTGGCGAAACGTATAAAAGCCAATAACTCCACATAGGAACAACGTATTTTCATCATCTTTGGTGTGTGGGTAGCTGAGAGAGAGTCGTACATAATTAAATGCAACTTATGTAAATGAGGACTGAATTAGCATAATTGAGGAGGAAATTCTATAATTACAGTGTTTTGTATAATAGTAGTACTTTTATATATGTAATCTATTTAATCTGTGGCAAGCGGAACATTAACAGATACCAATTATGCAACTGTGAATCCTTATTGGTGAATGATGGGAATTTTATACCTTGTGACATGTGTAAGTTACTTGGAGGTTAACACCACTATGCATATATTATGTTAATGTGAGGTAATTTGCATAAATAATGAGGGCATGTTAAAATGAAGTAGAATGTATGACGGGAGAGGGATTTTACATGAAAAATATTGTCATTTGAATTTAGAAAACCACAAATTAAACTAGATTATGCTAATTACGACCTTATTTCCATAGTCAATGAGACAAATAAAAACATTCATAAAAACTCATATATTTCATGGAGGTATGAGATCTCCGAATCCTTGTTCAATTCGCGTCCTAACCTTTGTATTTCCACAATTAGTATATTCCAAGTCGATGAATCTAAATCAGTTTTTTCGGGCCTTCGTGTATCTTATCGCGCTTTTGCAAATAATTCAAGGTCTCCAGTGGACGTCATCCATAAAAAATACTTGGTCCAGCGCAGGGCCGCCCGAGTGACCCTAAATGACTACCAGCGGACTAGTGGATTTTTTCAACGTCCAAGCTTCCCTACAATACAGTAGTATTGATTCTTCTGTAGCAATGGGGGGATTTAATTTGGGTTTTCCGTGATAACTTGGACTTCCAGATTTTCTTTAGCTTATGGCAGCTACTCCAGGCGAGCGCATTTCTTATTTCGAAGAAGTCTTTTTATGAGCTCTGCATGTTGGAACCCAGATATTTAAAGATTTCTTTTCTACTAGTTCACGACGGGAACAACTTGGTTGTATGCCATAAGTTTGCTTTTCTTGGCGTTAAGATTCAAGCCTACTTTTGCGGATTCATTTTCCAGACGAAATAATAGTTTCTGTGCTTGCTTATATCTTCCTGTCAGCAGAGCAATGTCAGTCCAGAAGTCCAGATCATCAATTACAACAGCAGGATAACGACTCCTTTTTCTGCTTTTAAGATTGCTGCTTTCTGCTTTTAACTATTGTTAAATGCTACACACTGTTAGTAGCCGTGGTAGTTGTTGCTTCACTACCAAAATCGCGTCATCCAAAGGAATTGCTGCAAAACGATGACAGATTAACTCTATCAACACGTAGCTGGCAGTGTGCACCTGAGCATCCCCGGCACTCGGCCTGTCTGGGATTTACGTTGTCACGCTGAAGGGAGAGACTCTGTCATGTAGGCCGCACTAACAACGGAGGATGTGTCGCTATGTACAGCAAAAATTGCAATCCATACAAACATAAACCCGACTTAGAAATTCCGGACCCAGAAACACCTTACATATGCTAAACCCATTTACATAAAATCACAGAAATGTTTGACATGGCAAACCAGGGTGATAGTATTGGGTGATTATAATATCAATTGGACGGACATCAGTTGCCCCCTGTGAGGTAGACAAGTGTTGGAATCGTTCACACTGAACTTACACCAAATGGTCAAGCAGGCGACTAGAATAGCTCAGGCATCTAATGGCCACACAACTAGAACAAGTCTGATAAGTTTATAACACAAAATCAGTTCCCTTTGAACACACAGACCATAACTTTATGCACACTACACGAACAACTAAAGTTCCTAAAAGACAACACACAAATACACTCAAACGCTAATGCAGCAAGTTTGACCCCACGAATTTTGCACATGACATTGCACTAGTACCCTGGCACCTCGTAACTAGCGAAGACGCCGTAAATGATGCTGTTAGTTGTTTCATGGCACTGTTCACACAAGTAGCAGATCAGCACGCCCCTGTCCGAAAAAGATCAATGAGGGCCTCGCCGGCCCAGTGGGTCGACGAGAGCCTCCAAGATCTGATTTGACAGGTGTACAGGCGTCTGAGAAATGTGGTGGTCAGAGTTAACAGGAAGACGAAGAAAGCACTTTAAAATAAATTGCTCGAAGCTGAATGTAGCTACAGAAACACAAAACAGCTGCGGAGCGTTATCAATAGAATTCTTGGTAGGAAAACACGCAGAACGCCGACATTTATTGAAGAAAATGGTAAGACTTCGAGAGAATCAAATGAGTTGAACACTTTAACGATTATTTTTTTATAAATAAGGTAACGCGACTCACACAAGGTGATCACATTGATATAGCCACAGTAACAGCACCGATCGAGGAACACATCATGCCATCAGAAAATTTCACGAAGTTACAGTGAGCCATGTACATTAGCTGTTTACTGAGGAGGTTAAGATTGTCAAAATATACCGAGGCAGACAACACGGGCAATACTAATATCCAAAACCTACCGATTTATAACCTACGGAAATATATGCCAAAAAGCAGTTACTCAAGAAACTGGATATGGTTTTGGAAACGTCAGGCGATTCAGCAAGTATCAGCTAGCTTTCGACAGTGACTGATAGACCTGAAGGGAAATGCAGGTTTATAAGCACTAACTATTGATTGATATGCAAATAAGGTGAAGACATTTTTTGGAAGTCGAAAAGGGAACCAAAGTCAGATAAGTCAAGACAAGATAATGCAAATTAGTCAGAACAGAAGCTTAAGTGTTGTCTGTCCTCGGGGCTGGGAGCGCCAAAATACAAGTGCCGGAAAGATCGACCCCTAGCCCCCTTCCCTGTTGAGGGTGGGGTTGTACATTCTTTCATATATTGCGTCTTTAACAACCCGTTCCGACCGGCGTGTTTCGCGGTCTAAGATATCCTTGGACTCAAGTTTGAAAGAGTGACCCTGGTTGTATTGTATGTGGTAGTGGTCACAACACTTAGCTCCTGTTCTTAGCTTCTTTTTGTCTTTTGTTCACCAAAAAGTAGGAAGAGGTCAAAATATATGATTTTTGTACGTAATGTGGACTCAGAGGTTTACACATCAATTTGCAAAACAATTGGGCTGGTAGCATGTTGATAATTTCTAAAAATTAGATAAAAACTGCTTTGGGGTCCGCGCGGACCCCAGGTGTACAGATTAATCAGTCCGGGAAGGTGTACTGTTGAGGGTTAATATCGTTTGGCAGCTGTGTTTAACGCTATGACGCACATGGTGGGTGTGTTTTCAAGCTTAATTAGCCTATCGACGGATAATCTTTCCCTGAAGCTTTTAACACAGCTAACCGCCCGACTTGTCACATAATGCTAGTTACCCTCTATTCAACGGTGTGGCTACGTATAACGTGCTGGCTAAAAGTATTTAAAAATACTTTTCTCAATGTAAGTACGTTCTTCTTCTTTTTTTTTTTAGTTCACAGCTCTAAGAATACACCAATATCTGGTAGAGACAGTTTTTTTCCAGTGGCTTCGAGAAAGAAAAAAAAAAGTTTGTAAACAATGTCTTTCTTCTTCTTCCCTGCCATGTCGTCAATAGGTTTAATTTTTGTACCTTGAATTTTTAGACTTCAAGCAGATAATGGGTAGCATGGTAATCGTAAAACAGATTCATGGCAGGTTGGCCTTTTGGCAAATGCAGGGTTGCGTCAATTCTGTCAAAATAAGAATTGTTTTACAAATCACGGGGTGATCCTTGAAAGCAATATATGGGGATTTCGAGACCACTGTTGCTAAAAACACTATATTGTGGTTTAAAACAACTCATTAAAAAAAAAAGATCACTGCAGGAGGGCTTTGCGAATACTTGTTACCAAAAAGCATTGTATAGGGGTGTCGTGTGGGGTTTTCTACTAAAATATACTGGACTACTTGGCTGTATAGAAAAAAAATTGGAAAAAATTGATGTTGAGAAACACTACTGATCATGGAATTATAGGATTAATATGGAACAGTCTATATAGTATCCCAGCACTACTTATGTATTCATTATCGCCAAAACTTAGACAAGAATGTATTGACAGGATGTTAAACGAAATATACCGATTTTTCTTCTATAAAAATATTTTAGTATCCTACTTTTTGTCGGGCGCAATATATTCTGCCAGTGGGTATTAGAATGTTATTGTTTACTGACTGTTTTAAAATTTACAAGGGTATGATTATTCTCCGTTTTGATAATCTACTTGCATATCACATACACAAAAACAGTCAAGTTTTAGTTGCCCTGCACACGTTATATTTAATCCCCTTTTACTTGAGAAATATTAATATATCCATATTATAACACAGTAATCGTGGCATTCAACGTCATAAAAAAGGATGCATAGGAGACAATTCGAAAATCTTGTTATCAAATATTAAAGTAGGGTTTGGTGACCTCATACATTCATAAAATGTTCAGGGCTTTTTAAAACCTTATGCATTATGATGGTCACCTTTAGACGGCTTACAGTTACATTAACAATCCTGCTCATTGAATAATTTTGACAAAATATTTTAATGCACCCTACTTAGTATCAAGAAGAAGGTTTGTGAAATCCTTATCATGTGGGGTGAACAAGACATAATATTGTTTGTTATATGCCAGCTGGTGACTAATTTTCAGGTTTCAAACGGAACCTCGCGACCATATACCTTTGCCAAATCATGTTTACTGTTCAAAATAATTATACTTTTTTAAAAAAATCAAATCAGACTGCTTTTATCATTATGCAATTTATGATCAAGCAAATTATAAGAGCCTCTTTTGCAATTATATCAGTTCATTATAATATCAATTACACGTACGGCGTGGGACACGTACGACGTCCAAACATATCAATTCCTAGTTTTATTAGACCCCAGGTAACTCCTTTCACCTAGTAATCGACCTCCATTCTCCTTAAATCGTAAATGCATTTTATTCAAATACAGCCTACACATGGTCTAAAGACGTTTAACTTAATAAGAACATTTAATGTACAACTAGAATTCCACGATCTCATACATTCTCCATATTAGGTTCAATTTTATTACCGACTGATAATAAATGTTTTACATTGATTACACAATAAAATCAATTAATCGTATACTTTACCGTCACAGTATTAAACAACGAGGATTTGTGTAATAATTGAGAAACATTTATGATTTCTCAGTCACAAAAGTTAACATCCATTGGTGGAAATATGACGTCGTGGAACTCTACAAGTGCTTAGAGATCTTGATACTAGCCAGGGTTCGAAATACTTATTTTGCTAAGGCTGACCTAAGGCATTGACATGGTTGCCCTTCAATATTTCATGTTGTCCTATTTACAGTACTTTAATAAACCCAATCTCTAGCTATTCTACTTAATAACACGACAACAAAGAATCTTACCTATGAATACACATGTCTCAAAGAAATTACACATTTTAAACGCGTCTCAATACATATGTACAATGAGGTAAAACAAACTTTTTTTTCTTTTGTTACTTTTTTAATTCGTAGAGAAATGTTCTTAATCGAAGAAATTTTAAAATTGAACAAGGATGAATAAGAAACAAGAGTTCCACGATCTTATACCTTCGCCAAATGATGTTAACCCTTCTGGTTGACGAATTATAAATTTCCAATCATGGGTTTCGCAAATAAGAGCCTCATTTTCATGGATTATGTCAGTTGATAATATTCTCCACCCAATAAAGCCTTATCTTAACAAAAAAAGATATTCTAGCATTTCCACATAAATTATCCAAAGCAGGTTATGGTTTGAATAAATTATGTTTATTGGTGTTCACCTTCACTTCACTTCCGAATGCGGCAAGTATGGAATTCCCAGCAGTTACAAGTACGAAATTATAACAGTTTGCCATCAATTATGCAAATTAGGTCTTCACTTACATAATCTATATATTCAGATGCTTATTTTCGTTTTAATTACATGTCACAAGTCATAGTCCTATTATCGAATAAAGTATATATATAGAATTTCCTCATTAGTTATGAAAATAAGGTCCTGATTTGCATTATTGTCATCTTATATTATGTCAATCATCACTTCAGCTACCTACATAAAAAGTCACAACAATCCGTTGACCGGTTCTTGAATCATCCTCCTTTGAAGATTTTCAACAAACTACCCTGCAGTTCTAAAAGTAGTCACTAGGGAGTCCAAACTCATGTCTCTTTTTTTTTCCCTTGCCCAAGACCTATTCACCATTCAAAGTTTGTGAGCCTAGCATGTCCAGACCATGAGCTATCAAAATCTGAAGTTCTGCTGCAGTACCAACAAAAGCCGTCAGGGGGAATAATACCTAATCATTTATACTATAGGTATTATCAAGACCTACCCACCTACCAAGTTTCATGTTAATGCATATAAATCTTCCTTCTGTTCACAGAAAAACATACGGACAAACGCTACTGAAAATATAACCTTGGCGAAGAAAAAAAATGTATTCATGCAGATTCTTCCACCGAGAATTTTGTCCTTATTTTTCTTGTAAACAAATTGTTCTGAAAAACATTATCGCCTTTAAAAAATTAAAGTATAAGTTTTAATTTCTTGATATTCATGTCTGGCAAGATTTGTTTCTTTGCCTCGTTGAAGAAATAATTAAAATTTACCACTCTCTTTTGTTGTATTTCTTCTGGTTAGAAAAAGCAATAAAATCAAGATTAAAACCAGAAATGTAATATTTGCAAGCAAATGCAATATGTTTACCTCGGGATTGTCTTGCTTTGTATTTAACGTTATACCTTTATTAGGAAAAGATGGGTAGAAGGATATTTTGCGTATATTACTGAGTCTTATGTGCTGTTATTATAGAAAAACACTCATGTTATAACTGGGGTTTTTGGACGTCTTTGCTATTGTACGGCCAAGTTTAAAATCTACCCGTCTGCCACTCAAAGATCATTACCATAGACTAGTCTTGTAGTCTTATGTATAAGAGATATGTGTAACCTTACATACCACAGTACCAATGATTCACTTAGCACACACTCTTACCATGTTTGAAATTAGGCCACAGCATGTAACTTTAATCAATGACATCCTCTGCAGACTGCAAGTAAACTTCGAGTCTTTTTGACAGCTTTAATTACAAAGGACTTTGTTGCGCTCGTCTCACAACCATATTACATTTTTGTAAGTAGAAAACAGGACGTTGGCTGAAATAATAATGATAATAAGTTTATAATTATTACAAATACATGACAGAAGGCTAATTGTAAATACGTATATCATATACATATAATGAAATGTTATACAATGATATTTTGGTACAAAGAGGTGACGTTAATCTCTATTAAAATTGCATTAACATTTCTTCATATACATTGAAGCCCCAACACTTTATTCTTCTATCAAGTTCCTATAGCCAATTATCCTTATTTAAACTTATTATGTATAGAGAGATAACGTCATGGGATATGCATCGGGCTGCGGAACTTTTTGGGATAGGCGTCCCGATAAACCCCGCGAGATATCCGCTCGGTTGGGTTAAGGCAGCCTATGGCATACTATGAGTAGTATTTCATACTTATGCCTGTAACTTTTAAAAGCTTGGTCTCTTCACAACTAAACTTCACACAGTTCTAGTAGTACTTGAAACACATTGAATAAAGTTTATTTTGTTTTTACTACTTCTGGATTTTGGGGTTAAAAATCAACATTTTTGTTTAAAAAAGCTGTTTACTTCATGGCTTTACGCGCAAGGGGTAACAGCACCTTTCATCATGACATTTTACAAGTAGAAAGCCAACCCCCTATTTATTATTTTTGTCCGAGGCTATTTTGTTTTAAAAGACAGTTACATTGTTTTTTTTTTTGGCCGAAAATGACAGAGACAGCTATCTTTCTGTCATTTTTCGTTAAAAAATCGCCACAGTTAAAAAAATATCGACTTATATGCAAAATAGCCTCGGACAATTTTGATAAAAAAGTGATAATACGTAAACATGGATTACTCTCAAGATCAATTATGCTGTTTTCAGCTGCGCGTAAAGCCGTACTCCGTGAATAAAATGCGTAACAACGCGATTTCACAGGGGAAACATACAAATGACCGCCGGTAACCCCGAATTCGAACACGCGTTCTATTCGAATGACGTCATATCGAACATGGTGGAACATGATTCGGGTTCGAAACATGTTTTTAACCATCGCGCAGACACACGCCCGAACTCGAACATGAATATCAGCCTAGCCGCCTTAACCCAACCGTGTGTGAAGTGCCCTGCGTACCGCGCAGCGAAAAAAAAACTTGATGCGGAATCTACTGCGGGTCCTGCCACCGATGGCGGCGTGCCAAATGTTTATTTTTACGTCCTGTCGGGCGATCTGGGCAGGCCGATGGAGCACCCTGACGTCAGTCAACTTTGCCATAATTTTTATTCACCGATGGTGAAGCACAGGAGTGTATATTGTGTATAACGCGTTCCTCACGCGGTTATAGTTGAGCTGCTACATTTTTACAAAGCTCTTGTGCTGCAAAAAACTCACGAAAATTGTAGGAAAATAGCAGGAATGAATTTGTAATAACCCCTTCGTCTCCGGTGAATTTTTCGGCAAGTTTATAAGCCATCAAATAAAATAGGTCGCACCGGCTGCAGTAGTAGTTGTGTTTCATTGTGACATCTCGTACTTGTTGAGGTCTTCTCGTCTTCTCATGAGCAGATTGCGTCAAGTAGTCTCTGTATTACCAAAATTAGGAAAGTTTGCCCATCAAAATCGCGGGGCATGCGTCTCACCCCTCCCCAAACACGTACACATAAATAAACCCTTGCATCAACAACGATCCGATTCACGTACGTTTTACCCTGAAAGGGAGTACTTCCACGCGGCTGGCAAAAATTCTTCCGGTGGGAAAAGCATTCTAGTTCTCGATATCACTGGTGAAAAACGTTGTTTTGGAATGCTGCGATCGGGCGCCGCGCGGCTGCTAGCTACGCTGTTTGCGTGCCGTTGGTATGGCAACGTGGCCCAGTGACAGCAATATGAAATGTAGCAATTATGGATCCGCGTAAACAAAGCCAAGAGGTGTAAAGAATCTTTTAATTATGCTTCGCCCCCCTCTTTTATATAATGTTCAATTTCTCTTCCGCAACTCCGTGCGTCGACCTCCCTATCTAGGAGAAAAATAGCCCGTGGATGTGTTAGATTTTATATCTGAGATCAAAGGTGACATCAAAAGCAATACTTAGCTGACCGTCCACATCGCAAGGTCAGACCGAGGAGGTTGTATTATTTTGTTATCGTTCTAAACATTGTTAAGCCACTAAACTTTTTGATATTAAAATGATATATATTTGATTAAAACACTATTCGTTTTTGCTACTGTTATCACCATGCATAATTTGGAAACCAACATGCGCTGCACCGTCTGTCTGTAAAAATCTAAGGTCAACATGGTTCCTGAAAAATCCAGCTGGCCATCCCGATGAATGCCGATTTGATGCTTATCCCGTGAACTGTATTGTAACGTTATTATCCCGAAAAAACTGTCTGACAAAACGACATAATGTAGTGTTATATTATAAGTCATAAACGTAAACAAGCGCCAGTGGGGCTCCGCACCTACATTACAAAGTCGACAATAGTTACGGATGAACAAAAATGATGACAGTCAAAATTCTGTTTACTTTGTTTAAGTCACTATACATACGAGATTCTATAAAGTCAGGAGGTAGCATATTTTGAGGGTTTTTTTTTAATTTGAGCCAGCGGTGACATGCAGAAAATTACATGAACAAAGTCGCCGGCGTTCTGTTGAAATCTGCAGTCCTACTTGTGGATATTGAACCCAAAAACCCACTGCAATATTCTTTACTCGAGACTGTTATTCATATGGCCGTATTTTACAAAAGAAATTAAAGGAAAAATTACCACTGACATTGGTCCACCGATCTCTTTCCGTGTCATACGAGGGCGGATGCCCATATTTGGAAATCTCGGGTGTTCCGTAGCGCTGGGGTCATTGACCCGTGGTTATCGAACACGGAATTCGAAATCGGCTGTTCTAAAGTTCCAAACGCGTTCTTTTTGTTCGATTTTTGGCTTA
Organism: Branchiostoma belcheri; assembly: GCF_001625305.1. NCBI lineage: Eukaryota > Metazoa > Chordata > Leptocardii > Amphioxiformes > Branchiostomatidae > Branchiostoma > Branchiostoma belcheri. Next base: position 152,954 of record NW_017803916.1, on the reverse strand, counting down.
AAATGCGACTTTTTTCACCCTCCTTTCGCAAATATAATCATTTTTTTTACATCTACGTTGGCCAAAATGACCGCGGTTCAGTGTCTTATGTACCAATATTTTCCTCCAGGCTCTAATTACGAAAATATCGACGATTTTTAGGTGTTTAAAGAAGAAGAAGAAGAAGAGGAAATCGAGTAAAAACAATATGTTTACCATTTTCTTCGGTAAACATAAAAAAAGTTGTGCCGTGGAAACCCTGGGAATAGTCAACAATACCAAACCACCCTCCGTATCAGGAGATAGTTAATAGACAGGGTGAAGCGACCTCTCAGAGACTTACGTCTGTGAAATATTGGGTGAAATACTCTATAGAAGATGTGGAAGATGTCCAACTGAAAAATATCAAATAAGATGACTTGGTCAACACTACAATATTCGAGCCAGACAGGTTCGAAGTTGAAGCTGTGGGATCACGTGCTTGAAGGGACAGAGTTGGTGTGATTAACAACACCCTTATCAAAGAGTTTCTGGATCAAATGGCCCCTACAGTAATAATTGCAACGGATATTCGTGGTGATATAACTGCATGGACTGGCAGTATTTGGAGGAATGGAACATCAGTTTTTGAGTCGTCCACTGGTACATATGGAAAATCAAGCTCTTACCGCTCTGAGTACCAGGCGACAGAGGACGCTTTAGTCTGGCTCACTGGAAACTCAGACAAGGATAACGTTACAATCATTTAACATACTCATACAGCTTAGTGAGAAAACTCCAGAGTGGCAGGATCAAGAAGGAATGGCTTCGGCTTCCGAGGGATATAAAAGCTGTTACTCATATCATCTATATCCCTGGACATGCCGGGATCTTCTATATTGAAGTGGCTGATCGTTTAGCTGGTAATGCTTTGGCATTTGGCGACATTGAATTGACTGTGGTTGACGTCGTCTCTAAGATTGAGACAAATTGCCTAGAAAAAAGGAATGTTTATACAGGCTGGTCCCTGGAAAGACTGAAAGAGAAGGAGGTGAAACGAGGTGACAGAGGAAAGGTTTATCTTCTTAAAGAAAGAAGAGGATTGCAACGTAACTTAAGAATGGCGTCTTTGCAAGATTTATGTTGTTATTGGAATTATTTAAGGGAGAAGGATCTCGGTCTTTACTTATCTAACGCCAGGAAGAAGAAGAACAAGTTAAGAAACTTTGAGATAGACAATCTGACACTTTGAGATAGACAATAGACAGTTGTCTGAAAAAAAAAAACAAGCATGAGGTGGACAAGCTCAAAAAGTCATGAAATCTGGCCTAGACGTCATGCATTTACATGTACTATACTTCCGTTTGTACCAGTAACGTAACAAGGTGGTTAAATTTGGGCCCGGATCTCCCCACCTGCTGTAGAACCCGAGCCATGTTCGATCTGACGTAATTCGAACCGAACAGTGTTCAACATGGGATCACCCGCGGTCATTTGCAGTAAATCTGTTTTTTCGGCCCCTCTTCACATGGGTAGCTTTTAACAGAAAAAATAACCTATTCAAAAATATAAACCATTTCCTGAACAGTACATGTCTGCAATTATTTTGTAGTGGACATGGAACATAAAACGAAGCTATTACCGTCATCGTGGGCAATCTTGAAGATCGCAATACTTGTACACGCTAGCCTAAATAAACACTACTCATATTCCTGCCGTATGACATGCGTCCAAAACTCGTTTAAGAGTCATTACACGAGAAAACCAGGCAGAGGTCGAAAGATGGGGGTCGGCCAAATCGACTCAAACTTTGTATGTGAGATAGGCATAAGGAACTATCAACAGCCATATATTTATAAACAAATAGAGGGATTCGACTTCTTCTCGCTCCTAGAAACGTGGCATACAGGTGAGGTACACTTTCCAAATTATATTAATTTTACTAGTACTAGATCTAAAAGTAAAAAGGCCAAACGTAACTCTGGGGGGATCATATTCTTATTCAGAAAGCAATATAGAAATTTTGTAACTAAATTAGAGAGTAAATCGGAGGACATTCTCTGGGTAAAAATTGACAAAACGCTATTTAACATGGATAGAGATATTTACGTAGCATCAATATATATTAGTCCAAATAAGTCAACTGTACATTGTAATAGAGCATACGACATTTTCGACGTCCTTGAGGACGAAGTAGCACAGTTTCAAAACTTTGGGGAAGTTATAGTCGGTGGGGATCTAAACGCCCGTGTAGGGGACTTAAAAGATCACGTGGTAGACGATGGACTTATGGCCAGCCATGTTCTCCCCGATAATTACGACTTCGACCACCCCCTCCCCCGTAACAATATGGACGCAGGTAAACCCAACACTTTCGGCAAAAATTTAATCGACCTATGCATTAATAGCAAATTAAGAATACTTAACGGCAGAACTCCCGGAGACGCACTTGGTAGACCTACCTGTTACCAGCCTAACGGCACCAGCGTGGTTGACTACGTCCTAGCAAGCGAGTCTGTATCTATATCTGTATCTGTATAGCCGGTATAACCGCCTTTCGGCGTAACACACCAGCTTCGCAGGAACGCGGCGCGGCGGCAGCTGGCTATATTACACCGATCGACCTGTTACACCTAACCCTTGAACTTCTAGCTCTAGACATTGTTTAAAGCTATCTATTGACAGTGCCCCTACTGTACTTGGTGACAGTGAGTTCCACTCTGCGATAGTTCTAGGAAAGAATGAATTCTTGAACACCTCAATCCTTGGTTGATAACTCTGGTACTTGAATGCGTGGCTATTTCTTGTTCTCTTCTGAGCTGGTATTAGGTACTTAGTAGTTGGG